>NC_045663.1:5715288-6015288 GCF_009829145.1 Chiroxiphia lanceolata
ACTCAGCACCACGTTCACCACTAAACCATGTCCCCAGGTGCCACACCAACACGTCATTTGAACTCTCCTAGGGATGTTGACTCCACCACTGCCCTGTGCCAATGCTTTACAACCCTTTCCCTGAGAAAAATGTCCCTAGTATCCAACCTACATCTCTCCTGGCACAGCTTGAGGCTGTTTCCTCTTGTCCTGTCCCTTGTTCCCTGGGAGCAGAGCCTGACCCCCCCACAGCTCCCCCCTCATGTCAAGGAGTTACAGAGCCAGAAGGTCCCCCTTGGGCCTCCTTTTCTCTAGCTTGAGCTGCCCCAGCTCCCTCAGCCACTCCTGGTGCTCCAGACCCTTCCTCAGTTCCATTCCCTTCTCTGGACACGCTCCAGCCCCTCAATGTCTTTCTTGTCATGAGAGGCCCAAAACTGACCCCAGGATTCAAGGAGTAGCCTCAGCAGTGCCCACTGTCTCTGTGTAACACTCATCTGAGGCCCAGAAGCTTCACCCTGTGCTCCCTGGGTACTTGCCTCTCCCTAGCCCACCCACCTCCATGTCAGCATCCTCAGCATCCTCAGCATCCCAGGCCCTTTTGACCACAGGCAGGAGGATGTAAACATTAGCAGGAGCTGGGAAGGAGGACTCACCAGGAAATCAACCTCTCTTTATGACCTACTTATTGATGAATCAGGGAAGATGCAGATCCATTACATCCCTTCCCAGTTATTTATTCCCTGTGTGACACAGGATGTATCAGGGATGCTTGGATGCTTTGCTCACACCAACAATGCCGGAGGTTTTGGGATGGGAAAACTCATTCTTTTCCAGCATGTTCAACCAGACCAGGAATCATGTGTGTGGGTTCTTATTCTGAAATCCATCTCTGCCTCCATTCCTTGCTTCCCTTCTCAGTAGGATGGGCAAGTCAACGCTTGCTTCTCACTTAGATTCCCCGGGGAATAGGGGAGCTTCGCTCAGCCTAGAAACTCAGTTCCTACTTGTACAGTCCATTCAGGAGTTGTGAGTGAATAAGAAACAAATTCACCTCAGAATTCCACACTTTAGACAAGGCAGAGAGACCATCCAGGGGTGGGAGCAGTTCACTGAGAATCCCTTTGGATCTTCTGCTCCAAGTCTGTCCTAGAAGGATGCCCAGACTGGACTTAGTGAAGTGTAACGGAGGCTCCACCATGTTGTAACATAAGCTGCTTCAGTGGTTAATTACCCTCTCATTTCCGAATGCATGTGGATTTGGGAGGCTTTTGTAAGCCCTGGCATCTTCAGGAGGTGTTACGCAGATCAGGGATACTCCTTTTCACAAAATTAGCAAAATAAATGGCTAAGCTTCCCAAAGAGCCTATTCCCAGGGCAAAGAAATCCCTACTCTTCAGGAAACACATGGACAAGGACTCCTTGGATCTTCATCTGACCCTGCCCTGTGATGCTGCATGTGGTGTCTCCCCTGGTCCAACAGGAAGCACTGACCAAATATTAAGTCTTATATTTAAGAAAGCAACATATTTTTTCTTTTCTCAACTCTACAGCTTTCTCAACTCTAGAAAATGTTGATTCGGGGGAAAAAGTTTAATTGCTGCCAATTTTCTTGAATGCCTGAATGAGGTTCAGGAGGAAAATATTTACAATGCAGCCACCCAAAAGTGTCCTGTTCAGATCATTCTTTAACTAAATACCAAACTAAACCAGCCAGAAGAAGTGTGATTTGATAGAAACATTATTTTTGATAATAAAACAGAGGATAAATTGAAAAGCGAAAAAGTGACTTGAATTTAAAGTCTGAAAAAAACAGCAGCAGCGCCTCACTGTTGGTCACAAGTGTTGTATTGGGGTTTATCCATCTCTGTAAGGAGTTTCTGGGGATCAGTCCCTCCCCTGGGAAAAGCAGGGCCAGGATCGGGGCGTGTGCGCGTGCGCAGGTGAACCCGCCCAGGGGCACACGGTGATTCCAGGCTGCATTTCCACCCTCTGCTGTTCCAACCCTTCCAGCTCATGCTTCCCTGCCCTCCCTCCCTGCCCCTGCCCACCTGGGTGCACACATATAAATCCTCCAGCCAACATGTTTCCTGTGGGGGCCCGGCAGGCTTGCCTGGAGGGTGCACATGGCTCCAGTCTCATCCCAAGGCTCTCCCTAGAGACGGGGCGAGGGGATTTGCTGGCGGCTGCTCCTGGTGAGCTCACACTGTGGGCACTCCTTCGGAGCTAGAGCGGCAGGGCAGGTTGCTGCTCCAGCTCTGCTGGAATCCTTGGAGCTCCTGACGCTTCATCTCGCCGTGTGGAAGCAGCGCTGGTCCATCCAGAGATCACAGGTAAGCCAGGCTGGCAGGAGACGTGAGCAGCAATCCAGCACTACTGCTTCCATCTTTCTGTTCCTTTTCCTGTCTCCTGTCTCCTCCATCCCTTCACCATCTCTCAACCATCTCTGCTCAAGTCATGAGATGGGATTTACCATCCTGAGTCTGATTCTTTTTACACCCTGCAAAACCAACTTTCATCACTGTAAAAGTGTAATGCAAAGCAGCAGGGATGAGGAGAGTCCCTGTGGTGTGAACAAGCACATGGAGATGCAAGAGCAAGAAGAGTCAGAGCTCAAACCCATCTGCCTGCCATCTCTTTTATTTTACTTCTGTAGCCGTGATCTCAGCTCTGGGAACCAGCCAGCCTGGATTAAAGAGGGCATCGTTAGCTCGCAGTTGTAAAAGAATGGTGGAGGTTCACCCCCAAGTCAGTTTATCTGGTTGGAGCAGGAGTTACAGAAGAGCTCGTTTGTCTTAGTGTTACACTCCTGTGCTTTCTCCCTTTGAACTTCTTGGGAAGAGCAGCAGAGGAAGCTGTGGGAGCTTCACACCCCTGCACACCCCCTGGTTTCTGCTGGACACGGTGGTGCTGCTCAGCTCCCCGCAGTGTAAACAGGGAGTTGGCTGTTTCTCCTCAAGAACATGATCAGCTGATGAGTGGGGTTAAGATAAACTTCTCTTCCCTGCTTTAGGCTCAGAGCTGAAAGGATTTTCAAAGAAACCGAAGCTCTGTTTTCCACCAGTGCCTCAGGATTTCGGAGATGCCACTCAAGTGGTGTCACCTCAGTCCCTGTTTGGTGTCACCCCGTACCTGCTCATTCTGCAGGGCTAGAGAAGCACAACCAGATGGGTTATTTCCACACTGCATCCAGGGACTGAATTCCAGGGAATTTCTATCGTTGTTTTGTACCAAAACTCAGCTGCTTGGATTCGGATGGTGCTTCCAAACACCTCTAAGGTTGGCACCCAACTACCAGCTTCAAAAATAGCTCCAAGGTCTCAAAGATCTGAAAAAAAATATGCCAAATACATAACTTATGATCCAAATAGGAACAGAATTTTTACTTTTTCAAATTAATAAAAGATTGCTGAGAAATTATGCTCTCAATGAGGATAGGGAAGACTTCAGAATGGGGAAGAAAAGCAAGCAGAAGGTCAAATATTTTTAGAATCTCACTTGCCACTGCAGCTTCTGCCACTTCCAGAGGCCAGGCTGAGGGTCATGGCAGTGGAGAACCCACTTGAGGTGTGAAACTCTGGGAAATGAGGATGGAGCTTTCATGGGAGTGTATTCAGAGGGAAATCAAATTCAAAGTGAAGAGGCATCTCCCAGTGCCTTTGCTCTAAGCCCCAGGACTCCAGGAATACCCAGGGTCTGGGCTGGTGCTCCAGGACTGAGCTCCCACAAGGTGATAAGCTCCAGCCCTTGGGATGATGCTGAGGAACAGCTAAGAAGAACAGAGCCAACGAACACCAACTCCTGTGAAGTTGTCCACTCCCAAAAAGCAGCTCACAGCCTACAGAGAGCAGCGAAGTCCTCCTGGCAGCAAGGTCTGAGTCACAGAGAAAGTGAAGAGGAAGGAGAAGACGGGGTGACAAGGACTGGGTTGAGATGGGGACGCGTTGTGTGGCAGCAACAACACCTGAGGAGAGATGTTAATGCCATGGATGGGTGACCATCCCCAGGCTCAGAGTTCAAGGGCATTTTCCGGGGTGATTTTTAACTCCTGCGTCAGGAGGAGAGAGGAAATATTCTGCACTATGAAGTGTGATGGGAAGAGGATGAGTCCTTCATAGCTGGGTAAGATCCTGTGTTGAGCTGACTGGTGCCGGGTGAGGCACATTGGTGGGGTGAACGAGGGGCAGGGGGGCAGAGCGGGATCCTGCACTTCCCTTGGGGTCTGCAGCGCTAACCTGCTCCTCTCCCTTCCCTCCTGCAAGGTGCCCAAGGATGCCAAGCATATTTTCCTACCAGAGTGCTGAGGTGGATTGGTGTGAGGGCAACTTCGAGCGCTCAGCTGTGATTGCAGAGTACTACAACACCGTGAGTGTGGGATCATCCCAGGACAGGCTGGGGCTGCTTTGGGGACTCCAAATGGGATAGGACATCCTTTTTTTTCCTCCTGCTCACTCCTTTGAGCTTCCTGGTATTGGAGGGTGCTGGTATGGGGAATGTTTTTTGAGCTTCAGATAAATCGTGGGACTTTTATCGCTTACTCCCAAAACGTGCTGGGGCCAGGGGGACTCCTGGTATGTGTGGGGCTGACTCCTAGTGAGAAAAGTCTGGCAGCACCCAGATCTGTGAGATCCTGTTATACCAGTCCTGCAGCTCTCCTGCCAACTGGGGTAGGTCCCATACAGGGCTCATATATTCCAGCTAAATGTACAGGAGTGGCAAAATGAGAGGCAGCACTTCCATGAACCGTGTCAGGCAGGTTGGGAATCCGGAACTCAGCGCAGGGAAAGCTGATGCATGAGCCGGTTTCACCCCCTGTGATCCTTTATCAGTCAGGCTGTATCCAGTGCCAGTCCCTTGACTGCAGCCTGGCTGGAGCATCTGTATCTGCAGAGAACTTGGAGATAACCAGACTCTCCAAGCATGTCTCTCCCTCAGAGCAATTACAGGCTTGCAGGGGTGTGAGGCATGTGGATTTACAACCTTCCACAGGCCTTGTTTACAACTTTTAGCAACTACGGTGCAACACTAGAAGTTCTTGTTCTCATGGAAATGGCTCTTCCTCTTTTTTAAAAGCATTTCTTGCTTTTAATAAATTGCCTGTAATAAGGACAATTCCCTCTCCCAAGCCCTGCAGTTCCCCAGCTCTAATTGCCTACACAGAGTCTCAGAGGAGGAGGCTCAGGCTGTGTATGATCAGTGCTCTCTGAGACAGACAACAAAAAGCTGCCAGTCCAGATCAAATCCTGCTTCCCTCTGGCATCCAACTGGATGTGTTGTGCTGTTGCCTGGTTAGTGACGCTGTTGGATGGGCTCAGAGGTGCAAAGCAAGGTATAACTACCAAGGTGGTAAAGAAATCACTCAATACTGACATCAGCATCTCAAATAGACCAGATTGAACAGGGCTTGGAGAAACCTGGACTAGTAGGAGATGTCCCTGCCCATGGCAGGGGTTGGAATGAGATGATCTTTAAGGTCCCTTCCAACCCAAACCATTCCATGATTCTGTGATTCTAAACAGGGGTGCCAAAGGTCTCTACACTGGCAACACTAGAAAGGGACTGGTTTCCACAGACAGCAAGAAGACTGAAAGTGAAGTTTTTAGTCAGAATTCCTTCTGGGAGATAAATTTGCCTCATGTCCTAGTTCAGTACACAGTCAGCACTTTTCAAACGTGCCTTTGGAGCTGAGATTCCATTTTCACAAGGATCCTGATTTGCACCCAGACTGGCTAAGTGGCTCTGGATCCTTATCACGCCAATAAGTATCTTGGGAGCTCTTCAAAAGCACTTATGTGTCTGACTTCTCTGCTGGATACCAGCTGGTGTGGCCAGATGCAAAACTGTGTCACTCAGGACCCAAAGCCCTCTGATTCCCATAAAATATTAACTCTCAGCTGCCTGGGTTGTTTTGTGGCACAGGATTCTAAATTATGTGGCTATTCCTGACAATCCTACCAGGTGCCTTGTTCAGGATTGAGGTCCCTGCCAGCCACAACCATCCCCTATGTTTCCACACCACCTTTGAGGAACTGGGCTTGTTGGGATAGATTTTCACTGGGTGAGACTCAGACACAGCTTTCCTCCAGGACTGGAAAACCTCTTCAGTGCATGTTTCCACATAGATGCAAACTAGTGTGATACTGAGGAACAGAGACGTGGGAAGAGCAAACCCTGCAGGACTTTTTCCAGTGGTTGAACTTAGCAGGGTGCCTGTGCAGGTGGAGGGAACCAATTCTGCAGCCTCTATTTTAGGATGTGATTCCCAAACAGAGAAAGCAGCAGAGATCTAAACCTGCTGTGACAGCTGCCTGCACCAGGCTGGTGTGTGACCTCCTGTCCAGACAAGGGTTGACAAAGGAGCAAACCTCCAAAAAACTGCTGTTACCTGAGCATCTGACAAGAGCCTCAAGGCTGCACCATGCTCAGGGCCAGACCTTGTAACCAAAACCCGGCAGGAGCATCACTGTCATGGACATCACTCCTTCCCCAGCTGCACAGCCTGGCTGGCACTGCCTGGCTCTCCCCCCTTGCAGCAGCACAGGGACCCCTCTTCACACTCTGGGCTCCCTTGCAGAATCAGGCTCCTTGTGATGTGCCCCAAATGGGGGACAATAGAAATCTGAGCAAGTTCCACAGCTATCCCTGCTGGCTGGCAGCATCTTGCAGATCCCGCTGGGGCTCAGGGCACTATCCCAGATGTGGTCCTAACAGCCTGGATCTCCTCCTCTTCCCCTCTCCATTCATTTGTTCCCCGTACTCAGGTTTCTGCCTCTCTGCAGCGTTAGGGGCCTGTCCTGAGATAATTATATCAATATTGACTTCAGTGTCAATTTTCCAGAGTTTTAGAGGGAATTCCAGCCCAGAGGCTGGGAATCCAGCCAGCTCCTACCCAAGCCTGCTGGACCACTAAATCAGCAGGGCTTCCTCATGGAGCATCCTCTTCAATGTCTTCTTCCCAACCCTGCCTGGGGCTCCAGCAGGGCAGTTCTGTGCCAGCAGCTGTGCTGCTGGGAATTGCTCCTTACCAGCCACATTCTCTCAGGTCTGCTTGGCTTAGATGCTTTTTTATTAGAAATAAGCACCACGGGTATAAGAAAAGAGTGTAAACAATATCTTTAAGTACCTAATAATACATGGTGGCTCATGGCTGGATGCAGTTCAGCAATAAAGCCCTATTTATAGTGACTCAGTGACCCAGAAATTTATTGTCTTCTGGCTGCTCAAAGGAGAACACTATTGTGCTCTAGAAGGGTCATCAGTCAGGGACTTGTCTTTTTGCCCTCATTTCTTTGCTGAAATGACTGATTCAGGATGTTGATAATGACACTCACATCCTCAGCAGTGTCTCTGCAGCAGCAGGAGCTCTGACACTGCTGTATATCCAGAACTCCTGGATGCTTCATGGATTGGTGGGATAAGTTCAGCTTACCCCAGGTTACCCTCAGGTTACCCAGATCCACCCAGAGCAGGACTTACTGTCAGTGTGTCAGGGCTAATCCCATGGCAGCACAGCCACATCACCCTCTTGCCTGCCCAGAAAGTCATGTGCAGAACCAACTCCCCCCAACAGCTGTCTCCTACCCCGAAGCGCCGGCAGGACACTGTGATGGCAGAACATGCAGCCTCCTCCTCTGCTACACAGGTCTGGCTGTTGGGAACTTGCTGCACAGGTCTGGAGAGCCTTGGAGATGTTCACTCCTGTCCTTGACCCTGTGGGCTCCTCTGGAAACTCACTCAAAGCTGGTTCTCTGGCCTTTGAGTGAGTGAACTCTGCAGCGAATCCTGCAGAAATCTTCCACTACAAAAAATTCCTGGCTGGAGTAAGGACTAGCACAGGTCTTAGCTGCCATTGCACTGTTGCTGTCCTCAAACCAGTATCTGCTGCCCCAATCCTTACCAGAGGATGGACTCCCCTTGTCATGGATGGAGATGCAAAGAGGTTCCCTGTGGGTCTCTCCCTCCATCCCAGGGATCCCTCCAGCATGTCCTGCCCTGATGCAATCAGGAGCTGGTCTCACCCTGTCATGGATGAAGGTTCTCTGCAGGTCTCTCCCTCCATCTCAGGCTGGAGCTGCAAAAGCCTGGGATCTTCCTGATGATCCTACTAACGCACCAGGATTAGAGCCATCTTGCTGATCCCAATCTAGTTTCTCTCCTAGTGAAAGAAGCAAATGCCAGGCTAGGTGGGCACCTGGGGCAGTCACTCACCCTTGTTAGGGAGTGGGACACAGCGGTGAGCTCACACAGTGAGCCCACAGGGCTGAGTGGCTCTCCCATGTGCAATCACACCTCAGCTCCACCACCACTCTCTTATCTCCCCAGCATCCCGGCAGAGGGAGCTGGTGCCTCCCGGCAGGTACCACCCAGACAGGTATAAAGAGAAGCTGTGCTGGGGGGTCTCAGAGTGAGCAGAAATTCTGGAAAAACTTCTAGTAGGAGTACGGGGAGTAAAACCCTCCTAACCACATTTGAGACAGAGCTTGCCACATCCTAGAGGGAAGACAGAAGTCAGCATTTACAAATCAGGGCTGGGATCCCACGAGTGATGAAAACCCATGTCCCCCACAGGGGTAGGAGCTCTTCCCTAATCTCAGAGCTTGGCTGCTCTGCAAGGAATCACTCTTATCTTCCTGACCCTGTTGGCACGGCTCCCCTGATTATCCCTCCCCTCTGAAATCTGATCTTGCACATCATGTCCTGAATTAATGAAGTGATAACGCCACCATCATGTAATTAATGACACTGTTGCAATGCCCACTGCAGCACACAGATCCAGACCTCTCCATACACAATCCCAGCCTCCCACGTTTCCTCACGATGTCGTGCATGCTGGCACTTGCACACTGCTGCCTTTTCTCTGAGCGTTTTCCCTCTCTTTGCTATCCCTGCTTGTCTTCCCCAAGCCTCTTTAATCATTTCACAGGAAAAAGAAATGTTTGACACGCGGTTGTTACTGTAACACACGGTTGTCTGGTTTCTTGATCATTTCAGAGCAGTTTGACCTCAAGTGTGCAAGTGGGAGCAGCACTTCTTTTTTCATAGCTGGAATGGGAATAGGCCTGGATTTGGCTCTAAGCACCTATGGAAAAACAATACATTTGGCCTGAGAATTGCTGTTAATGGGAGCATGAACTCGTTTCATGGAAACCTTAGTGAAAATCAAGATAAATCTCTGATGTTTAAGGGAATTGAGACCTTACATTAGGCGTGAATTGTGTTTCCCTCTGGAATACCAGAGGGTGTGTTTCAGATAGATGACAATATCCCTGTGATTTGCAGCCCTGTTACCACAGAGATCCCAGGGGACCTCACTAGCCAAGTGCAGATTTTGCAGTTTACCTCGTGCTGCTGAGAGGGGAAGACTCTGGGCTGTGGATGTCACATTCCAGGCGTGGGGTCTGGGTCAGCATCTAGCTGGGAGATGAAAGGATTGTCAGGCTGAGATAAAACTCAGGCTGGTTGTTCGCCAAATGGCTCCAAAGAGCTGCCTGGCAGGTAAACACAGCACCACAGTCCCAACATTTCATAAGCAAGAGGGATTTTCCCTGGGGAGGTCCCAGTGATATCCCTTTCCTGAGTTTGCAGAGTCAGGCGAAAAATCCAGAGTAAGAATCCACAGAGGGTAATTAGTGCAGACTTCGTTGCCCTATTGCTGCAGGATGGAGTGGGCCTGACCCGGCAGACAGGGCCAGGTTTTGGGCACTTGCTGCTGCTCCCCAGCTCCCACATTTTGCCCATCAGCATCTCCACTCTCCAAAGCACTGGCACCTTCAACCAGTCCAGCACTGTCCCCTCCTCCCCAGACAAATCAAAGTCTGTCCATGAAGGAATTTTGCAGAGTTGGAAATCAAGGCAGAATAATTCCACTGTGTTCATTTGCCAGGTGTGTTTAAAAGAGGCTTATGACCTCATGTAATTACTAGTGTCCAGAACACCTCCCCCCTGCAGGCCAGGTGGCTTCACACATGACACCACAGGATGTCACCTCAATCCTGCCTGTTCCCACCTACCCACGTCCTGCTTGTCCTGCCACTCTCCACCACAGCCACTCCCAGTTAAGGATGTTTTGCTGATCGTGGCTTGCTGTGGTAGCTGAGCTCCTCACACCCTCCCAGCCCCTCACAGGGGACTCACAGCTGGCTGGAAGGGTCAGGAGCCACCCAGGGAGCTCCTGGCAGGTCTGGGTTGACAGGAGGTGGTTGCAAACAGAGGAGTTTGGCATCTTGCTTGAAGACACTGGGCAGCTGAAGATAAACCATCACCCAAGAGGGACAAACCAGCTCACCCTGGGCTTGCTGTCCCCAGAGGTGCCTGCAGGGAGAGCACAGGTGTCTGCAGCCACTGTTGTCACAGCAATAGCTGTCTTTCCAGTTCCAGCCTCCCTTCTGGAGAAACGCCTCTGCCTTCTCCCTGTGCCAAGGGCAATCCCTGCTTCCACGCCACACTTCCCACTAGAGATCAGCATCCTCTTCACACACGGAGATGTTGAGGCATGTGGTGGGATGGGACTCGCCCAAGGTCGTGCAATAAACTGGATATGGCTCTTGTTTTCCAGATCAGCAATGTGAGCTTCTTTGTGCTCTCTCCTGCCCTGCTCTACCTGAACCGGCAGTACTGTCAGCACCGTGCCATGCCCTTGTACTTCATCTCGGGCCTCCTCATCCTCGTAGGTGGGTGCCAAGGCTGTGGGAAGACCAGACAGGTTGCCAGAGTACCCAACATGATACCCTGGGATGTTCTCAGTGGCCAAAGCACAGGGGAAAGCTGTGGTGGGGAACTGAACAGCCATTTCTGTTTGAAGCCCTGCAGGTTGTGGTTCCTGCACCTTCCAGCCCAGTAAATCCCCAGGGTGCTGAGTGTGTGGGCTCCCCCACACATCCCCCACACCGAGGCCCATTCACAGAATCACAGAATGGTTGGAGTTGGAAGGGACCTCTGGTCTGGAGACCTTCCTGGAGAAGAGAAGGCTCAGCAGAGACCTTCTCACTCTCTACAACTCCCTGACAGGAGGGGGGACCCAGGGGGGATAGGGCTCTGCTCCCAGGTAACCAGCAGTAGAACAAGAGGGCATGGTTTTAAGCTGAGCCAGGGGAGGTTTAGGTTGGACATCAGGAAGAAATTCTTCTCAGAGGGAGTGATCAGCCACTGGAAGGGGCTGCCCAGGGAGGGGGTGGAGTCACCATCCCTGGGGGTGTTTAAGGACAGACTGGACATGGCATCAGTGCCATGGTCTGGATGACGAGGTGGTGTTGGATCATGGGTTGGACTCCATGATCTCAGAGGTGTTTTCCAACCTGGTTGGTTCTCTGATTCTGTGAGACCATTCAGTCCAACCACCCTGCCCAGGCAGGATCACCTGGAGCAGGTGACACAGGAATGCATCCAGGTGGGTTTGGAATGTCTCCAAAGAGAGAGATCCCGCACCCTCCCCGGGGAGCTGTTCCAGTGCTCTGTCATCCTCCATGGAAAGAAGTTCTTCCTCATGTTGAGGTGGAACACCTTGTGTTTTAGTTTATGCCCATGACTCCTTGTCCTGTCATTGGGCATTACTGAAAAGAGTCTAGTACCATCTTCTTGACACCCTGCTCTTCAGGAACCCTGCCTTTAGGAATGGCCCCCAAGAACTTCCCAGGCCGGACAGGCTTGTGAGAGGATGGAACTTTGCTGACTAAAACTGTCCTTGTTCCTTGCAGGCATCTTCTCCACATACTTTCATATGACCCTGAGCTATGTGGGACAACTCCTGGATGAGCTCTCCATCCTCTGGACGCTGGCTGTGGCATATTCCTTCTGGTACCCCCAGGTTTACTTCCCCAAGTTCATCAAGACCAGGTGTGACTCAGAGGGACACGGGGTGCAGGCTCTGAGGGGAGGGATGGGACACTGACATCGAGGGGTGTGACCCCCTCAGGTCCCCTGCAAGGGGTCAGCACTGAGGTCACTGAATTGGCTTTGGGACCAGACCCTCCATCACTTGGTGCTGACAGAGGAAGAGTCAAAACCCTCCGACGGGAAGGGCTGTGCTGGGCTCCTCTCGGCTGGAGCTGGCTGTGTTTGCAAAGCTGCAGAGGAGAATTTCAAAATTAATTAGGAAATTAAATGTTCCTGAGCATTAACATTCAATTACCTGTTGCTGTCAAACTGTTCCAGCATCCTCTGTCATCCACAGAGAGCTTTCCCCGAAGGTTGAGGGGGTTTCCCATAGGACAAACTAGTCCAAGTTACACCCCTCCTTTCAAGGTTTAGCAGGAGGGCTGGCTGGGCTGGAGGAGCTCAGCAGAGAGGATGGGGATACTGGGTGAGCATGGACCAGCAGAAATGGGAACCCAGCAGGGCTTTGCTCAAAGGATAGTCCCATCCTGGCTGGAGCCCCATGAGCCAGCCCAGCTAGAAACCTTGCAAAGGCCTGCTCCAAGTCTGCTCTTCCCATACCAAAGGAGGTCACCAGGAGTTCACTGTGGAGACATGGCTGGGGGAGAGCGGAAGGGACTTGGGAAGGGATTTGCATGTGAAAGGCCCCTCTGAGCCCTATTGTTGTTCAGTCAGCCCAAATTGGCCTGTTTGCACAGCTCTGGTGGACTCCTGCCTTGCAGCCCTTCCCTGTGCAGAGCTCCTCATGCCTTTGCCTCATCCCTGGCATCACCATGAAAGTGCTCGAGCTGCTTCCTGGGCTGTGCCCTCCACTCTGTCGCTCTGTCATGGACTAACTGGGAGGTTGATACCTCAGCCTTCCTGCCAGGACTGCACAGAGACTGAGCACGACCTCTCCCCTCCTCATCCTTCCCTCCCGTGAACCCTGGGGGCACTGACACTCACTCCCATCTCCCTTTAGGAGGCATTTCTACTGGCTGACTGGGATCACCACCGTGATCAGCACCTTGATGTCTTTCGTCAAACCCACCCTCAATGCCTATGCGCTCAACTGCATCGCCTTCCACCTGCTGTACCTGACCTGGCGTGAGCTCAAAAAGTAAGGAGGGGGCTGACAGGGGTTATCTGCAGCTCCATTCGTGCTTCTGGTGGGGAGTGACTCTGTCCACAAGAGTGAATTGAGACCAAGTCTTCATCAGCCACATGTACTGTCAGCTCTCCAAAGAATTTGGGCAGCCTGGGAGGGACCAGGAGGAGGAACAGGCAGGACTGTGGGCGGTAGGGTACAAGAAGGCCATGAAGAATGGGGACAATCCACGGGACAATCTTATCTGAAGAGACTGCCCAGGGCAGCAGTGGAGTCACCATCCCTGGAAGTGTTCCAAAAATGTGTGAATGTGGCACTTGAGGACATGGTTTAGTGGTGAACATGGTGGTGGTGCTGGGTTGATGACTGGACTTGATGATCTTAAAGGTCTGCTCCAACCTTAATGATTCTATGATTCTCCTCCTCAGCTGCCATCTCTGCAGCTCTTTCCCCTTCATGGAGCATTTGGGAACCAGAGTGTGGCTGGGAGAACCCGCCGGGGCCTGGGGAGAAGACAGGAGTGCCTTGGCATCTCCAAGCATCATCCTCACACATAGAGAGTCAGAATCCCTCTCTCCAGAGGCACACTTCTCCAGTTCTTGTGGTCTTAGGAATACTCTCCAGAAGGAACTCACTGGGGTTTGCAGTGTTGCATGTGCAGGCAGGAACCAGCCCTCTTTGAAACTCACTTTCCTTCTAGCATGATGCTCTGCTCCCTCTCCCTCACTGTGTCTTCCAGGTGCAACGACAAACGGGTTCACCGGATGGCCGCGGTCATGGTGATGTGGTGGGTCCTGGCCATCACCAGCTGGATCAGTGACCGGTGGCTTTGTTGGCTCTGGCAGGCCATCAACTTCCCCTACTTCCACAGCTTCTGGTAAGGGCTCCTAGGACCCCAGCCCGCACCTTTCAAGGGCAGAAGGGTCACAGCTACAGAGAAATGGCAACAGGGATGAGAGGCTCTGCATTTCTGCCCAAGCCTCTCTCCCTTTCCTGTCACTATTGATGCTGCTCCTCACCCTGGCTCCAGCCCAAGGATTCAGCCCCAACCATTGCTTAATATCCCTTTCCTACTCCGCACCAGCCAAACACTGTTTTGCAAGTGAAATTGTTCCAGCAGTCCCTCCAGGTGAGCAGTTGGCTCTCCAAGGGCTGCAGCTGCTCCCAGGGTGCTGCGTGAAGTGCAACCTTCTTGCAGTTATTTTAACAGCCAAACTGAAAGGCAGAGATTTGCTTGGACACATTTTAGAGCCTGCCTAAGTGTGGCACACTCAGATGCACCTTCACAAAGCACAGGGATGGCTGGGAGAGACACCCGGGCCAAGCCAGGCAAGGGGGAATGGGTGGTTTGGGGTTTCAGCCCCCTATGTCACCCCATAGAATCACAGAATCAACCAGATTGGAAAAGACCTCTGAGATCATGGAGTCCAGCCCTTGATCCAACCCTGCCATGGTTCCCAGACCATGGCACTGATGCCACGTCCAGTCTGTCCTTAAACACCTCCAGGGACAGTGACTCCATCCCCTCCCTGGGCAGCCCATTCCAATGTCTCTGTAAAAATTTCTTTCTAATATCCAACCTAGACCTCCCCTGGCACAGCTTAAGACTGTGCCCTCTTGTCCTACTGCTGGTTGTCTGGGGGAAGAGACCAACTCCCACCTGGCTACAACCTCCTTTCATCCATCTCCGTCCTCTCCTCGCTCCAGCTCACAGAGCTCTGATAGGATTTCCCCACAGGCACAAACCCCATCAGCAGGACCCACACTCCCTGCAGCCTTTGTGCACCAGAAGACTGGGACCTTCCCCTGCCACTCCTTTACCCCTTGACTACAGTCTTAAGGTGACCATGCCAGCAGATGGGAGTTATCCCTGTCCAACACATCTCTTTGGTTTCCCTGCCAGGCACGTGCTGATAGCCCTGTCCCTGCTGTACTGCTGCCCTCTAGTCATCTACTTCGATGTCAACTACGAGATGCCATCCTTCAAGCCCAAGCTTGAATACTGGCCCAGTGACTCATGGCCTGTCGTGGTGCCCTATGTCACCCTGGAGGAACCCCACAAGCAGTGCTAGAGCCAGTCGCCCCCAGGCATCCCTCGGGCATGGGGTGTGTGTGATGCACACATGGGGAACAACTCGGCTGTGCCGCCTGTTCCTCGGATCAGGGCAATGTGGAAGCAGCTGAGGCCTCATGATGTTGGGCATGAAGCAGGGTGGGAACCCACAGATGCCTTGGAAGACTGCCCAGAGAGCCAGAGATCTCCTCCAGCAGATCCCTACTGAGGTGGGGAGGGAGATGGGGCTTCTTCTGTGCCCTCTCGTTAGTCAAGCACCAGCACCTCTTGCTGACAAGGGCACAGCAGAGAACACTGAAGCCAAACTGGTGACAGCTGGGTTTGTTGGGGCTGCTCTAATTATTATTATTAACTCTATTTATTGATGTATGTTGTCTTGCTCAGGAGAGCTGTGCATTAAAGCTGTGGACACTGACTTACACTGCGCCCCTTTCTTGCCCCTGACTACACCACACTCTGTTATCTGTCAGTCATTCCCACAGACAGGGCAGCCAAAGCTCTCTCTGACCTAGGGAGGGCTGTTTATAAAGAGAAATCCTCCTGGGTGACAGCTCAAAGGAGTTTCTGCTGGCGCAAGTTCCTGGTTGCTCTACACCTTTCTCAATCCCCGATGTCCTTGTTCCTCCCGAGCTCTGACAACCTCCAATGGCCACTTGGAGATTCTTCTGCTTGCTGGAAGGGCTGGCTGGGGGCAGGGTGAGGTGAGGAGCCAGGATGGTCAGAGCTGGTCAAGGGAGGTGACTGTCACACTCTGCTCTGCACTGGGGCGGCCTCACCTCAAGTCCTGGGGCAGTTTGGGTGCCACAATATAAGAAGAACCAAAAGCTGTTGGGGAGAGTCCAAAGGAGGGACACAGAGGTGGGCAGGGTCTGAGGAGCAGCTGAGGGCACTCGGCTGGTTCAGCTGGAGCAGAGGAGACTGAGGGGAGACTCCTCGGGGGCTGTAGCTCCTGCCCAGGGGAGGCGGAGGGGCAGGGACTGAGCTCTGCTCTGGGACCAGGGACAGGACCCAGGGAACGGCTTGAGCTGTGCCAGGGAGGTTGGGGTGGATCTCAGGGAAAGGTTCTTCCCCCAGAGGGTGCTGGGGCACTGCCCAGGCTCCCCAGGGCAGTGGGCATGGCCCCAAGGCTGCCAGAGCTCCAGAGGGACAGGGTGGGATTGTTGGGGTATCTGTGCAGGGCCAGGAGACTGATGACCCATGTGGGTCCTTTCCAACTCAGGATATTCTGTGATTCAATAATTCTGTGACATTAGATAGAAATGTCATTACCTTTACAAGAACAAAGAGATGCAGACCCTCAGAGACAGACCCCTGCTGTGCTTTCCAGGTTGTCCCCATAGTTGCCCTTACAGCCACAGGACACACTCTTGCTTTCCAAGCCTTGCTGCTTACAGTGATGAGCTGAAGCCATGTTGTGGGTCTGGGTCCTTGCCCAGCCTGCAGGGACAATCTCTGGAGCCCACCAAGGCAGGCAGGGTGGCTGAGGTTGGCTCCCTGCAACACAGGCACAACAATGTAATGTCACTGCAGGGACCACGGGCTTTGGGGCCCCTGCGAGTAAAGCAAAAGCAGGAGCACTCTGGGTTTTACCTCTGAGGCAGAAGGTGGTGCCTCTGGTTACCTCTGAGGCAGTGCCTGTGCTGTGGTCCTCCTGTGGCCATGGCTGCCGCGTGGGTGCCTCTGCAATGGTCCCCAGGGCCACTAGATGGCAAATTTGGCTCATGAACCCCGAGCAGTGTTTCACGCTGGGAAAGGGATGCCCTGCCACAAACTGGACCCCCAGGCCCGGTCTCCTTGCCCTCTCCATCCCCTGGCAGGATTAGACACCTGTCTGCCAGCACGGCCACTCTTGAGACACCCGCACAAGGTGCAGAGCAAGGGCTACTCGGATCTCCAGCCTCTGTGTGCCCTTGTCTGCCCATGCCAGTGCCCGTCTCCTCCTCCCGTTCGCCTCTTTGTCTCCCCTGTGTGCCACCACTCATCACTCCGTCTCCCTTTCGCTGACCCTCCCCGTTTCTCTCCCTCTTGCTCTCCCCCCTCCTCGCTCCTTCCCCAGCCCATCACATTCTTCCACAGCCTATTAATAACTTCTGGGCAATTGCACTGGGTCCCCACTGGGTTCGGCCCCTCCGCCGCCGCTGCCCCGCGCAGCCACTGAGCGCGTCGGCAGCAAGTTCAAAAGTGCAGCGGGGCTTTCACAGCCCCTCGCCCCGTCAGGGGGTGGAGGAGGCCGCTCGCGAAAGAAAAGGCTGCGTTGCCAGGGAGCCTGGCACAGGAAAAGGGGGTCACCTTCACCTCCGGCAGGACCCACGGAGATGGACAGGCGCCAGCAGCCCCGCGGGCTGGAGATGCTGAGAACGGCGGATGGATGAAGGCTGGGCTGTGGGCGACCAAGGGCTAATTGGCCACCTCCGGCCACCGAGCCGATGTGATGCTCGATCCAGTGGCAAAATCCCCTGTGCAATATGGAAATAAGGGAGGTGTCCCGGGCGCTGCTGCCTGGAGAACAATGTTGCTGCAGTTGAGTGACTGTAACAGGCCCCGATGACAGCCGGGGCCGCGTTAAAAATGCCTATTCAAGCAGATCAAGACATTGAGAGGCCTCGTGGGGATCTGAAACCCTCAGGGATTTCTGGATGAGGCAGAAGCTGAATCCCCAAGCCCTGGGAACCTGGGGGGAAAAAAAAAAAAAAAAAAAAAAAAAAGAGAGAAAAGAAAAGAAAGCCACAAAGCAGCTTTAAAAGGACAGCAGTGCCCAAGGCAGGGCCTCCTGCTCTGAGTGGGGCTGCAGCCTGAGAAAGCGAAGCAGCCCCAACACACCAGTGTGGGACTGTGGTCTGGGCATCCCCAGGGTTATCTGAGGTGGGGGTGGCACCTCCAAAAGGTCCCTGAGCTGCTGGGGATGCTCTGTCCTTCCTGCCAGGGAGCCATGGCTCCAGCTTGTGGGCACAGCCTGCACTGCAGAGCTGGCAAAACACCCCTAAAAACACCCTAAAAACCAAGAGAGCTGTCAAAGGGACGAAGGGTCCTGGAGGGATGCCCAGCATGTGAATGGGGTAAGCTGGGAACCCTCTCTTGAAGCCATAGGGAGGTCTGAGGGTACCTCCTGCCCCAGGATCCTTGTCAGGGTGGGTGTCTGATGGGTGTCACGCCAGCTCAGCTCAGTGACACAGGTAAACAGGCAGGGCAGGAAGAGTTACAACCCCACATGCTCAGGGATCTGGGTTGGGACTGGTCAAAATGAAACCTTCCTTATTTTTGCCAGATGAGCCTCAACCCGGATCATTTCCCTGATTTGGTTCTCCACATGGCTTCCTAAACCACAAAAAAAGAGGCAAGAGAAGGGTTGAGGAAGAAGAGAGAAGCTGCTCCTTTCAGCTGGTGCCAGATTAAAGAGGTTGGGAAACAACAGCATCAGTTGAGTCTGTTTGGTGCACTTGCAACACAAATAAAATAAGGTTGATAAGGCACAAGTCCTACAGCATCAAGGATTAGCACTTACCTGTTCTGCTGCACCAAACTGCCTCCTGCTCTTGTGGATTCACAGCATTTGGCTCCCAGACTGGAAACTTTTCAAGGCACAGTAATTTAACTGTAAAAGGCATTGCAGATTCATGGACCCGCATAAATAATGCAAAAGTAATTAATAATAACTCAGTCCTTGCTCTTAGCAATGCCAGGAAAAAGAATTTCTTCACTGGAGTGTCGCTTATGCCTTTTGCAGAAGATCTTTTTTTGTTAAGTGTCTCGGAGAGAAAGAAGATGGTAGTTTTGAAACAGGGAATGGATGTCAGTCAGTCCTGGGATTTTAGTGCCAGCCTGGCAATCTTCAGGATTGATTTAAAGAACCTTCTCCTGGAGTCATGTTAAACCAACATTGATTCAGCTTCGATTTTGATTTTGTTTTAATCTCCTTGATCTGCAGTCAAAAGTTTGAAACCACGAACACAAAAGGAAGGAAAGAGATAAGCTCCAAGAATTATTACCTCTAAAAGTCTTGTCCTTTCAACTCTAAGTGTTACTTCTGAGGTTTGACACAGGATTTCCAACTTGACGGCTGGTAACTCTGTCACACCCACCTCACAACTGCTAGGAAATATGTTCCTTCCCCCCCCACTGTTTTACCTACATCCTTGCTGTCCCCTTTTCGCAGAAGGCAAACTTAAACGTAGGGACATAAACACCAGGATTTGTCAGATACTGGTGGCTGTTCTGGACAGATGAATGTTATCAGGTCTTGATTAGCTGAAAGTCATATTTCAAGGAATACTCTGGCACTGGGTTTGCAGCAGGAAGGATTCCGAGGTCCCTGCCTGTGTCCTTCTGTCTGAGCTCACACATAAACAGGGCTGGGTTTGACCAGGGATCAGAGACATGTGGGGAAGGAGAAGCAGAGCCATTACTTGGGCAAATAAACCAGTAGACAAAAAAATGAGGTTTTAATCAACAGATCAAATAATCTCTTCAGCTGTTTCTATAAACCTCCATGATTTGCTTCCACTTCAGAAGACATTCTCACTGCTGCTTGCAGAAGAAAAACAAGCAGTTTCCTTCTGTCTGGCAAAGTGGTTTGAATAACTTCCATTCTCTACTAATGGCTGCTATCAAAGTGCCCAAAATGGAAGGATTAATTTTTCTGTGCCTTCCTACTGCAGCTCAGAACATGGTTTCAATTAGGACTGATCTCCACTTCTGTTTTATTCACTTTCTATGAACACTCGGTCGCTCAGGCCCCGATTCATGAACTCACTTCAGCACGTGGCTCTTCATAAATGTGTTTAAACATAAAACTGAATTGTCCTGGAATGGCACACCAAGCTTCACTGCCACAAATATTTAACAAAAGGCACAGATTTACCTCAAATGCTGAAATATTCACCAAAAGCAACATTAAGTTGTGCATTGGGTTATGAATTTCACAATCTGCAATCGATGCTGCATTTATTTAGATAGGCCTTCCACAAGAGACCAGCTGTCTCAGTTCACTGAAATGTTTAAACACATGTTTAATTTTAAGAATATGAATAATTCCATTGATATCAATGGTACTTACTTACACTTAAGAATATATTTTGCTGGGCTGGAGCCAGAAACAGTGCCATGTAATGCCAATAACGCGCAAACTGCAATATTTCTCTAAGTGGTTCCTGGGACCAATTTAAAAATTAATCAATGAAGAACCTCCATGGGAAAATGCAAAATTTAATATATGTGAGATTTTGCTGTTTACCATCCTAATATTGCCAACTATTAACATCTATCAGAGCACTGATAAGCAAAATCAAAACCAAATCTGTGAAACAGCAAAAAATGGCAACAAGTTGAATGTGTTGTTCGCCATGAATCATCCTGTCAGACTTCAAGATTTACTCATGTAATACTGAATAATATTTACCATCCTTACAGACAGACATACATATAGATTAATTCCATTAGGTTTGGAACTAGATGATCTTTAAGGTCCCTTCCAACCCAAAAGCTCTCAGGGATATGGTGGGGTTGTTGGGGTGTCCTGTGCAGGGCCAGGAGTTGGGCTGATGGTCTCTGTGGGTCCCTTCCAACTCAGAATATTCTAGGATTCTATGACTCTAAATGAGCAAATGAGCAATATTATAGAGCAAAGGGTGAATAAAAACATTATTTTTCCCTTTCTGCCCCTTACCTTTCACAAAACTGTATGAATTGTTCTGTTATGAGAAACAGGTGAAAATTTCTAGGCACAAACACTTCAGCTTGTTTGCATTTGCTCTCATAACTTTACTGCTCGCAGGTCCAACATTCCTGATGCTGCCAGTGACTTACACAGACCTGGGATGTGCCCCTGTTCCCTTGGGATGGTATCACCAAATAAATAACTCTATATCCATATGCAAATGATTGCTGTTTTCAAGCTGTTCACCAGCGACCCCACACACTGTCCAGACGGTGCAGTAATATGTTTTCCTCATATGTCAGATGTTTCATGACACATCTCATGCATCTACTTAACAGAGATTTCCTGCCCTTTAAAAATGCCCAGGCACCAGAATAAAGAGTCCTGCATCTGTGGTGTTTATATAGTACACTTCCAAAATTGCGTGAAAAGTGTCCGCATTGATTGTATTCTTCATTTAGCTCAAATATTGGTAGTTTATAAGTGTGTGTGTGTAGTGGATTCACTCATGAGAGGGTATTACCTGCCTAATTTTGTTGGCTGAGTAACAAAAGGAATTAATTTGTTACAGACAATTCTCAGTCCTCCCTATGTTGTTCAAAATTGTGTTTGTCACTTTATAATCCAACCTGACTCCCTTGGAACTGCACTGGCTGTGCCTTTATGAAACAAAATCAAGCTCCAGGGTGTTTGAGATGTGCCACGCTGCTGAAAAATTACTTTGCTGCAATCAGGTGCATTATTGTCTCACAGGTAACAATGTCAGTGATAAAGATTAAGTTTCAGTGGGATGAATTTCAGCCTGGCAGGACTAGCCAAATTCCTTGAGTCACAGGCATGTTGGCATAGCTTCTCCTGCAGCGTGGGGCACTATCTGACCTGGTATCATTCCTGAGATAGGTAGATCAGAAGTGATTTGCATAAATTTACGTATGTGGCAACCCCACCTACAGGTGAAAGCTCATTTCATACCATTCCAGAAAAACAGTTTAGTGGAATCTACCATGAGAGCAGCTGACTCGGAATCCACAAAAATCAGAAATTTGTATTAATTTTGTAGAATCGTAGAATCATTGAGGTTGGAAAAGACCTCTAAGATCACTGAGTCCAACTCCAAACTCTGAGAATGCCCTGGGAGAGGCTGCATCTCAGACAGTGTGTTTGTAGAACCACAGAATCATAGAATGGTTTGGGTTGGAAGGGACCTTGAAGACCACCTTGTTATACCCCCTGCCATGGGCAGGGACTCCTTCCTGTATCCCAGGTTGCTCCAAGCCCCGTTGAACCTGGCCTTGGACACTTCCGGGGATGGGGCAGCCCAGATGCTCTGGACACTTAGAATAACAATTCCTACACACAACTCAGAACAGGCTCTTGGGTGCTGGTCAGAATCCCCTACTGATCTCCTCCTGTTACATTCTATTTTTCAAACTATTTTTCCCCCCCCATCTGGTATTTTTCAGAGGCCTAAAGGCCACCCTGCCTAGGGTGACAGTCTCCACTCAGAAGGTGGACCTGTCTCTCTCAGCATACAGATGAACACCTCTCAAAAACTTTGGCAGCAACCACAAGCCCTGTTCAAAGCAGACACCAGTTTGGGCAGTGAATCTCACTCCCTGCCATTGTACCGTGATTGTGTTTGCTCCAGTGGCCACAGAAGGTGCCTGAGCCCGTCTTCCCCAGCTGTATTCGTGCCAGCAGTTTGTGTGGAGCGTGGGACAAATCCAGTTGGTGAAACGCTCCTTGTGGTGGGTCTGGACAGCCCTGGCACGACACAGACTGTGACATCAGTCGGCCAAACCTGACCTCTGTGTGCAGAGCACAAGGGGAAGGTGCTGTCAGCGACACATGGATTGATGGGTGTCAGTTCAGCAGCACATTAGAATGCCAACCTCACCTTTGGTGTTAACGAGGCCCCTTCATTGACAGCCCTGAGCAGAGGGGTCAGGGGCTGAATAGAAACAGGCTCCTTTCTCCCCCAGAAGGCTGGTGTTGTTCATTCAGAACTGGATCACATTGGCGGGGCAGTTTGAGGGACGCTTGTGCTGCCATGTTGCATCTGCAAGGGCCATGACGTATTTGTGACTATTCATCTGGCTCTTTTCACCAGCACTAAATACCCAGAAAGAATAAAATAAATTCTCATTTTGTTCCCACTTACCAAGAAAATTTTCCCTCTTCCTTCTGGTTTGGAGGGTTATTGTACATTTAAATCCCTTTGCATTTTTCAGTAGCTATAGCATGCTATAATTTAGATTTTCCTCAGGCACAAAAGAACTTAGTTAAGCTAAACTGTATTACAGTGTGGGTTGGGTTTTTTTGTTGTTGTTGTTGTTTTTTTTTTTGGTTTTTTTTTTGGGTTGTTTTTTTGTTTTTGTTTTTGGTTTTTTTTACAAAGTCCTTCATTAATAAGGGAACTAAAGAATTTCCAAGCTGTCTGTAATTTTTCCCAGATGCAGCTGGTAGTTGCTAGGAGTATCTTTTTGGCAATCTGAGTTTTTGGTTATTAACAATCTGGACTTTCTCTGCACTACTCCGGTGTTAAATATGTTCTGTGAACACTGTAGTGTGGAGTGTGAACTGGGGAAGGGGAAGGTAGAGGACAGGCAAAGCAAAATTGCTTTTAGAAGAATAAACACTGCTGGGATTAGGCAGCTGGTTGGAACAAGCACAATTCCCTGGAGGGATCCCAATGATCAGCAGACAGGAGCCAGCTACCCCAGAACTAGCGCTGCTGAAGAGCTCCACTCCTCACCTCGGATTCTCTCTGTCCCTCCCAGCTTTTCTCCCTGGCACAGACAAACCCTGGGGTGAGTCTGTGCCAGACCCAGACCAGAGCAGCACCCAGGTCCCACCAGAGAAACCAAATCCTCTCTTGATTCATGCTCAGGATGCTTTCTGAGGCTGCTCGTAAAGACATGACACTGTTGTTGGCAAAGCCATGATACACACCAGGAGAAAGACGTCTGCCCCTTCTTACCTAAATATCATCAGTTCTTCCTTTTGACTGCAGGTTTGTTCATCTGGGAAACTCATGGGATGTGCTTTGCAGAAGTAGAAGACCACTATAGTCATGCTGCAGCTGTAAGAAAAGGTAGTGAAGTGACTGACATGCAGGAGAACTTGGGGGTCTTTCCACTCAGGCACATCTCTTTCTCAGAGAAACCCTGCTCAAATGTGATGTTTGTGTCTTAATCTTTAAGTCCTTAGAACTATTACAAGATGATCATTTTTCTACACTGATCCTTTCAGTGCTGGAATCAGCCTTGGTCACTGCCTGGCTGGTGTCCAAGCCACTCAGAGCCCAGACTGACCACAGAAGTCATGGTCTTCAGCTCAAGAGTGGAAACAGGGAAGATACAATTAAATTAGTAATGAGAAAATAACAATGAATGATGAAAAACAGTGAAACAAACTTGTTTCTCCAGGGACAGGAAGGGCAAGCCACAAACATACAGATACAGACGTATAAAACCATGACAGGGACTTACAGGGGATGCACAGTTGATGTACAGCTGATGCAAATCCCACATTTACACTGAGGGACATTAAGCCTACAGAAAAAAACTTTTGGTCAAAAATGAGCAATTTCAGGCATCTTGAGTTGCATGAAATTTTCTGTCCCAACTGGCACATGACATGACTATTCCCACTGGAGCACTAGGACTCTTCTCAACACTCCAGTCATTTCCTCCTTCACTCACAGTCCCCAGGAACAGCCACGTTTGGCCTGTAAAGCATCCATGGATTGTACAAGCAGGAGAGAGAAAGGATGTGTTGTCCCTTCCCAGGACTGGAACCTGGGAAAACACCCAGAAACCTTTCCCGGCCCTGGCCAAGACAGGGATAAGCACAGTGCAAAGTCTTTTTTCCATTTTATTTTCCACCATCCCCAGATCCCACGGGACAGAACCAACCTTTGGCATAGTCTCCTACCACAGGCCAAGACAGATTAAACATACACCTTTCAGCCCAAGACAAAGATCTCTGAGGCAAGACTGTGGAAAGAAAAAATAAAAAACCCAAACAAAAATTAAGGAGAGCTGTCGTGATTCATTTGCATATTTGAATATGCAAATAAGATCTGTTTCTTATCCATTGGCACTGGCCCTACTGTAGATGGCAGCAGCACAGCGGATCTCTGCCAGCATCCAGTGCCACAAAGAAGATAATTGGATTTGCAGACGCTTTATTGCAAAGCCCAGAAGTTGCTGGAATGGGTATAAAGAACCAGGAGCTCAGCCCACGGCTGCCTCGGGTGTGAAGGCACTCAGCTGACAGCTCGTTAGCTTGAGATGTCCCTGTAAAATTAGAAGTTGGGAGAAGCCTGGATGGCTGCTGGCTCCAGCAAACCCAGCACCCAAAACTCCCAACACACACCCCTAGAGCCTGGCAAATTTTCTGCCCTTGGCTGTGATTTTTTCTTTTTGAGGGAGCTTGAAAAGAAATCAGGGGTAAGTTTGATCAGTCATTGTGCTGGAAACTGTTCAGGCTGGGGAACCGCTAGTGGAGCAAAGGCTGGTTCTAGGAATTTCTCTCCTTGAGTGTTTTCCGCAGTTGAATATAAGAGCCACCCCAGCACATTTTAAATTAATCCATTCATGCCACTTCACAGAATATCCTGAGTTGGAAGGGATCCATGAGGATCAGCAAAGTCCAACTCCAAACTGCTTGTCCCAGCAGAGAGCCCTGGGGTGTTTGGAGGCAGGCAACAGTACACTGAGGTGTTTACCCTGAACGGGGCACCCCAAATTTCTTCAGTATAATGTGGTTTAATGTCCTTGTATTGGGCTGCCAGTGTGGAAGCTGAAGCTCCTGGCTCTGGGTTTCTGTCTTGGGAGGCATCCAAATTCTTGCTTGGATCCCTCCCCAGGCCAGGAGCAGCTGAAAGCTGAAGGAGTGACCCATGTCCAAACCAGAAGCAAAGACGGGTCCTGCACTGGGAGAGCCCAAAAACAACCATTAATGCCAGGCTGGGCAAAAACAAAGGCATGGAAAATTTGTCATTGGTGAAATTAAAATAAAAAGCTGACTTAATGATGTTGCAGAAAAAGTAACAGGCAATTTTTCAGGAAAAAAAGCTCAGGATCTGGTGTGTCTCTTGTACAAGGAGGAATTCAGCACAGTGAGAGCGGAGTCAAAGTTGGGAAAGACAGAGATATTCCCAGAAAATATTCAGCCCTGAGAGCACGTAACCACCAAGGGCTGTGATGAGGCTGGGAGTGAATAGCCAGGATTGGGAGGCAGAAAATAAAAGATTTAGACCCAAGAGTCACGTGCACGGGAATAATGTCCACAATTAAAGATATCAATGAGAACTCCCAGAGAAAGAGGCCCTGTCTCAATGGTGAAGAAAAGCGACTGTCCAAGGAGATGTCTTTTGGGACTGCATCAGACAGAAACATGGAAAATCAAAACAGGAGCACTTAAAGGAACCAAATCAGGCTCTTTTTTGTTGTTGTTGTTGTTAACTGAAGCGATTAAGCATTTTGCTTCATTAATATCCTCTATCGTGTTGATGAGGTAAAGCGGTTCTTTAGAACGATTTGGGAGCTGATTAATCCTCGCCTGTGGCGATCAGGCAGCGACACACAGAGTTATTGGCTAACACGGGGGTTTTCTGCTGTCTCACACAGATCAACAAACTATCTGAAACAAGAAAGTTGCATGAAGAAAAAGAAATTCTGAGTGAACTTGCTTGGAAACAGTCACCAATTGCACTTGTAAAGATAGTCCCATTTAGGGCTGGCAAAATTGAGCCCAATAACTCGTCACTTAAAGATGTAAGAAAAGGTAAAACTCTCCCCGGGCAGGAGAGCAGCAAAGAGGGAGAGAGGGGGAGAGGGGGAAGGTGGGAAGGGGGAAGGGACCTGAGGGGGAATGAGGGGAATGGAGGGACAAATGGGAGAAAGGAGGGAAATTAAGGGGAAATGGGAACCAAGAGGAAAGGGGAAAATGAGGGGAATGAGGGAAACTGAGGGAGACTGAGAGGAAAAAATGAGAGAAACTGAGGGGAGAGATGAGAGAGACCAAGGGGAAGTGCGGCAGACTAAGGGGAGAATGGAACCTGAGAGGAAATGAGGGAGACTGAGGAGAAAAAGGAGAGAAAATGAGGGATAAAATAAAGGAAACAGAGAGGGAAAATGTGGGAAACTGAGGGAGAAAATCAGGAAAATGAGGAGGAAATGAGGGAGACTGAGGAGAAAGTGTGGGAGACGGGGAAAAGGAGAGAAATAGAAAGAAAATGAGGGAGACTGAGGGAAAAATGAGGAAGGCCAAAGGTAAAAGGAAAGAAACTGAGGGAAATAAGGGAGACTCAGGGGAAAAAAGAGGGAGACTGAGGGAAAAATGTAGGAGACTGAGGGAAATGAGGGTCGCCGAAGGGATAATTGGAAACTGAGAGGGAATGTGTGAGACTGAGGGGAGAAATGAGGGAGACAGAGGGGAAAAAAGGAGAGAAACAGGGGGAAAACATGGGAAACTGAGGGGGAAAAACAGAAACTGAGAGGAAATGAGGGAGACTCGGGGGGAAATGGAAACTGAGGAAATGTGGGAGATGGGAAAAGGACCAACAAAACGAGGTGGAAATGAGGGAGACTGAGGGAAAAGATGGAGACTGGCAGGAAAGGAGAGAAACTGGGGGGGGGGGGGGAGGAGAGAACAACAGAGGTGACTGAGGGGGAAAATGAGAGCAAAGGTGGGAAACGGAAGGAAAAATGGAAAATGAGGGAGTCGGGGGGGGGGGAAATGAGGGAGACGAGCGGAAAAGGAGAGAAACTGAGGGGGAAAGGAGAGTAACCTAGAAAGAAAATGAGTGAGATGAAGGGGGGAAAACGAGAGAAATGTGGGAGACTGAGGGAACAAATGAGGAAGTCTGAGGGGAAAAGAAGAGAAACTGAGAGGAAAAAGGAAAGAAATGAGGGAGACAGAAGGCAGTTGAAACAAGGGAGAGCAAAGGAAAGATGAGGCAGGACAAGGGAGAATGAAGGAGTGAGGGGAAACAGGGCAGGATAGGAGAAAATGGGATAAACTGAGGAGAAATGGGGGAACTGACGGGGAGAAACAGAGGGAAAAGGCACAGGAAGAAGAGAGACTGGGGAGAACAAGGCGAGCCCTGCCTGGCCATCCCGATGTGCCGTGCTCACCACACTGGGAGCCACGGCTTTGCTTGTTCCCCTTGCTCTCCCGTGTTCCTGCTCATTGGTGTCAGGAATTAACACACAGGTGAGACAAGCGTGGACTGAGATGGGGGAAAGGGAGAAGTGGTGGGATGGGTGAACAGAGATGGGTGAACGCCTGATCTCAGTGTTGGTTGTGCACTTCGAGGAACACTCTGGGGGATGGAATTGGGGATGGAACCCAGAAGAGCACTGGGGTGTGGAGGAGCTGCCTCAGAGCCTCACCTGGGGCGGGTCGGGTGAATGAGGCCTAAATGCCTGATCCCAGTGTTGGTTGTGCATTTCGAGAGACACCCTGGGCGACACAACCGGGGGTTGAACCCAGAAGGGCACCGGACGCTGAGAAGCTGCAGAGGGGCTAGGAGGAAGAGGGGCAAGACAGGCGAACAATTAGGCCCAGACACCTGATCCTGGTGTTGGTTGTGCACTTCGAGGAACATCCTGAGACAAAATTGGGAATAGAACTGAGAAGAGCACCGGGCACTGAGGAGCTGCCTCAGCAGTGAGGAGAGGAGGGAGCTAGATGGGCAAAAAACGAGGCCTCAACGCCCGATCCTGGTGTTGGCTGTACGCTTCGTGGAACATTCTGGGGGACAGCACTTGGGATAGAACTGCGAAGGACACGGTACCCACCTCAGCTCCTCACCCAGTCTGAGGGAAGTTCTGGAGGGGCCATCAGACCCTACTGGACCCACCGTGCCGACCCCGCCCCTTTCCCCGCCCACTCCCCTTAGCCTGCCCTTCCATTGGTCAGAACGGCTGCCCATCAGGTGGAGGGGGCGGTGCCGCACGCAGCGCGCTGGTATTGGCTCCCTTCTCCCCCCCCCGCCATGGCGGTCGTGAGGCGGCTTCCGGTTCCGCGGGGCGGGCGCGGGGCTGGCGCTGCGCTGTGAGTGACACACAATGAGGCGGGCGGCGGGGCCGTGAGGGGCCGCGACCGAGCAGGCGGCGGCCGAGGAGGCGGCGGCGGCGGCGGCGGCGGCGGCGGGGAGGGGGGTGGGGGGGGAGAAACCGGACGCAAGAGCGCGGAGAGAGGGCTGTGGGTTTTTTTCCCCCCCTCTCCCTCCCTTCCTCTCTCTCTCTCTCTCTCTCTCTGTGTCTCTCTCCCCTTCCCCTCGCCGCGCGCGCTCCGCCGACCGGGCAGCGCAGACCGAGCGAGCGGGGCCCGCGGCGCTGCCGTGCCCAGCCATGGACAATCAGGTGAGGAGCGGAGCGGCCGCGCCGCGCTGAGGGAGGGCTGGGGCGGTGCCGCCCCCCTCCATTTCAGAGAGGGGGGCACGGAGGGGAGGGCCCCCCCGAGGAGGGGGTGCTGCGGGGGGGCACCCCCGTTCTCGGGATTCCCACCCCTGGCGTGTTGGGGGGCGTTGTGGGGGGGCACATCGGCTCCTCAATCTCATGGTGGAGGGGGACATCTTTTCCCCAACCACCATTTGGGGGGGGGGGGCACATGTTCTCCTCAAACCCTTTGGCGAGGGCAACATGTTTTCCCCAACCTCCATTTTTGGGGGGGATACACCTTCTCCCCAGTCCCATTGGGGAGGGGGATATATTTTCCCCACCTCCCAATGGGGGGGGACATCTTGTCCTCAGTCGCATTTGGCGGGGCACATCTCCTCCTCAGTCCCACTCGGGAGGGGGATGTGTTTTCCCCACCTCTCATTTGGGGGGGATATCTTGTCCTCAGTCACATTTGGGGGGGGATATCTTGTCCTCAGTCACATTTGGGGGGTCACATCTCCTCCTCAATCCCACTGGGGAGGGGGATGTGTTTTCCCTACCAACCCCATTTTGGGGGGGATATCTTGTCCTCAGTCACATCTAGGGGACACAGCTTCTCCCCACACTGTCTTTGGGGAGGCATACCTCCTCCATGCCCACCCCAAATGGATGGTACATGTCCTGCTCACACCCCTTTGAGGGGGACACCTCCTCCCTGCACCCCATTTGAGGAGCACATCTCCTCCTCGTACTCCTTTGACGGGCACATCTCCCCTCCATGCCCCCTTTGGGGGGCACGTCTCCCCCCTCCAACCCTCTTTGGGGAGACACATGCCCTCCCCAATCCCATTTGGGGGGCACACCTCCTCCTCACACCCCTTTGTGGGGACACACCTTCTCCATGCCCTCTGTTTGGAGGAGGGTCACATCTCCTCCCCACAACCCTTTTGGGGGGGGCAGATCTCCTGAAGCCCATTTGGCTGGGGGCACGCCTCCTTCCCAACCCCCATTTTTTGGGGACATTTCTCCACTCACCCCTTTGGGGGTTGCACCTCCTCCCCATCCCTCATTTGAGGGGCACAGCCCTCCTCACTCCCCATTTTGGGGTCACATCTCCTACCCATACCCTGTTTTGGGGGTCACACCTCCTCCCCACCCCCTTTGGGGGGCTCTCAGCCCTGTCCCCTCCGTGGGCGGCCGCCGCAGCCTCGCCCGCGGCGGGGGGTGGCAGCAGCAATTCCGCAAATTCCTACCCGGATTATTGACAGCGAGAGAGGTGCCGGCCATGCGACCCCCCCGGAGCTGCGCCGGGAAGGGTTAATACCACCGGGAAGGGTTGATGCCACCGGATTGCTCCAGGATGGATGCTGGAAGTTTACCTGAGGTGATGTGGATGTGGAGCCTTTTGTGTGCGCTGGGAGCGGGTAACAGGTACCTCCCGAGCTGAGGTTCGGGAATGAGCCCCGCTATCCCGGATAATCACCCGGAGGAGCGGGAACGGGAGCCGCTCGATGGCTTTCAGGCAATTATAGCACATCAAACAAAAACCGGAGCAGCCTTCAGAATGTTTATTGAGAAGTTGAAAGCAGGCTCCTTTGTATTATTACAAATTGTTTGAATAGGATCCTGATTTCCCTTTGTTGGGAGACACGCTTGGAAATAAAAAGGAAAAAAACCCTCCATTTTCAGCGGAGCAACTTTGGATGTTGGTTATGTTGGGAGATCTTATTTTCAAATGTGTTTCAACTTCTGGCTTAATTCTCAGCGATTGTTAATTGGAGCGGGATGTGAGGAGTGCAGCAAGTACAACTTGCGCTCTCAGTTAAACAGTTCTCCTTTATGTTTAATTTCGGTCTCTTCCACACAGCCCCATCTGGTTCTCAGCTACAGTTTCTCAGCCGTTTTGACTCGGAAAGGCAGATTTTGTAGCCTGACAGTCATTTGCACTTCTCAGGAGAGGGGTAGTAACTGGCAACAGTAGCAGAATTTAAAGGGTAATTATGGAACGATAACGTGAGGCTGCGGCTGGGGCTGGCTCAGGGGATGTGAACGCTGTGGGAAGCATCCCAGATAAAGCAGGCCTGCAGGCACACTCCAGTTGGAGCTTAGGATTTGGGCAGGCTGTCTCCACGTAATGCTTTCCTGGGATTGCTGTGCTCCGGGTGAAGCACACCTTGCCTTTCTTCTGAGTCCTTAATGCGACATGAAAGAACAGCTGGCCCTGCTCCTTCAGGAGTGAGATGGAGCCGGTGTAGAAAAAATGGGAACTTGCAGAGGAAGGTATCCCAAAGAAATGCTGTAGTGAAGGAATTAATTAGATGAGTTTGTCCCCGAGCCTTAGAACGGATGTGTTGGATCGAGCTGAAGGTATTTTGCTGTGAGGATATAAACTGCCTGAACAAGTGTGTTAAGGCTTATGGTTGAAATTGGAACTGGACTGCAATTTGGGAGGTCAGGCTTTGATGCCTGGTGCTCTGCAGACCTCCTGTGAGAGCTTTTTACAGGGACAAGAACTGTGCTCTGAAAAAAGTCAGGTTGGAGATGCAAAATATTTTTCGAATGTTAATTGTGATCACGTTCCTTGCTGCAGTTCATCCGTGGGAAAATAAGGATGATGCATTCCCTAAACATTTGTCTAGAGCTCAGGAAGCTTTCTCTTTCCATGTTCATTGTCTAACATCATGCCTTTGGTTTGGCTCCGGGTCAACATGTAATATAGGTAATGACAAATAATGTTGCCTCTCCCAGTGGTAATTGGGACCTGCTAGGAAGAACAAGACACATTTGCAAGCCTGAAGTGAAGGATGGGGTAGGGACTAAAAGCTGCCCCTTTTTCTATGAACCTCCTGGTGCTGAAGCTGGATTTTGATAGGATTAGTTTGGAATCAGTGTGTTGCTGCTCTGGTTTGTGTAACAAATATGCACAAAAGTTGGATACCTTGGGCGTTACTCTCTGTTTCTACAAATCTGGCCCTAACATTTCCTTGATTTATCTTGTGTCTGAATCCCTTTCCTCTGTTACATCTGTTTTATTCATTCCCTTTCACCTGTCTGAAGTCTGCAATAATATGTGGACCTTCACCATTAATTTCATTTGGCTTTTAAGACATTTTAATGGGATTTTTGTGCTTTCAGTAAGGCACAGAATACACCTTCTCTGTTAGTGATTGGAGTAGGATTCAGGAGTGCAAATCAGAATTAGGTCAGTTTAGTGTTGGACATAGTGCAGGCAGAGATGATGATAACTTGATCTTGGAAAGTGTGTTAATAAAATATATTTAGAATACAGGAAACATCAGAGTTTTATTCTAAACCACCGATTCATGATGTGATTTTTCCTGTTTCAAAATTAGTTTTCTGTCAGTACTGTGAATCCTGGAAGCTGTGAACATCAAGTTCTGTCTCTGACACTTTCTAGAAATAAAGACTCCGCAATTAGGACTTTGCTGACAATTTAACTGATAAGTGAGGCAGAGAAACCGATTCCAATTCTAAAGCTGCTCTAGTATTAGGGGGGAAATAGTTATGAAATGGTGCTGGGAGGTATTTTTATGATGCCTTTTCTGTTGGCAACACTGGTTGTCAGTCTGGGGCTGATCTCTCCGTGGATCTGTTATGTTCCCCCCTGGCAGACCCAGGCTCTGCTGTCGGGGGGCTCATCGTTCTGTAACCTATAAACTGCATCATTTTGCTTGTGGTCCTAAAATGCTAAAACCTTTGTCCTAAAACAGTGCACAGTGCAAGTCAAACTGGAGCTGGGGCACCGAGCCCAACTGAGGAAGAAGCCCACCACGGAGGGGTTCACCCATGACTGGATGGTGTTTGTCCGTGGCCCCGAGCAGTGTGACATCCAGCATTTTGTGGAACGCGTGGTCTTTCGGCTGCATGAGAGCTTCCCAAAGCCCAAGCGAGGTGAGTGGGTGCTTGAAGGTGTATTATTAGGTGTTCTCTCTATGAAATAGCATTTTGTGAGTTAAGGTTGTCTTAGGCTGTCGCTTTTCTTTAAAATAGCTCCTTAAAGGGGAGCGAAATGTCCATTGTGTGCGCTCTGCTTTAACCTTTCTTGACTGTGTTTGAGGAAGGTCAGGGAGAATGGGACCTTTCTTCTGGTGAAAGGGCAGGAGGTGAGGTGCTTTCTCCTCTTGTTTAAGCATTAGTACTTGCAGGTTCTCAACACACAAGTGACAGCAGAAGATAATTCACGTTATGGAATGGGAAAGGTAGGTTTGATTTGTTGGAATTCACCAGCAAAAGCTAGAAGCACATGATCAGTGAGAGATGCTCAAATACTGGGCTTTTATATGTACTGGGGTACGCAGAGTTCTGCATTGGTCATGGATTCTTGCAATTCCTAGCCTCAGGTGCCAGTTCAGGTAGATTAACTCAGCAGAAATCAGTGATGCCACAGGGTGATGGTCTCTTTGCCACTGGCTGTGCGGTCAGTGTGGTTGGGCAGAGTATACACGTTGCAGTGTTATTTTCTGTCTTTGCTTTGTGACTGTGTAGAAAAAATGCTGGCACCGGGCAGCGGGAATTCATGAGGCTGAGGTGGAGGAATAGGAATTGCCCTTTTAGGGGGCAGCACAGAGTTATATCTGTAGCATGTAACATGTGTAACTATAGCTGCAGTGTTACTGTTTTAAGAAATATAAGCTGCCTGTGAGTGTTGCTGTGAAGTACTTTGTAATGTGCATTCTTAGAAATATTCTTTTAAACGAAGTACACTCAGAATGTCTTAGGACAACCTATGACATGGATTATTTGTAAGAGACCACAGTGGAAAGTAACTCAAAGGCGCTCAGCTCCCAAGAGTGTGAATATGGAATGTATGTTAATAATATCTCCTTCAAATTGATGTAGTAAAACTGATGTATGATAAACAAGTGCAGGACTGAGCTGAAAGCTAATTTATAGAATAAAAGTTGTAATCTGCTGGGTTACAGTTCTGTCATCTGGTGTAATTTAATTTATTACAAACAACTGTGTTGTGGTAGTACATAGAATCATAGTGTGGTTTGGGTTGGAATGGACCTTAAATACCACTTTGTTCCATGCCCTGCCATGGTCAGGGACACCTTCCACTAGCCCAGGCTGCTCCAGGCCCCGTCCAACCTGGCCTTGGACACTTCCAGGGATGGGGCAGCCACAGCTTCTCTGGGCAACCTGTGCCAGGACCTCCCCACTCTGACAGGGAAGAACATCTTCCCAATATCCCATCTAACCCTGCCCTCTGGCAGAGTGAAACCATGGCCTTTGCTCAGTCAGTTGCTTTATCATCTACATTCCACGAGCTATTTTTCCCTAATCCCTGGGTTTTTAATGCTTCCTTGAGCTCCATTCTAAGCCCAGCATGCCTTTGACCAAGGTGTGTTTGGGTTTTACATAAATACTGTGGCATATGCATCCTCTTCCTAGGTTTGTTTGAAGGGTTCCTTCAGCTGGTTCTGTCTCACTTGGAGCAGATCCTGGTGCTGAAGGTGGGCTCGTGCTGCTGGCAGATTGCTCCTGGAATCATTGGAATTTGTCAGAATAGAGTGGCAGAGGAACAAAGGCTGCTTGGCAGATAGGCTTGAGATTCCCGCTGCCATATTGGCACCGCTCTTTGATTTTGGGTTTTTCCCTCTAAATGACAGGGTTCTTATGTAAAATTCAAGTTAAAGCAAGTCTAGAGGTTTTTATTATTTTTAGCTATGCCTTTTTTTCACAGTTGAATTTTGAGTGCTGTTTTTCAGCACCTTAATGATGGTAGAAGTGCTTAGAGCTGGAGTAACATATCTACATTAAAGGAAAATAATTTGTGTGCTTTTTAGGTTTGATGTACTGTTTCCTAATCATATTAATTACTCGGAATTCTTATGAGAAACTCCAAAGATTTACACTGAATTCCTCTAATTACTTAATTGACTTTATTTACATATATTGTAGTGCATAAATTATACGCGAATGCATCCGGTTCCTGGGAGGGAGAACATCTCTGTGGGTCTCATGTTTCTTCTGGCAGCTGTTGTGTGTTTCTGCATCATGGCCAAAGAAATGATCCTGGAATCCTTAGAGTTGGGTATCCCTATCCTGAAATGCAGTGGTGGATAATAGGAAGGATTCAGGAGCATGAAGCTACACCAGGTAGCGGGATAGGGGCAACTGAGGCAGGAAACACACAGGTTAATTTCTCTGAAGCAATTAACTTTTCTAATTGCTGTGCTGCAGAAAGCAGCTCTGACCTTAGCAACAAACTGGTTCACCTTCCTCCTTGTGTTTCCTTGTGTGTGGAATAAATAGCAGTGCTCACCTGCCCTTTGGGTTTGTGAACCTTTGGGGGAAGCAGCCTCTTACCTCATTATGAGGGTTGAGGATTTCAGGGGAGTGTTTCAAGTTAAAAATAATCATCTTGCTTGCATGTTGTAGTGCTTTGATTAATAAATATGGACATCAAAGTCAATTTTACCTTTCTCTGCTGTTGTACCTTTTGGGTCTTGGCCTTTTCTTGCCAGACAGCTTGAACTGGCAGTTTGCATTGTTGTGGAACAGCCCAGAAATGTAATTGTATCTCGCTACAAAGGGGGGTAAGAATCTCACAGAGCCTCTGGCCTGGAGTGTTTTATGTTTCCTTTCCATGGGAGGAGCTAAGAACAGATTTTCATGTTCCCAACTAAGCCTGTGGCCACCATCTTATTCTGTGTGGTTTTCTCCACAAAGGTCAGTGTTTTAACTGTGTCCTGAGTTCTCAGGGGCCTGTTTCTCCTCTTGCAACTCCTTTTTGGCTCAGATGAAATTGTGCTGAATTCCAAGTTCACGTTTATTTGTTTTCTTTCAGTGTGCAAGGAGCCCCCCTATAAGGTGGAGGAGTCTGGCTACGCTGGCTTCATTATGCCCATTGAAGTGCACTTCAAAAATAAGGTAGAAATCTGATTTCTGGTCTTCTAATTGTTTTGAGCTGTGCCAGAGCCTGAAACTGCCTGACAGAAAGACTCTAAATTATGTGACTGTTTTATGTGTGTGTTTTTTATTAGTCTAATAAATAGAATTTAACTGGGAGTTGGAAGCTCCTGCCAGACTTCAAAAGAAAGCTTTTGGCAAAAATGAAATTGCATAGAAAGGTGATATCAGGACAGTGGATGGTCCTAGAGATTCTGAGCGGAGATTGTACCACTTGTAGCTCCTTTAACTTGGAGACTATTAAAGCATTTTAAAATATTTTATGCACATATGGAAGTAAATAAACATAAACCGCTGATTTTGTAAACATTTGTAAACACTGTGTTGTCCATAAATGAAAAAAATCCACTTTTTAATTTGCAATCTCATTAAATTAACTGTACAGGTATGAAATTTGTAGATACACATTTGCATGTCTAGGACGAGTATTCAGACCTGTGTTAAAGATATCCTGATTCACTGCTCTTCCAGAAAGAAAACACTAAATATTTGAAGTCTTAAGATGCATTGCCAACAAGCATATGAAAGTTAAAGTTTGGGATTTATCGCTTGCTTTTAGTCTTACCACAGAGGTCACGTGCTGCAGGACTTGGAGAAGGTTATGAAAACAGGGAATTGGGCTCTTGTGTTCATATTACCTCAGTTTCAGTCAAATTGTTTTGTTAAATAGAAATAGTGAAGCTTTCTGGGTTTGATTACTGCTTAAATAATAAAATAAAAAAATAATGTTTTTCTTATTATCCCTAAGAGGGAACCTAGATAAAACAAACTAAAAATGTGACCATTGAGCCACATCACTGTAATCTCTGCTCTCACCCTCATATATATATATTTGTGTATGTATAAAATATATATATAATTAATTCTCTTTAGCTTCCCGTCATTTTTTCCATGTACCTCCCACAAAAATCTGTCTGTCATTTCCTTCTCACCCCAGTCCAGCACAGGACACTCTCCTGGCAGTGTCATTTTGTGAATAATTAGCATTTTAGTTTGGTGTTTTTGGCCCTGCTGCATTGCCCTGACCCCACTTTGAGTCGGAGTAATGAGCCAGATAATGGGACTGAACCACGAGAAGACAAACTGGTCTCCTAAACCTGGGAATGTTTTGCCCACAAGTTATTTTTTGGGTGAGTAGGGGAAGCCAAAAGGCTGTGAAAAGAAGTGGCAGTCAGAGGGTGGGGGTGAAAGTTGTTGATAAAAGCAGCTTTTTTGGCAAACACTGAAAACTATGACTTGAGTGCAACAAAAACCCCGCAAAAGCTTAAAAGTAGTTTGAATTTTGGTGGCTTTTTTGAGGTTTTAGGTGGGAGTCAGAAAACTCTTGAATGTTCTCATGAGTCAGGTTCAAAATCCTTTACATTCCTGACCAAAAAATGTGAACTTCTCCATGTTGATTCCTTGTAAGTGGAACCTCTAATGACTATGAGGGGTGAACTGCGTTTTAGTTCTACTCTTACTTTTTATTTTCCCTTCCTTTCTTCGCCCAGTCTTTCCTCACACTTTTTGCTGCAGGTTTGTCTTTCACAAACCCTCTGATCTCTCATTTCTGTGTTGGATTTTTGTGGGTGCTCTTGTTTGCATTGACTGCCATCTGCATTCCTGCTTTCTTTTTTTTCTCTGTGCTTTATATCCCTGTGTTGCTGGTGGAATATGGAACTGGCAGCTTTTCTGCCTAGAACTTGGTTTCCCACCCACCAGGGTCATCCCTTCTCATTGTTCCTCCACACACGTGACTGCAGAGTTGTTCCCCTGCTCTGAGCATAGGGGTGGCTTTTATAAATAAGGGAAATAGGTGGGCTCTGTTCTCCCTGGAAACAATGGAAGAAGCAGTTAATTTAATTTGTTGCTGACATTTTGGTCTTAAGAAACATGGCAAATAAATAGGACAACAGGTTTTAGTGGCACACTTGTTTCAAAATCTACAGATGTTCAAAATATTCATCCTTGCCTTATTTTTTAGATCCATGTGTTATGGGGAAGTTCTTTTCCATTTTTAAGCTGATGGACAAATTGCTAATTAAGGAGTTTCAGGCAGCATTAAATTGGGGCAAGCTCTGGTTGAGGGAACAGGTTTCCATTTTCCAGCACATGGTTGGAACAGAGACATCTTCTCAGATTCAGCCATGAAGTTAAGACTGCTGGAAGCTCAGAAGCTGCTGCTGATGTGGTGATGAGTGACAGGACCCGAGGGAACAGCTGGAGCTGTGCCAGGAGGGTTGGGATGGATCTCAGGGAAAGGTTCTTCCCCCACAGGGTGCTGGGGCACTGCCCAGGCTCCCCAGGGCAGTGGGCACAGCCCCAAGGCTGCCAGAGCTCCAGGAGCGTTTGGACAACGCTCTGAGGGACAGGGTGGGATTGTTGGGGTGTCCTGGGCAGGGCCAGGGGTTGGACTGGATGATCCTTGTGGGTCTCTTCCAACTCAGAATATTTCAGGATTCTGTATGAGGAATTGGGCTCCTGTATCCCCCATTGCCCACTTGGAATTTTAAGAGCTATGATTATTTTCAGTAAGTGGAACTGAAGGAAATGTATCTTCTGCAAAGATAAAAAAGCAAAGACTGGGATATAGCAGAAATTTAAAAGATAGGGAAAGAGGATGAGGAATGGCAAAGGCTTAGGATGCAGCCTGTATTCTCCTGAATTAAAGAACGTGGTGTTAAAGCACCAAATAAATCAAAGTCTTCATCACTTCAAGACCACGTGTTCACTCTGATCTGTGTAAACCTGTTGACACTGGTGGGGATCAGCTGGTGTGTGTGGAGCAGATATTGTTCTGAATTGATTACAGCATTTGGGGCTCATCCTTGAGTAACTCCCTTCAAGTAGATGTTAGGGATTGATCCTGGGATTGGGGAGAAAAGGCTGTTTGGAGGTGGGTGGGTGTTGTGGCCATATGCTCCCACATTCTGACACATTTTTGTTGATGTGTGTCCTGGGTTGAAACCAAAGTTACAGAGGCTTTGGGATTTGTTTATTGATGCATGTTTAGCTTTGTAAAGGTGAGAAGAGAAAGGATTTAAAGAAGGAGTGAACTAATCTGTGGATGTTGATCTTCGTCGTGGTTGGCTGAAATGGGTTTTTTTCCCACAGTTTAAGCCTCCTTTCTTAGCCATTTCCTTTCCCTGTCCTGATTTGTTACTGGAATGGTAAATCCTGCAGAAACACTGACCTATGCTTTGTGAAGAAACAGTTTTAAGAATGGTTTTAATGAGCTTCGTCAGGGATTTTTTTAAGCAACTTGGCATAAAATTACCCATTAACTCCTTGTGTTGGAGTACCCTCTTATCGTTGTTGTGTGTTTGGAGCAGCAGAGTCGGTTCTCTTGGCCCCCTGAAGCTTTTGGTGCCTTTCTGTCAGACAGGCAAGTGTCAACAGAGTGTAAAAAAGGTGTAAGAGCCTGTTTTTATCCTCCACGAGGGTTGTTGGGTTGTTGTGTTTGTCCTTCCTGTGCTGCACTTCAGTGCCTCCCTAAGTAGGTGCTTTCTCAGCCTTGGCATTTGGATCACAGATTATAAATTTTGAATATTGCTGTGAGCCTGGGCAGTCTGTGGGTCTGAGTGGACTGTGTGGCCACAGGACTCATTTAATACCGGTCGAGCCTCTGCTGCTGTAACTGATCCTGAAAAACAAATGGCAGGGGCTCAGCAGGTTGATTGATAAAGCTTTTGAAAGCAGAGTTGACTAATGACAGCAGATCATTTGGACTGGAAATGTTAGTGTGCTATTTTTGTGGTGAAATCCTTTGTGTTTCTGTAACAAGGGCTGCTGTTAGTGGCTTCTGCTGCTCGAATCGATACAAGCCGGGTACAACAAATGCGTTGCTGTTTTTCTCCTGCTCTTCCCCTTCCCTCTCCCCCTCAATTTCAACAGTCTGGAGGCTTTTTTCATTGTTGTCTCTAAATAAATTTCTTACAGTGGTACATGATGTGATCTGGAGGCTGTGATACAGGTCTGACTTTGGTATTCATCCTCTGTGACATTTTTTGCATCCCAATCAAATTAGATCAATCCCCCTCAAAAAAGCTAAAGGTCTAGTGTATTTTCATGTTACTCTGATACAAGACAGATGATATTAATGCAACATGGATAAGATGCTGTATTAAAGTCTCTTTAAAGATACTACCTCCCAATTTTAGTGCTGGAGATAAAAGCCTTTCCAGGATTTACATAATGGATACACAGAACTTGGGCTTTTCCTATTAGTGAGGAGGAGATAAGCAGAGAAAGCGAAGAAATCCGTTTGATTTTTTCCAGTGAGGTTCAAGAGAAAAACATGCATATTTTACCCCTTCTGCAACATTTATAGGTGTGATATAGAAAAGAAGCAGAGAAATATTGGAGAAGGGAAAAATCGTTTGTGTCTCACAGTAGGAACTCAGTGGAGACGTTGTAGGTGGGCTGCACATATGGCAGGGGAGTGAAACGAGATCAGCTACAACTGGTGTCAGGACTGTGCCATCAGGAAGGGATTGGCCTGGGAAATGCTCCCAAGGAAGGTTGTGGCAAGAATTGGCCTGGGAAATGCTCCCAAGGAAGGTTGGAGAGCCTGTGTTTGCACAAGACGTTTGATTTTACACAAATTACTGTTCTTGGGGCAGGGTCTGCACAGGGTTGAGGAAAGGAGGAGTAGCTTTAACCTGTTGGTGTTGACTCTGTTGCTGAAAGTTGTGGACAGAGGAATAAAACTTGTCATTTGTCTGGCCTTTAAGGGAGGCATTTGTTGCTCACATTTTTTAGGTCTATTCTGCATTCCCCACCAAACCTGCAGCACTTCTGTGCTGCTGCTAAGGAGCGAATCTTTTTTTTTTTACCTTTTCCTGTCAGAAATTAATACGTATTATCAGTTTATCCATTCCTTTATCTAAGCAGGGCTTTCCTGGCCAAACCCCCCCTGGGCTGTGTGTGTTTCAGTAGCCATTCAGTGTAGGACTTCCATATGCTGAAAATGTGTGCGTGTGTATAAATATATATATGTGTGTGTATATATAAGATATATGTATATATAAGATGTATATATTAAAAATATGTATGTATATATAAGATGTATATGTTTAAAATATATATGTATATATAAGACGTGTATTAAAAAGATATAAAAATTATATATAAAATATATAAATAGATATTGGTATTAAATATAATCTATATAAAATATATAGAGATGTATAAAATATATAAATAGATGATTATATGAAAAGATATATAAATTTGTAGTGCCTGGCAAGGATGAGTTTGCAAACACAGTAGCTTTACTGGCCATGCAGCATCATGTCATCTATTTGTAAGAGTTAGGAGATTATTAAATGCTTGTCTTGGACTAGTGAGTACAAAAATATATCAGGAACACCTAATTTTCAAACGGAGAATTATTTCTGATGCAGGGAGAGTCCAAAATGCTGTTCCCTGTTGTTTCACTGAAGAATCACAGAAACGATAAAGGTGGTTCATGGTCTCCTGAGTGGAACACGAGGCCACTTGCTTCAAAAACTGAATCTTGGGCTATTCACTTTTAAATGTCCTCAGTTGGAAGCGGGCGGAAGACCAGTCAGACGGGTTGTACGAGCCTGGAAAGGGGGTTTCATTTATACAGACGTTCCGGATAAATGACTCTGTCAGGCTGGATCTATGGCAAAAGGGAAGTGGTGTTAGATGATATAGTTATTGAATAACCATGAGCCTGCTTCCTTGGTGTGCTAGATTTTTTTTGTAGATAATTTTGTTTTATGGCTTTCTAAAAGTGATTTATGAGCTTTATGCGCACGCTACCAGTGAAATCCTTTTGATTTGTGTTAAGTGGCAAAGGGCACACCCTGCCTTAAAAACAAGACAAGGAAATTTTAACAAAAGACTTTGAAAAATTCCTCCTCTTTACGAAGAAAAGTGCCAAAAGAACTTTAACCCATTACTTGAGAACTCAAAGGGAAAATGAAGCAGCTTCAGTGCTCGTAACAGCACAGTGGCGGTCGGTGCAGACAGGAAGCAGTAAAAATAAAACCTAATGTACCCTGCTTGGGAGATTGGAGGTGGAATAGGGGGATTCATGGGATGAAGGGAAGTTTACAGCAGCTGCAAATAAAAGCTTGGCCCTGGCTTTGTGATCCACACTCGTAGTTTACTTCTCTGGCATCCTGAGATTTAAGGGGCAGATGCAAAGTGAGGTTCTGAGGTGCGTTGCTGAGAGATCCCCCCTCCCTGTACCAGCTTAACCATTTCATGTCCAAATTGACCATTGGATTTTAAATCTGAATAGCTGATATCTACCAGTTAGAAATGGATGTGATGCATCCTTTTTAAAGCTCTTCTTGGGAGTAAGGCCCTTCAGGGAGCAACAAAATATCCAGAGAAAGTAAGGCTCTCCCCTGTTCAGTTTTACTGGTTGATGTCAAGGGTTGAATATCAGAAGGTGGAATCATCTAAGAGTAAAGCCTGGCTTGTGTGTGTAGTTGCTGCTCAATCAGGAGTAGGTAAAGGGATACTGTAGGACTGTCTGAACCAAAGTTTGTAGGGTGAGAAAGCACCTACACCAGGCTGCAGCCCCAAGCAGCAGGATTTGTGGATCCCAACATAGTATTTAGAAAGGCTTTGAAGTGTGGCACTGTGGATTCAAGCCCGGCTTTCCATTCGGCTTTCCATTCGAAGTTAGAAGATGGGTAGGTCCAGGTCAATTGAGAGAGATTTCCTTTGGTCTTCCACCCCCCTTCCCCCTTTGATGGTTGTTTGGAGGGAAGAACCTTTTAGGGAGGACCGGATGGATTAAGCTTTGGAGTGGCTTGAGCTGTAATCATTAGCTGGGCAGTAAGGGCAGTAAAGGAAAGAATGTTTATTTGCAGCTTTTTGCTTTGAGACTTTTGTGGTGGTTCTTTTAGGAGTGCTGTAATCTCAACTATTCACTTGGGGGGAGGTTGGGGGGTTCCTCATGGCCTGGGGGATACAAAGGGGATTTTAATGATCAGGACACTTGGCTGGGGCTCCTTCCCAGGGCAGGAGTTGGAGAAAAATCACATTGAAAAACCGCCTTAATTTTACAAAAATTCAACAGAGACACAATAAATATTTGGGAGCTTCTGTCCTTGTGAGTCTATACAAGAAATGGGATACCTAAGGTGAGAGGGAGAGGAATCTACTGCCTCTGCCCTGCTCAGAAAGCAAACAAATGCCAAAGCAGAGCTGGTAATGGGGTGGCAAAACAGCTTTTGACCAAAGCCTGCCTTTGCTAATATATTCAAGATCTATTTACTCTCTTGTAAACCAGGAAAAGCATTTTAGAAACCATTATTAGGCCACATTTGGGTTTCTATTCATCCTTCATTTCAGTTTATTAGACTTTGAGAGACCCTGTGCAGCTGCTGTTTGGACTGCAGTGAGCACACACGCAGAGCTCGCTAATGATTCTGTTAATGAGGATGGTCATGGAAGGGAGGGAAACGACAGGGCAGTGGATTTTGCAAGGGTTTTTTCTTTTTCTTCCCATTTATCTGTTTTAGTGGCCACTGAACACTTTGGGGAGACACTGAGCCCTTTTGGGAGGGTGTGGGTTCTTCAAGACTGTCCCAAGAGAAGCTCTGAAGACCTTGGTGTTGGTAGCCCGTTAATCTGAGACTCGATACCTGTTTGGGGGTTAGGACTAACCTTGACTCCCAGATAAGCTCAGGACGCTGATTTTGGTGTAAATCAGGTGTAGTTACCACCCTTTGTATTATGAGAGGTGTAGTTTGTCCAAGAAATGGCCTCTGCAGCAGGAGCAAACAGCAGGAATGGGGGTGGTCCGAAGCCGTTTGACGCTCTAACCTATTTTCAGCAAATCTAATGGAGCTCAGGCCGGGAGCCTGCGGCGTCTGTTCCCATCCAACAATGCAACTGCACCAGGAAATCGAGCTGCTGGATATGAATTCTGGAAAAGGCTGCTGTGCAGCTGCTTGATGTTGCGCAGTGAATGAGGCATGTGGGAAGCATTCATGGAAACACAGAGGGTACTGCCGGGCTCACCGGGCTTTGCAGGAGAGTCTCTCTTGCCACATTTACTTTCCAAGCTGGAATACAAGAGAACACCAGGCAGTGTCCTGTGGGTATTTGTAGCACACAAGCAGCCTGCAATATTTGCAGTTTGGGGGGGGGGGTGTGGTGGTAAAAAAAAAGGAGGAGGTTTGTTCCCATTCTGTGCTGCAGATGCAGCAGGTGGAACAGAAGCAATGAGGCGCAGATGATCCCCAATGTGCATACAAAAACTCGGGACTGCTTGGGTGAAAGTGCCCTTGGAAAAGTTCAAAAGCCTGGGATATCTTCCCATTCAGCCTCTGCAATATGCATATTGAAAAGGATTTTGCAAACCAAGTCGTCTTCTTCCCTGTTGTGTTTAATCTTTTCTTGGTACCCATAGAGATCTCGGGAGTTCAGAAGTTGTTCCTTCTCTAAAAAAAAGGATTATGCTTGTCTGTAATATTGATACTTAAAAGTGCTTCCCAAAGGAGATAGGATCTGAATTTTGGGGGAAAACAGAATAGTGGGTAGACCTTGTGAATCTGCTTTTCTGGGAAGGCTTGAACAGCTTTAAATAGACAATTTTCACTCAAAATCCATGCCTGTGTGTTACTTTTGCAGTGGGAAGCTTTATGCCTCAGTTCCTACTGAACACTGTGTTAACTTCAGGCACAAAATAGTTTCATTTCCAGCTCTCTGATCTCATGATGAAAAACTCCATGTATACAACACTTAGTGGTTTATTTGGGATTTTCAGGAGTGACTGTTTGGATCCTCAGCCTTACTCTGCTTGCCAAACTCCTTCCGGTCTCCCAAAGTCTTTCTTGTTTTTAGGAGGAGCCGAAAAAAGGTTTGTTTCACATATGACCTGTTTCCTAATTTGGAGGGAAACCCACCTGTGAACCATCTCGGTGGGAGAAACTGACTTTCAACAACCCCACCAAGGAATTCAGGCGCAAAACTCATTAGGGCTGGAGGGGTAAGTGGCCAGAGGGATTTGGGATCCTAAGAGGTCTGCTAACTGTGGAGTGAGCTTGTTTGCTCTGAATTTCTTTTTCAGGCTTCAAGCAGTTTTCTGTGTTCATCTAAAGGATGACCCAGCCAGCTTTCACTCCTGGTTATACAATTGCAGCACTTAAAGCAGAACAAACCCTTTGCTGGTGCGGTTGGTGACTCTTCATTTTTCAATTTAAATGTGACCATTAATATCAAAGCACTTAAAACCCCTCTGGAAATAGAGATCTGCTGTGGATGGTGAGGCTGTCCATCAGTTATCTGGGACCTTCCTGGTGCCAGGAGCTGGATCAGGACAGAAAAGCCAAGGAAAGGGAGAGACTTCAGCCTATTCCTTGCTCATTTTGTTTAGCTTAATCGTTAGGGCTTCCTGTCAATAAATGGTCCCTAAACCTGGGATCAGCTGCTTGTGGCTTAGATAATAAAAAATAATGAAAAATTATACAATGTAAAGTGAAAACAGGTGTGGGAGATAAAAATAGCTATACCCTTGAAGGCACAATAAGATATGAGCTCCTGCAGTGGATGAACCTTACCTCTGGAGAAAGTAGCATGCAGTGATAGACTAAAGGATGATCCTCAAATAACTACAATCTGAGCAAATTAGTGCAAGCCACAAAGTGCATGAAGTTTTTAACCAACCAGAGGATGTCAAGGCCAGGTTGGAAAGGGCTTGGAGCAACCTGGTCTATTGGAAGGTTGTCCTGCCCGTGGCGAGGGGGTGGAATGAGATGATATTTAAATTTAAGGTCCCTTCCAACCCAAAACCACATCCATAATTCTGCTGTATTCTGAGATACCCCTTATGCCGTAATGCACAATGTTCTGTTCAAGGTTTTATTCAGGATGGTCTCAATTGGTGGCAGGAATTTCTTCTGGAAAAGTCAGAAAGTTGTGGGGAAAATGGTCAGTAGTAGATCTCGGAGATCCCGGTATTCCACGCTGTTTCCAGTGCTTTCTCTGTACTGGGCCCAGGGAACAGGTGCTCACTTCAGCCCTAGGAGGGCTGGAAACATCATCTGCTTTCTAGGATTTTCACAGTAATTACTGTATTCCTTGTGTACTGAAGTATTTCAAACTGTGAACCACTTTTGATGCGTTTATCTAGTGGAAATTTTTCCACAGAATTATTCTGACAATATAGGGGAGGTAAGAAGGGAATTGTTCCACAGAGCTCAGTGCTGGTGTTTAAGACCTTGTCAAGGGAGAGACACAAGCCCTGCTCTTTTGTTTTTCTTTTTTTTTTAAATTTTTCTTTTTTCCCCTGAATTCACCTTCCCCTAAACCAGTGAAGTCTTGCTCATTCCTTCCAGATTTATCTCACTACCCTTTTTCAGGGTAAAAGCATTTACAACAGAACACACAAGTTTGTCCAGAGCTTTATTGCCTTCCCTGTGCTCAGAGTATTGGCATTCCCTTTGGGAAAGACACTTGATATTGCATGTTGCCTTTCATTTTTGGTGGGTTTAACATGCTCTGTTTGAGGAGTTGCCTTGAAACTGAGCCTTCCATAGACAATATCTTTTTATGGCCTTTAAGCAGGGGGGGAACCCTTCCAGAGATGAATAATGGTGTGTTAATTGAGCAAGAGGCTTAACATAATCATGTGTTAATAGTTAATAGTCCGTGAGACTTTCCTTAGACATAATTTCTCTCCTCTTTATCCCCAGGTAATGGTAATGCCAGAAGGAGCAGAAACTGTTTCAAGGCCAAGTCCCGACTATCCAATGTTACCCACAATACCTCTCTCTGCCTTCTCTGATCCCAAGAAGACCAAGCCCTCCCATGGGTCGAAGGTCAGTGCAGCACACTTTTGGGTCACCTTGAGGTGAAAACATCTTTCAGGGCTTGCTGCTGAGGGCTTGTTTAGCAGCTGTTTCTGGCTGCTTCCAATTCTGAAACCTTCTTGTACTCTGCAGCTCAGGAGCCAATGGTCTGGAACTTACCATAATTTAGGAGACTTTTTTGGATGATTTGATAGACTTCTCTCCAGGGAAGTTTTGAAAAGAAAATTACATGTCCAAGACTGGGAATTTTTGGTGAATTGTATCTTCCTCTAGATCTGCTGTAGCAGATAAAGGTGGATGGTATCCTCTCTGATTGTATCCCTGGTGCTGAGGATGAATTCTGTGGATGTTTCACTGTCTACCATGTCCAGCCCTGCTCTGAGTGCCTACATTTCTTTGCAGAAAGGCTGAGAGGAGAGTCAACCCTTCCTCTGTCCTTACAACTGCTCAAGGCAGTGCTGTACATAAAGAACATAAAATATGATGCACTTGGTCAAACTGGTGATTTCCAGATTTGATTGTTTGCATCCAGCAGTAGCCAGTTCCTGAGCCTTCTGAAGAACCTTAAGTTTGCTTTTTTTCACTTATGTACTGAAGCTATTTTTGTATAATTCTACATGGGAGAAACAATCCCCAGGCAATGGTATTTTGGAGCAGACTACATGCACTTTATCAGCCTGAGCAGTCTCAGATATTACAACAATTCATTTTTACACTGTAATTCAATTCTGATATCCATGTTCTTTGGGGCTCTAAACACTTCTGGCACTTCAGTCCTGCTTTCTGATGTTATGAAACGGAATGAAGATGGCTTACCTGTTAGTGGCTGATTTAATTTTGGTCAGGGCTGAAGGATTAAGAAACATAGAAGACATCAGAGAAATAAAGGGCTCTGACATGAGGTCTGGTGAAAATTGCCAGTAGCTAAAGAGACAATATTTTCCTGCTCCCTTCCTCCAGGTTTCCCTCAGAGGTTCGTGTGTGTTTTCATTCAGATTAAATGTGAACTAAACATCTGCAGGTGTTTCGAGACCTTTTATAGATCCTGGAAAGGAACAGGACCATGGTAAAGCAGATATTACAGTTCCCACTGTCCATTTGTGTCCATCAGCCTTAGGGAAGTGTAGATGTTTACCTGGGAGGTAGAGAAGCGCTGCAGGGATCAGTGGGTGGATATCTGCAGGAAACAACCATTTCCATGTGATTTATGAGGATGTGTTCTGTCCTTCTGTGCAGAGTTTCATATTCAACTTGCATGTTTTCTGTTGCTGAATTTTAGGAGGCAAACAAGGAAAGCAGCAAAGCATCCAAGCCACACAAAGTCACCAAGGAGCACAGAGAGAGGCCCAGGAAAGACTCTGAGAGCAAAAACTCTTCCAAAGACCTTGAGAGAGAACAAAACAAGCCTTTGAAGGACTCCTCCAGAAACCAACTGAGAACAAACTGCCTAAGGAGGAGAAGGCACCTCCAAAAGCCTGCTTTCAAGGAACCAAAACTGGCCGTGAAGGAGACCAAACTGGAAAACACTTCCCCAAAGGGGGGGCCACAGCCGGAGTTAAAGTCTTCCAGCAAGAGGCCCTCCAACGTGGAGTCACCAAAGCCTAGTGCCAAAAAACAAAAAAAGAGTAGCTCCAAAGGGGTGAAGAACATCCTGGGGACATCTCCCAGAACCTCGTCTTCCTCATATCCAGAGAAGAAACAAACCAAGGAGAAGATGAATGCCAAAGTGGAGAAGGTAAAATCCGAGAGCGAGGCCAAGGAGGTCAAAAAGCCTGTGGAAATGGAGGAGTCAAATTCAGAGGATGAAACTTCTTTCAAGTCAGAGGTGAGTAGGGATTTATCCTTTATCAGAGTTTGGAAAGGTGCTGTTAAATCCCTGCCTGAAGAGATGTTAAAAATATTCTCTCAGAGGAGATAGAGAAGCAGGTTGGTAAATGCTTAGCCTGGGTACCTCAATAAAACTCCTTTTGGAGAATCCTGTCGGTATTAATCATTCCCCCTACCTGGTTTACCTCCTGTTTCAGGTACCTGCTTTATTTAGAGTTATCTGCAGGCAAGAATTACCTAGAAGTCAGAGTTTAAGGTTCATCCCTCATTCATCCCTTGCAGTGACATTTACAGAGCTACAGTAGATATAGAGACTTTCTACCTACTTGTGATAACATAATGTTTTTGAATGTGGTCTTAATTCAGAAATGGAGGAAATAATTTCATTTTTGTACCCAACAGTATTAAAATGTGAATAAAACCCCTCTTCCTGACATGACCTGTAAGAAATGCGCTATTGGCTGAAGCTCAAAATACAACCACATGCCACCAAATCTAAATAAATTGTGTTGTAAAACATAAAACAAATTATGTTCTTGCGCTACTATTTTTAAAAGCTGTCTAAATATTTTTTTCCTTTTTACAACTAAGAACATTCCTCATCCTCTGTCTTCTAAAGAATATTTTCCAAAAGAAGGCAAAAAAAAATGTAGGAGGGGAAAGACACAACTTAAATCCAAACTCTTTTTGCTTGTATATTTAATATTTGCTACAAAGAAACCATATATCTTGTATAGGATTCTCAGGATAATGTCAACTGGAATTTTGGACTGCTTCCTCCTGACCACTTTTAGAAAGATTTGTTTTACTGGAACTAAATCTGTGTAGGGACAATTTGTATTAGGATTAATCAGCACTGCGATGCAGAAGTGCTGATGTATTTATATCAGGAAGGATTTTTTTCTGTGGGATTCCCACTGCAAGAGTTTATTGGGGAAGTGTTAATTCCAGTTACTCTGCAGAGAAATAACAACCCTGGAAGTGTTCCAGGCCAGATTGGGCTTGGAGCAGCCTGGTCTGGTGGAAGGTGTCCGTGCCCATGGCAGGGGGTGGAACAAGATGAGCCTTAAGGTCCCTTTTAACCCAAAGCATTGTGGGATTTTAGGATTTCGTTTCCCAGATGGATGAAATGTGTAGGTTGGGCATTAGAAGAGGCAGCTCCTCTCCACTTCTAGCTTTATACCTGAAGTGCAAACCCCTCATTTCAGTTCCAGATACACAGCCCTCACTGTGCTCTGGTGATCCCTGAGTGTCCTGTACTTCATTATTCCTTAGGTGTCATCCATCCCCTCACGATCCCAGGCAGCTGAAAGCTGATAGTGCTGCTCCAAGTGTCCCAGGAAACCACGGCCTGTGGCTCTGGGTCCACAGCCCTGTCCTGACCCCCTGAGCTCTCTGTGCCTCCGTGTCCTCCTTTGCACCAGCTCCTGTGTCTGTTGGATACTGGATAGAGGGATTGGAGTGCAGACCCGGGACAGGAGGGCAGGAATACTTGGAGTCATGGCAGCTGTCAGTCAGAGCTGCTTAGGTTTCTGTGGAACTGAAGCTGAGGGGCCCAACTCCCTAAAAGCAGCCTCTTGGAGTTCCTTTCTCACCCTGGGGGCTCTCCTTGCTCCCAGTGCTGCCGTTTTGCTCCGTGGTTTGTCCTGGCACAGCCGAGCCGTGTGTGAAGCCACTAAAGTGAAGGAGCAGCTGGAGGTGGACCAGGGCCCGGAAACTCTTAAATCAGCTTTGCTGCTGCAGCCAAGGGATTGTGCAACAACCTCCGAGGCTGCAACTCCATGAAGGCTCCAGGTTGACATCTTAAGGAACAGCCTTGCTCCTGGCCTGAGATCTCCAGGGTCTGCAGTGGGATAAAGGAATTTCTCATGCCATTTCAACTTTTTTTCAGCATTTACTTGTCCTTTCTCTTCTTTTTTTTTTTTTTTCCCTTTTTTTTTTCCTTCCCCCATCAAGTCCAGTTCCCTGAACTGGCCTCATACTTGGCTGCCTGAACGCTGACGAAAGGGAGAGGCTGGGATGAGAGGCAGGATTGCTTTTTTCCATTGTCGACGTGTGCTTTTGTCACATCCCAGTGACAGTCGCTGCAGCCGGAGCACACGGAGCATGTCCAGCTGGATCCTCCTCGTGCCTTAAAGAGCTTTATGGGGTTAATGGCAGAAGGAGAAACAGGATCCTTAGAACTTCCAACTTCTGCTTCTTGCATCCTGTTAAATCATTTTAAGGGAAGAGCTGCAGATTATCAGGAATGAGGGATGTAAGATTGTGGTAAGACACAGGAGCTGTGCTCCCTTAGCTTGAACATATTCACAGAATCCCAGAATGGTTTGGGTTGTGAGTGACCTTAAAGCTCATCCCATTCCACCCCCTGCCATGGGCAGGGACACCTTCCACTACCCAGGTTTCTCCAAGCCCCATCCAGCCTGGCCTTGGACACTTCCAGGGATGGGGCAGCCACAGCTGCTCTGGGCAACCTGTTCTCTCTACTCTCATGTTGTGATTTCTTTAAACAACCAGTGCTGCTGCAATATGCCAGTAGATCTGATATGGGAATTGTTAAATTATCCTCCTTTGCTCCTGAACCATTCCCAAGGATTGTAATACCCTTTTTGGCACATTTCCCCCTCTTCTTACAGTGGAATAAAGGAAACCCTTGCCAATACTTGGGTGATGGTGTGGCAGCAGGACCAGGGCAGAGATTGTCCCTCTGTGCTGGGCACTGGAGAGGCCACACCTCGAGTGCTGTGTCCAGTTCTGGGCCCCTCACCCCAGGAAAGACATTGAGGGGCTGGAGAGTGTCCAGAGAAGGGAACAGAGCTGGAGAAGGGTCTGGAGCACCAGGAGCAGCTGAGGGAGCTGAGGGGGCTCAACCTGGAGAAAGGGAGGCTCAGAGGGGACCTTCTCAGTCTCCTGAGACAGGAGGGGGGGAGCCAGGGGGGGAGATGGGTCTGGCTCTGCTCCCAGGGAACAAGGGACAGGACAAGAGGAAACGGCCTCAAGCTGTGCCAGGGGAGGTTGAGGTTGGACATCAGGAGGAATTTCTTCTTGGAAAGGGTGGTCAGCCATTGGAAGGTGCTGCCCAAGGAGATTTGGAGTCCCCATCCCTGGAGGTGTCCAGGGAACGACTGGACGTGGCACTCAGTGCTCTGGGCTGGATGACAAGGTGGGGGATCAGTCACAGGTTGGACTGGATAACCTTGGAGGTCTCTTCCAACATAAATGATTCTGGGATTCTGTGATAAATTACAGGGAAAGCTGGTATTGGGATAGAAAGTCCTGCTGCCACTTACACTTACTAGTGCCCAGAGCTGCTGATGTGCCTCTTTCTACCTTTCATGTTGTTTTTATAGCATTAACCTTTCCTGTGAGAAAGCTGATTGATCAATGAGAATGTGTGATTCTTCAATAGGATCAGGATTTGGTAGTGGAAGTAACAGACAGATTCCTGGGAATGAAGCAGTGAAATTGAAACGCTAATTCCATAGAATTAATTTAAAAAAAAGGCAAGATATTACAGTACGTTGAGAATCTTTAGAACCTGATAAGTACCACCCCCCCCCCCATGCTTTTAAGGGATTTCAGGAGCCGTTTTGGGGCCGAAGGCGTTGCCGTGGCCTCTGCTGTCCCCTGGCGGCCCCTCAAGGTAACGCAGGTGGTCGCTGTACAGTGTCTGATTTAATATGGATTTACGATTAACAGCACATGGAGCACCCAAACTCCCTGTCTGGATGCTGCTGTTTTCAATAGTTCATTTTCCTCTTCATTCCCTCTTACTGCACAGGATGTTCCTGGCATTTCTGACCAATGTTGACAGAGGAGTTGGGTTCACAAGAGTTTATTTAGCTGGTCACTGGGATGTTTCACAATCAAATTGAAGTTGGTGTAAAAACAACTGGTTTGAGAGTATAATAATAATTCAGAAGTAATTTGGAGTCAATTGAGCTAGTTAGAATAGACATCTCTTCCTGCCTATGAGGAAAGGCTGAGAGAATTGGGATTGTCCAGCCTGGAGAAGAGAAGGCTTTGGGGTGACTTAATTGTGGCCTTCCAGGAACTGAAGGGAGCCTACAAGGAAGGTGGAGAGAGGCTATTTACAAGTGTCTGGAGTAACAGGACAAGGGGGAATGGCTTCAAACTGACAGAGAGTATATTTAGATGGGATATTGAGAAAAAATTCTTTATTGTGAGGGTGGGGAGGCCCTGGCACAGGTTGCCCAGAGCAGCTGTGGCTACCGCATCCCTGGAAATGTCCAAGGCCAGGTTGGACGGGACTTGGAGCCACCTGGGCTAGTGGGGGGTGTCCCTGCCCATGGCAGGGGATGGAATGAGATGATTTTTAAGGTCCCTTCCAACCCAAACCATTCCATGGCTATGATTCCATGTTCAGTGACCAGTCCAAGGTGTTCAGAGGAAAGTTGGTGGGTACAATAAATACATGTTTTAAGAGGGCTTTGATAAAGACGGCTTTGTTCTGGGTTCTGTGCTGATCATCTTTCCACTTCATAGTAAGGGGTTTTCACTTAAACATTTTTCAGCTGCTGTATTTCATCACTTGAGGGTATTTGGAACGGGTGGCTTGCAGGGTTTTGGGGGGAGCCCTTGATGCTGCTCCCAGGAGTGCTGAGCTGCATCCTGCCAAACTTTCTTAAATGTTGGTTTTATTTTATTCCCCTCACACTTCTGTAATCCCAAGAACTGCATTCAGTGCTGTGTGATGTTGTAGAGTGCTCCAATTCTCCTGTTCTCACTGTGCTTTGTGCTCTGGTTTTCTGGATTAGAAAGATTAAGATTCTTTTTCTTTTATTCCCTTTTATGGGGGGTAAAGTCTGTCCAGTCCAGCCCTTCCAACTCCAGCTCCAGCTCCGACTCCAGCTCTGACTCTGATTTCGAGCCGTCTCAGAACCACAGTCAAGGTGTGTTGCAAGAAATAACAATTTGTTAAAACCTCCCTTGCGTAACCTTAAAAGGCTCAAGAGAATTAAATCTGCTTTTTCAGTACTCTCGGTAAGGTTCATACAGTTCCTTGCATGCAGCCATGTGTTGGAGCTGTGATGCTTCAGCAAGAAAAGGCAATAATATCACAACATAAACATGAACAAGTATTTTTCTTCTTTTGGCAGCTAATTTATGACTAGGGAATCCCTGTGGATTTGGTTCTTTCCCTGTTGGCTTTGGTTTCTGCCTCGGTTTATAAATGTGTTGCTGCTGCCTGATCTGTAAAGTCACCAGAACAGTTCTCCAACCTCATCTATGTTTTATTAAAAATTATAAATGTGCCATTCATCACTTTGCAAGTGTGGAATAGCTCCTTTCTCAGATTCCTCCACTGATAACCCAGAGAGATAAACTGTGGCAATAGTAGCTGTTCTAACTGTAGCAAAAGCTCTGTTGCTACAAATACTGTCTCAAGTGGCATTTGAATCAGCCCCAAACACATGAAAAAATGTGTCTTTTTGTTTTCATTTGGGAAGGGAGTGGGAGGATTTGGGGGGAGGGAGTTGTAAAGTTTGCCAGCTCTGCTTTAGCTTCGAACCTGGGACACAGTGTCCTTTACCAACAGCTTTGTGCAAAGCGATACAACCAGTGACATCTCACTGGGAAATCTGGGATGTATCTCAGTAATTATCCCAGTTTGGAGCTGGGATGGAGTTGCTACATGGGTCCTGGTGCTGAATTCCTGTCTCCCCTGTGCCCCCAGGCCCCCTGCGCTCCATGGTGGAGGATCTGCAGTCGGAGGAGTCAGATGATGACGACAGTTCCTCTGGGGAGGAGGCAGCAGTCAAAGCAAACCCAGTCAGCCGGGATTCCAGGTGGTAACAAATCCGGAAGAAAGATGTTTGTTTGGCTTTTTGCCCTCTTGTGTTTGGTATTTTTGGGTGCCCTCCTCCATTTAGAGAGAGGAATCAAAGGATGGAGCTGTGTGTGAGAGGGCAGGGAGGGCAGATGTGTGGTCACTTAGCGCGGGGTGGGGACACAGGGCTGGTGAGACCAGAGTGGGGTGAGGAGCTCAAAGAGAGGAAGGCACTGGGGAGTGCTGGGCTGGGCTGGCAACTGTTAGTGAGTGAACCCCTTCAAACACTCACCTCATTGTCACCCTCAGATCTCTGCTGAGCTGAATGGGTGTGACACCTTTGATCTGCAGGGATTCGACGTGTGTGCTGCTCTAGCTGCTGGTGACAGACAGAGCAGAAGAGTCAGTCTGTGCCCACCATGTGTACTGACAGTTCTACTCCCCTCCTCTGGGACTCAGCTACAGCTGTTTCCTGCTTCAATCCTTGCGAATAGTTGAATTTCATCCTTCTCCCCTCAGGAAATGCTGTTATAGCCAAAACCCAGAGTCTCAGGCTGAATGTTTTAACCCAAATGCTTGGCCCACGTAGCAGCTGCAAATTTCAAGTGATGCTGGTGTTCACCAAAACAAATATCCACTATTGCACTTTGTCATCATCAGCTAAACAGGAATGGAGAGACTTGGGAGGGTGTTTTTTTAGACAGTTTTCCAAGCTCATCACAGGTAGGATACCTGCCATGGTACATCTGTGGGGCCACAAGAAGAATGAGAATAAATAGAGAATAAATAGGAAATCTCAAAGGTCACACCAGCAACACTAAGAGCATTTTTGTGCTCAGTATTGCTGAGCCTGCTGTACAGGTACTCGGTGATCTTGGGATGAATTCCTGAAAGGAACAGTTGCTGCTTGTGAAAATCAAATGGTGCTGAATTGTTCTAGGGAATGTGTGTATGACAGAGTTGAACTAACTATTGGCTGTAATGTAACTAAAACTCCCTGCTCTGCCTGCCCAGGGAATGGGAGATGACATCAGCTGGGAAAACTGGGATTCTTGGAATCACAGACTGACCGATTCTCCCAGACAACGGAGCAGTCTGTGATAAAGTAGAGAATAATAAAGAATGATAATAAGAGAATGCTAAAGAAGCTCTGTGGGGTTCAGGTGGCAGTTGGGTGAGGTTCCTGTTCCCTGGGGATGCTCATTCTCTGCTGGTGGTTTTCCAGACTGAGCCTCAGTGACAGTGACAGTGACAACAGCGCCGACTCCTGCCCGCCCAGCCGAGAGCCACCCCCCGGGCAGAAGCTGCCCCCAACAAACAACAAGGTATGACATCCTATGACATCCCCCTCCCCACACAACCCTGCTTTCTGCCCGCCTGCTTCCTGCACTGTTCTCTCTTGAACCAAAGTTTCCCTATTTCACTGTGCTCCTCAGACAGGTCATTTCTCCCTGTTCAGTGCTCTGTGCCCAAACCATGACACCACCCTGGTGTCTGAGCTGATTTTGTCCCTAATGTTAGGGATTTTTTTACCCTCAGGCATCTGGAAGGAAAAGCCCAGAGTCTTGTAACAAGCCAGAGAAGATCCTGAAGAAGGGAACGTATGACAAGGTGTGTCATGTGGAGAGGGACCTTATTGGATAGGGACTTTCCACATGTAGTAACAGGACAAGGAGGAATGACCTTAAGCTGCAGGGAGGCAGGTTTAGATTGGATATTAGGAAGAAATTCTTCCCTGGGAGGGTGGTGAGGCCCTGGCACAGGTTGCCCAGAGAAGCTGTGACTGCACCGTCCCTGGAATTGCCCAAGGCCAGGTTGAAGCAACCTGGGATAGGGGAAGGTATCCTTGCCCATGGCAGGAGGTAGGAATGGGAAGAGCTTTAAGATCCCTCCCAACCCAAACCATTCTATGATTCCATGATTCTGTGAGTTAAATGAGTTCAGCTTTGCTGATGCAGACCTATTGTTGGCTGCCTAAATAAAATTAAAATTTAAAAAAAAGGCAAACCAAACCAGTCTTATATTAAAACAATTAACATGTTGAGCGTATAAACAATCCTGCCTTTCCCACTGTAGGGAAAAATTTGGAATAGGAGCATTCCTGAAAGGACCTCAAGTTCCTCTGATCCTCACTAGGGAAGTCCCTTGGGCAGCCTTCAAACACCCCACATGTGTCACTGTTTCTGTTCCTGCACAGGCCTACACAGATGAGCTGGTGGAGCTCCACAGGCGACTCATGGCACTCCGGGAGCGCAACGTGCTACAGCAGGTACAGATCCCTGACACCTGCTCTTCCCTGGGAATCTGTGTGTCCAAGAGTCTCAGTCAGACCCCTGGGATGCTTGACCCTTCCTGAGAAGGTCTGCTTTGCTTTGAAAGCAGAGATATGGAGGAAAAAATATAAAAATCAGCTGTGGATGTGATGCTTTTGTTGGAAAAGATACAGGAGTGTGATGTGGGCATCTTCACTCTCCATCCTGGCAGTGGTCCCAGAGCTGGGAACTCCTGGTCTGACTGACAGCTTGGTCTGACTGATAGCTTCCTCCTGAGGGGAGGCAGAGGGACAGACACTGAGCTCTGCTCTGGGACCAGGGACAGGACCCAGGGAACGGCTTGAACTGTGCTGGAGGGTTGGGATGGATCTCAGGGAAAGGTTCTTCCCCCACAGGGTGCTGGGGGACTGCCCAGGCTCCCCAGGCCAGTGGGCACGACCCCAAGGCTGCCAGAGCTCCAGGAGCGTTTGGACAACGCTCTGAGGGACAGGGTGGGATTGTTGGGGTGTCTGGGCAGGGCCAGGGGTTGGACTGGATGATCCCTGTGGGTCCCTTCCAACTCAGGATATTCCATGATTCTGTGGTTAAAAGGAAAGAAATATGCCCACATCACTGTCCAGACTGAGCTAGTCAGGCATGTAGGAGGAGCTATTTTGCTTTTTTGGGAGAGAATTCCCTTCCTGTTGCGAGACATCCTCATCTCTGAGGCTGTCCCAAAGGGATGGGAGAGGACTGGGTGGGTTCTGCATACCTGCTGTCTCTGTTGTGCCTACCCCTGGTGAGGTCTCTGTACATCCTTCCTGTCCCCTTTCCTGCCCAGATCGTGAATCTCATTGAGGAAACCGGGCATTTCAACGTCACCAACACAACCTTTGACTTTGACCTCTTCTCCCTGGATGAGACGACCGTCCGCAAGCTGCAGAGCTACCTGGAGGCGGTGGCCACATGACGCTTGGCCTGAGGGAAGCAGGCTGCTCTGAAAACAGAAACCCCCTTCATTGGTACCAGGAAAACCCATGGAACTAGGCCTTCTTATCCTCCTGCCTCCCCCAAAGCACTGCCTTAGAGAACAACCATGCTCTAGGAACGCTCAGCCAGCTGCACTTTCTCGTAGGCTTCAAACCAGCGCCCGTCTTGCTGAGTCTGCCCTCCCTGGCTTCGTGTGGAGGCTGGACCAGGCCCCAGGCAGAGCAGACGAGCTGCACTTCGCTGCACAAACCTTTTTTGGTTTTTACTTCAAGCAACTCATGTTTCAAGAGCACATTTTCAGGTGTCTCTGAGATCCGAGGAAGTGTGGATGATGTTTTTTCCATCACCAAACCTCGGGAGCAGCCCCTGTGTGTCCTGATCCCTGCAACTCTGCCAAACCAGATTGGCTTTTACAAAGAGACTGGTGACAGAGGAGGCTTCCCAGGATCCTGCTGGTCTACTGCAGAGGAGAGGGGATGGATTCCAGTTGGGAATTGCCAGTGGTCCTGCCACGGTTCAGTCCAGAGCACTGCTGTAACTCAGCTCCCAGTGGGAACAGGACCCCCAGCTCCCTGTGCTCGCTGAAGAGGCCTCTGGAATCTGCTGTCTCCCAGTGGGGTTTGGAGATGTTTGTTGATCTGAGCTCCTAAACAAAGTCCCACTCCTTTCAGTCTGCTTTAACTGTAATAGGACTCCAAAACTGTAAGCTGTATATTTTATATATATATTATATATATGTATGTACTGTATGTATAAGAAGGGCCTAGTTGGGTCTTATGATCTTAAGGGTGTGTTTTTCTGTTGTTTTTTTTAATGGCTCTGGCAGGAGAAGGCGCTTAATAAGATTTGACTCGTTTGTTAGTTGCCTCTTGTGGATAATTTGTAGTGTAAGGAAGCTGGACAGCAACCTCCACATATCCCACGCTCCAGAAGGGGCTCACCCCTCGTCTTTTCCATTTGTCAGTGTTGGATAACTTTGCCAAAACATGTGATTTGGTTTTGTCCTGTGTTCTCAAAGAGGAATCTCCTACAGTGGCCCCAATAGTAGTTGCTGTACTTTGGGAAAACCAAAACAAGGGAGAACTTGGTCTTTGGACACACCTGGGAGATGCTGATGTAAAAACACAAGTGGAGTCAGGTTTGTTTCCTCCTCCCTCTGCCGCCCCTCTGCCTGTGCAGGAAAAGGCAGGAAACATAAACACTAATCCAGAACCTCTCCTATATTTCTAGTCAAACTAGTATTGACCTCCAAGTGTTGTCCAGGTGGATGTGCAGGAATCCCGCTGCCTCCATCAAAGCTATGTTATGCTCCTGGTCCCTAAAATTCAGTATTTTCCAAGGAATTGCTCATTTTTCCAAGGGGGGGGGTGTAAAGCTTTTGCCAAACGGGGCACAGGCAGCGAGGGAGCAGGGGTGATCCCGGGGGGGTTGCACCGTTCCAGGTTTGCTGTCCCTTGTTTTGGGTTATCCCCCTTTCTTTATCATGGAAATGTTGCAACTAATCAACTGAAGTGGCAATATGATGATAAGCTTGTTTGAGTTGGGTCATGTTGACCTGATTCCCATTAATTTTGTCGTTCTACCACCTTTCATGTGTTGTTGTGTGTGTGTACACACACACACACACACACACACACACATATATATATGTAAAAATTCAAGCTCATGCCAGGTGCAAACCCTGTCACACCAGTGATCTCAGCTGTTTTCTTTCTTGATGGACGATGCCAAGCCTGGATAGGAGCCCTGAGGAGGTGGAGGACAGTGAGAAGAGCGGGAGCTGGGATGTGCCGTGGTGGAGGACGGTGACCACAGACCCTGTGGTGGGTACTTGCGAACCCCTCATGTCTCTGTTGGATCTGTGGCACAGCTTTGTGCCCCACACTGGGCTCCCTGGCACTGCCATGGAAGGGGGGGTTGGTGGCACTGTCCTGTCCCCAAAGCAGAGGAGCAGCCGTGGTGGCTTCAGATCTCTTTGCTGACTCTCTCCAGCGGGGTTTGGCGCTCCCACAGCTCTGTGTCGCAGCACTTCTGGGACTATCCATGGCCTCCAGAGGTGCCCCATGGGGGACCAGAGGTGCCACCTCCCTCCTGCCCCTTCTCAGTCAACATCCACATGGTCACCCAGCTCCCAGCCAGTCCAAGAACACGTGGGAGCGTGTTCCTGAATGTGGCTGGAAGCGCCCAGGGCTCGCGGCCACGGCATCGTCCTGTCCTGGAAGTGACTTTCTTGATGAAATCTGCTGAGCATTGAGAGGGCTTTGGTTTGGTTTTCATAAGAAGTATTTTACACGTGGATTTTTTTAGACTGTTTATAATTCCCCCTGAGAACCCGAGGTAGGATTGTCCCCCAGCAATAGTTCTCCATTGTGTGCACATGCTGATTTGTTACTAAAAAGGTTTCTTGCAAGTACTTAGTTGTTCTACAGTTGTTGTTTTTTGGGGTATGTAGTAGCGTTGGGGAGCACAGGAGGAATGACTCTACAAGCAAAGGATGGTCAGATTTGGGCCTCATCTTGTGTCCCCTTGGAGTTCCCTGTGTAGATTCCCTATAGGCTGGCTGAACGCTGTGCTGAACAGGCCGTGTACAGGTTTTTGTGGATAAAGTGTTTGTTCTTGTGTCACTCTTGAGAGCATGGATGGATTATTGTACTCTAGGAAGGAGGGGGCAGTGCTGCTGCAGGCATTGCTTCAGGTCCTCGAGGATGTGTCGTAGCTTGCGTTGTTAAAAAAAAGGAAAAAAAAAAAAAAGAAAATCCCAAATTGACTTGTAGCCATAATGGTTTTTCCAAGGAAAACAGGCAGGACTCTGTTACTTTTCCATGTCCTTCATCATGTTGCTGGTGGCACAAATAGGTGCTGCTCAGCCCTGAAGGCTTCCAGAGTTGCTGTGACTTGATTCGTGTTGGAGGTGAGATCAGGACTCAGCTCCTCGTCGTCCTTGGCCGTCAGATCCAAGGGCAGAAGAGGGGCCGGGAGCGTTGTCCTGGGTCCTGGTCTGCTGTGTATTAAGCCTTGAGGCTTTCATTACTGACATGTATTAAAAGAGGAAAAATTAAAAAAAGAGGAAAGGAAAGAAGGCTGGAGCCAAAGTCTAGCCGGAGTCTGGGAGCTGTAGGTAGCGCGGCCGGCTGCGGTCAGGCTGAATCCATGGAAGTGCAATGACTCTGCCACCCGTGGGATTGCTGGGTGCAGTGGGAGCATCAGAACCAGCCAAGCAATTGATGCAACAATCCAGAAGCAGGTTTTTTTGTCAGATCTTGGAATGTGTTTGATGGTGAGAGAGGTTGGAACGTCCCTTCTGGAGGTGCCCGAGTCGCTCTGGTTCCACGGATTTTCCATTGGGGATGCACTGGAGCCCCTTGTGCTCGGATGAGGCTCCTTTCTGCTCACCCAGGGGTGATGCTGTGGCCACCCCTGGTGCACCTGGACAGGTATTAGTGCTCAAAAGGACCCAAATCATTCGGTGTGGCTTCCCTGGGGCATGAAATAGCCATCAAAAACTGACAAGATGAGTTTGCACTCCTAAAGAAAAAAATGTAAGTACTTCAACTTCTAGAGAATTTTTAATTGTATTTCTGCCTAGAGCCGAGGTATTAAATACCTCGTCACTTGAGGATTTTAAAAGTTGTGTTGGGAGATGAGTTCTTCACTCAGCTGTAAGAAATGCAGCTGGCCCAAGACTAACTGCAAGATTTAAAAAACAAATAAAAAAAAAACAAAACTCATGTTTGTAATACGTTACAGGATTGTTGGTCCTGAATTTTAAACTTTTTGTTAAATTTGTGGAACTATGGAGGAATTTTCTAGAAAAAGTGAAATAAAGTAAGATGGAAAAGTAAAACTTCAAGTGGTTTTTGGTTGCTGTGTTGCTTCTCCAGGGATGACACTGTGGCACCTCCTCATGGAAAATGTTTCCCATTAGGAGCACCAAAGCTGGTGATGCCCTTGGCTGCAGGGGGAGGTGAAAAGCTAAGGAAAAGGGAATCGTTTTAAGGACAGGACGGTGGGGGAAGGCTCTGATGTCCCTTAATACATTGGACTTTACGTTGGTTCATGTGAGGGGAAACAGGCCAGAGCAGGAGAGGTGCAAGTGCTCCCCATCTGCTCCCACGGGATTTGGGGGAGTCTCCACTGCTCCCAGAACATGCCCGACCTTGTCCCAAGCCCAAAACAGAGCCCAGAGCTCTGGCACAGGTTCCTCAGCACAGGGTAAGGGTGAGACCTTCCATCCCCTTCCCACTGTGGGAATGTCACACAGCCCTGGGCTGCCCCAGGAGCAGCTCCAGCCTCAAGGATTCCCAAGGCAGCAGCCCTGGCTGCACCTCTCCCAGCTCTCCCAGCCTTGGCTGCTCTCCGCCCTGTGCCCCAGGCCCTCAGATCCATGTTTTCCAGGAATGACCGAGGAGTCAGGAGACACAAACTGCAGAGTTTGTTTATTACACATTCCTCTTCCAGACACTGGAGACGCGGCAAATCCAACAGCTCCGAACACACATTACAGGGCATAAGCAGCAGGTACAGTAGTGCATTTCCCACCCTTCCACAAGGGCAGGGGGAATTTCCCTGAGCCCAGCTCAGAGACACTTTGGGGTTTAACCCACCCCCGAGATGCCCAGATCCAGTCCATGCCCAGCCCAGCCAGAGTGTGAACCAGCACAGAGCTGCTCTGACCTGCACCCACCACCTCCCACTGCTCCTCCTTTTCCATGGGAAGAGTCACTTGGAATCAGGGCTGGGCTGTCCTGCTTGAGTCCAGGTGAGAATTTCTGGTTTGAAATAACCCATTTTACAGGCAATCCTTCATTTGCTGTTGGGATTCCCAGGCCCTCCTGGGCATGGGGCAGCCTGGAATAAGCCCTGCAGAACCACAGGTACTTCCCTCCAGCTTTGCAGGTCCCTAATCCTGTGTCCTACAGCCAAGGAATCCCACGGGAAGGACCTTCACAGCTGCTGGGATGGCTGATCACGGACCTTCAAAAGAACCACTGGGTTCCCAGCACTGTGTCCTCTCTCCAAGCACAGGTACAAACCCTCAGTCCACCCACCCCCCACTCTGGAGTTTCCCATTTCAGACACCACGACATTTCTAGATTGTAAGATACAGATAGATTTCACACACTGTACACAAGCCTTATAAATAGTCCCTGGAGTAAATCACTTCCAGAACACCAGCCATAGATTCTACTTCAATGGTACGATTTATGGCTCAAAAAAAGATTAAAAAAAATCAAAATATTGCACAGACAAACCCAGTCCATGAGAGGTTCCAACTCCACTGCTGTGTGCAGTCACCCAGCATTTGCCACCTCAGACAGGGTTTGTGGGGAAAGAGATTTAAAACTACATGGATGCCACTAGCATGCAGGGAAACGTGCAGAGGGAGGGAGCAAGGACACTGCTGGGAAATGGAATCTGCAGGGAAAGTGCAGCTCCTGATTTACAGCTCCTGCTTTACATTCAGCTCAGGAAGAAAAAAAAAGAAAACTTTGGTTAAAACATAATATGTCACATGGATTGAAGGTAAACATTGTATTGTCCCTATAAAAATGGGAATAAAAAAATAACAGAGCTGAGGTATTTGGGATATCTCAGCAGGGAACACAGACACAGGAGAACATGGGCATGACCACGCTCACCACACTGCAGGGCAGGGCCAGAACATGGACAGCAAAGCAAGCCAAGGTGCTGCATGATGGCAGAGCTTCTTTATTCCAACAGAATCCAGGGAATCCTTCCTGGGGAGCTGGGGGATCTCCTCTGGGTTAGTGCTGGGCCGAGGTCTCTCCATTGGGAGTGTCCACATCTGCATAAAACTGAGAAATCTGGGCTTTGTATTTCTGTGCCACCACTGGCCTCTTCAGCTTCATGGTTGGGCCTGTGGAGAATCAGCACAAGGTTTAATGGAGAGGGAGCCACAGGGAGCAAAATCTTCACTGGGCTGAAGCAAGTTTGGAGGGAGAGATGAAACACAGGGACAGTGACCAGTTCTAAAGTTGTCTTTGGGATTAATGGAATCTCCATCCCTCCTTCCCCGTGAACAGGAGCAGCACAGCATCACCCAGAGGGTGCTGGGGCACTGCCCAGGCTCCCCAGGGCAGTGGGCACGGCCCCAAAGCTGCCAGAGCTCCAGGAGCGTTTGGACAACGCTCTGAGGGACAGGGTGGGATTGTTGGGGTGCCTGGGCAAGGCCAGGGGTTGGACTGGATGATCTTTGTGGGTCCCTTCCAGCTCAGGAGATTCTGTGATTCCATCATCCTGCAAGAGGCATCTCAGAACAAGGGTGAGCACAGCTCAGCTCGGTGCTGCTGGGCAAAGGTGGGAATTCATCCCAACTCATCCCACCCCCCAAACTGCAACATGGAAAAGCCTCGGCGAGGAAAGGCCATGGGGAGCTCTGTTTTGGGGGTCCTGGTTATGCTGGTGTTCAACAGCCAAGGAAGGGGTGCATGGGGGACCCCAGATGCCTCACCCATCACTCACCAAGCTCTCCACCAAAGAGGGAAAAGTCCTTCTCCAGAAGGATCCACTTCTGGACTTTCTGGGCATTGGAGGTGGCTCCCTCATTGACCGCTGTGATGCCTTTCTGGATGGCGGCGTAGATGGCCTTGTCTTTGCTGCTGATGATTTCAGAGACCTTTGTGGCCTTGCTGCCCAGCTTCTGACAGTATTCCAGAGCCTCTGGAGTGAGCTCATCCCCCGGTTCACCCGTCTCTGCATCCACCTTGCACTGCAGGACGAACCACAACAGGTCCCTTTGTATTGCTGAGCACCAAAACACTGCCCTGGGATGGTGCCAGGGCTCCCTTCCCACCCTGCTCCCAGCTGTCACTCCACCAGCCCCTGCAGCTTCATCCAAACCCTGGCAGCCAATGGACACTTGGGACAAAACACAGATAAACCCCAGAGTTCTGCCTGCTCAACAGCCACCTTGATGCCAAGGACCAAACAGAGCTCATCTGCCAAATCCCTCCTCTGCTATCTAAAGTTAATCACTTTTTTCCAGACCTTTTCTGGGCCACAGTTCACTTCCCTGCACCCCACAGTCAATACACACAGCACAGAACCATGACAAGCACAGCAGGGCCACCTCCAGGGCCTGGCTCGGGTCTCCTACCCCAGGTGAGGCTGTTGATCCTAAGTCTCACTAATTCCCACTGTCCTGCAAAGCTTGTGTGGGACCACCGTGGACATGTCCTGGTGGAGTTTGAAGCCAGAGTCTGACAAAGCAATCCCTGACAGCTGCTTATTGCCCAGACTGCTTGGGAGAGACTAAAGCGGGTGAGAAAAGCAGAAGGGTTCCTTTTTCAGCCTCACTTTTAGGTCTTTTCCTTCTCTTTCTTCCTGCCCTTTGTGGCACAGAAAGTTGCCCTGAACAGGGTGGTCTGAGCAAGTGACAACTTTGCTGTGGTTACAGCTGCTCTTTGCAGCTCAGCTACCACAAACTGTGCCCCACGGAGCCTCCTGTCTCCACAAGACACCAAAAATGTGCAACAAGCCTCTTCCTCCCTGGAACTGATCACATTCAGCGACACAGGTGGGTTCCCTCTCTGGTTTCCATTACCTTTAGTGTCAGAAGCATTGACAGGAATTTGGCTTTGTCCCCAACCAACATGGCATTGCTGATGATGGGAACAGCATTTTTGACGGCATCCTCGATCGGAACGGGAGGAACGTTCTCCCCTCCCGCAGTGATGATGAGCTCTGGAAAACAGTCAAGTCTTGGTTAATGCCTGGAGCTTCTCCCCTTCCCACAATCTGAAACAACTCAACAGCTCCTTCATGTCTCCTTGATCAAAAAGTGAGTGGAGAAGGCAGCACACCAGGACTGGGAAAGTGGTAGAGTCACCACCCCTGGAAGTGTTCAAAAAAAATGTGTGGATGTGGCACTTGGGGACATGGGTTAGTGGTGGCCTGGGCAGTGTTGAGGGAATGGTTGGACTTGATAATCTTAGAAGGCTTTTCCAACCTTAATGATGACTCCATGTCTCCAGTCAGGCCAGGAGAGAGGAGCTGGAGCCATGAACACACACACAGCCCTGCGAGAGCTGCCTCAATGCTCGGGAGGTGTTTGCAGTTTGGGAACACGGGATGAGCCCTCAGCACCCTGGCACACACACCTTGGACTCTCAGGCACCTAAGCTGGCACCCAAATTGTCAGAAACTGAAGATTTGCTGAGGTTGGAGGTCTTTCTTGTTGGCTTTGTTTGGGGTTGCTCAAAGCAGTGTCCCAAGAACCTCATTGCTAAAAGGCACTTGCACAACAAGGTTAAGCTGTTGTTTTCCTTGGAAGTCACCCAGCAAAGCTCCTGAAACTGGTGGCACAACAAGCCCACAAAGCATTAAGTGCTGCTGCTGAAATCCAAGGGTTTCTCCCCCATTCTCCAAACAGGACACACTGCAGCCACATTCATGTGGAAACTCCAGAAGGAGAAGGATTGAAATAATCTGTGCAAGCCACAACCACACAACCAGCAGAGCCTCCCCTGCACCAGGGGACATTTAGATTGGATATTGAGAAAATGTCTTCACTGAAAGAGTGTTCAGCATTGGCATAGCTGCCTAGGGCAGTGGTGGAGTCGCCATCCCTGGAGGGATTTAAGAGATGTGTAGATGTGGGGACATGGGTTAGTGGTGGCCTTGGCAGTGCTGGGGGAATGGCTGGATGCCATGATGTCTCTCCCAGCTTAATACCTCTGTGATTGCATAGTGCTGCACAACATCAAGACAACCAAGTCAGGAGATGAGTTACCTTTAATTCTGCCTGTGATGTAGAGGAATCCATCTTTGTCATGCTTGCCCAGGTCACCTGAGTGCAGCCACCCATCCTCATCGATGGCCTCTTTGGTTTTGTCCTCCATGTTCAAGTAGCCCATGAAGATGTGCCTCCCTGAGAAGCAGATCTCCCCAATGCCATCCCTGTCTGGCTTATGAATGAGGGTCCGACAGCCTGAGAGTTCCTTCCCACAGCTGCAAGAGAACACAGACCCATGGCAATAATTGATTTTAAATTCAATTCAAGCAGAGATTACAGCAGCACCCTCTCGAGCTTGAACAAAGCCCAGCAGCTTTTTAGTACAATGGCTTCAGGAAGGAGCTTAAAAGGCATCTGCTCATGTAAGGGAATCTACAGCAAGTGTTGTTATTGCAGAGATCAGTGCTCACACACCTAGGGTTTTCCACTTGTTGTTCTCCACACCTGAGCTCTGAATGAGAAGATTTATGTCCTTGGCAGCAAACTTTTACTGCGCAGACTGAACAAGCCACTCAAAGACACCCTCACTGCCATTAGTGTAGGCTGGAGTTACCAACTCTTCCTCTTCCCACCAGCCCCTCCCTTCCTCCTCAGCTCCTCCAGAATCCAGCCAAGTTCAATTTAAGTCTCCCTGCTGCTGCTGCCCTTGGCAGATCTCCATCTGTGAGATGTGGCCAAAGGAACCTGCTCCCCAGCGACCCTTTAGTGGTAGCAAAACTCGGGATGAGCTGCATGAGGAGAGATGGACATGCCAGATGCAGGAGAAACCTTGACCCCACCCTTCAGCCCTGGTCTCACCTGGTGAGCTTGAAGGCGTGAGGGAGGGAGATGGTGTGAGGCCCAGAGCTCTCACTCATCCCATACAGCTCCAACACAGGAATGTTCAGGCTCAGAAAGAATTCCAGGGTCTCTCTGGTGATGGGAGCAGCTCCTGTGTAGCACTTGGTGCACCGGTCCAGCCCCAGGGCCTTCCTCACCTTCCTGTACACCAGGTGTTTGGCCAGGCGGAAGTTCACCGGCACCTCAGAATACCTGGAGGAGGAAAATGGGCACAAGGTCTCAGCCTCCAAGTAGAACTTCTTTCCCTTCCTCCTTTCCTCTTCATCCCAGTTCAGTTTATTTAGTAAAACGGTGAATTATTTGCCCTCCAGCCTTTGCTGCTCACCCTAAAGTTTGGCTTTATTGCCCACAAATCTGACCTGTTATGTTGGATATAATCCCTGAATGGAAGATAATCCCTGATCTGATAGCAAAGTTCTCCTAACACTCATGAGCATCCCTTAATTGCAGCTCATAATTACCCATTCATCCTCTTCAGGTTGGTCTGCAGCCCCACTCCCTTGGCCCACGAGGCCACTTTCCTCCGCAGTGCCGATGATTTCATCCCTATGGATTTCATCTTTTCTTCCATTTTTTCCCAGACACGAGGAACCCCCAGAAAAGCAGTTGGCCTCACTTCCCTCAGGGTCTCCACCAAGCTGCCCTGAGACAAGCAGAATTTGATGCAGTTTTTAGAAGTGCTTCACTGCAGACTTCAGGTCAGCACTGGTCATGAGCCAGAACTTGGGACTCTGCCATGAGCTTTGAGGAACTGCTCATTTTGTGCAGTGCCATCAGCAGACAGGAACCCCCCAGGGCATTCCAATGGAAACTGGGAAGGCAGCAAGGGTCCATGCTGATGCAGCACAGGGAGCAGAATCCCTTTCTCAGGCCCCAGATTGAAGTGGTGTTACAGATTTAACTTGTGCAACGTGGGCAGAGCAAACACAAAGCTGTTACTCAACCAGCCGTCGGGGCGGGGAAAGGTGTCAGGTGAGACACTCAGCAGGTCTCAGCTGTGAAGTGCTGGGTCAGTTTCTCCCAGGCTTGGGAGAGAGTCAAAAGGCAAAGGTCAGAGTGGCTCTAAAACCAACAGGGGCAGTTGGTCACTGGGCAAGTAAACCCAGTCAGCAAAGCTTTCAGAACCATGGGATAACACAGCCTTGTTTTGAGCTATGAGCAGGTGGGTGGGTGTAGGTTTATTATTAAGTTTTTACCTTCAATGCATCTGGCTGAGCAAAGTAAACTTGCACTCCAAAGGTCATGGCTGACCAGATATCAGACATCTGGGCAGCAATGTGGCTGAGGGGCAGGTAACTGATCACCTGCTCCTGCCTCTCCTTGGGGTCCGTGAGCATGATGGACCGTCCGGCCACTGCCGCCGTCCACGTCAGCTGGAACAGAACCCATGGGGGAATCAGGGATGGCCCTTCCAGGCAGGGACAGCATAGAACACACAGGTACATCACATCCTGTGATCTCAACATCAGGCACTTGGCATGTTCAGCTCGAGAAGAGACTGAGTGGAGACTCCTCGGGGGCTGCAGCTCCTCCCGAGAGGAGGCGGAGGGGCAGGCACTGAGCTCTGCTCTGGGACCAGGGACAGGACCCAGGGAAGGGCTGGAGCTGTGCCAGGGGGGTTGGGATGGATCTCAGGGAAAGGTTCTTCCCCCACAGGGTGCTGGGGGACTGCCCAGGCTCCCCAGGGCAGTGGGCACGGCCCCAAGGCTGCCAGAGCTCCAGGAGCGTTTGGACAACGCTCTGAGGGACAGGGTGGGATTGTTGGGGTGTCTGTGCAGGGCAGGAGTTGGACTGATGACCCTTGTGGTCCCCTCCAACTCAGCACATTCCATGATTCTGGAATGAATCCAGTTGACCTGTCACAGCTCCAGGGGTGGCAGCAGGGCAGAGCAGACACTCACATTGTCGTGGCTGAGCATGACCCCCTTGGGCTGCCCCGTGGTCCCCGAGGTGTAGATGAGGGTGCAGCACTGGTTGGGCTTCTGCGCCGCGATGGCCAAGTGGAGCAGAGTGTCTGGGACGTCCCTGCCCAGCTCCACGAACTCACTCCACTGTGCAGAGAAGAGAAGAGCTCCATCACTTTGTGATCTTTCATGTGAAAAATTAAACTCTTTGCTACACACGAAGAGAAGGAAGCCATTCCCTGTGTCCAAGCCTCTGGAAGATATGCACTGCCCCACACTGTTTTCTGGCTGCCACAAGAGAAACAGAAAGGAGACAGACCCATCCTGAGCAGCTTTCCAGCTCTGTAGCAATCCCGGTACTCACTGGAGTAACCGTGGGACTCGGGGCTGCCTTGCAGAGGTTGGTAATCCGACACCCTCCTTAGAGCAGGGATTATCCAGGTTTGCACAATAGCTCCTGCCCAGTGGGGCAGGCAATCCCTCACCACGGCCAACACGAGCTCATGGGATCACAGCCACAGAATCCCACACTAGTTTGGGTTGGAAGGGACCTTAAAGACCACCTCATTCCACCCCCTGCCAGGGGCAGGGATGTTTAAGGTCCCATGGAAGGTGACAGGTACTTGGAGACATCACCTGAACACAACCAGGACTTAGAAGCAATGAAGATGCCCAGGACTTACCGAGTACAGATTTGGTCTCTTCTCCTTTATCTCTTCCCCATACTGGACAATGGCCTTCAGCTGAGGTAGCCTATCCTCAATCTGTGTTAAGAAGGGAGATTCATGAGAAGGAGCAAATCCTGCTTGTCCCTTCCAGGCCACACAACCCACCACTTGACATGCTCCTGCTATTTGCCATTTTATGTAAAGCCAAGAGAATCCCATCTCTGCTACTGAAATAACAGGGAAGTCTCACTAGAAACTCATAATTTGAGCTGGGATGTTGCCAGACAGCCTAGAGGCTGCTCAATTGTTCATTTTGGCTTCTCAAGGCTTTAAGAAGGGAAACCACCACTTCACCTCTTGTGAGACTCAGTACCAGAGAGAACCCATCGCCAGGCACCAAGAAGGCTCAGCCAGTTCACCTCTGCTTTCAGAGCCAGCACTCCCCTCTGGTATCACCCTCCCACAGCATTTACCCTCCCACAGCTGTCAACAGGATGCCGTAACCCCCCGACATCTGAAAAACAGAATTACTTCTAAGATTTTCTGCAGCTGTTTCTGGTTTTCCACCACTATAACATCAGCACTGCAGTTCTCTGCCACATAGTGACAGGCCTCGGGAGAGTTTGTTGTGTAGATCCCAACAGCAAATCCCCTGCAAGGGAAGAGGGAAAAAACAAAACAGAAAAGCAAAACACAGAATTAGAGGACAAGAAGAATTGCTGGCAAAATTCAGACCTTTTCAGAGGAAAAACTTTGAGAAGAATATCCCATAATATGACAAGAAAAAGTGGAGGGTTTAATTCCAAGAGCAAAGGCTCTGATGTGGGGCATGGGAAATGTCAGAGTGGTGTAAGGGTCCAAAATGTCTCAGATGGAAGGAAGATATCAAAATCCAGCCCTGGGATTCTCTGGCATTTCCCATCATATTTTTAATCACAGTATATATAAGAAATCTTTTGGATTAACCTACTGGTCATCTTATTTTCAGAGAAGCATTTGGCTAAAAACAAAAATATTAATTTTTGTCTCATTAATTCATTCTGAATTAAGTTGAGGTTGTAGTTTCCTTCATTATATTAAAATACAAACAATTGGGTTTGGGGTTTTTTTGTGGTTGGTTTAGTTGGGGGGTTTTAATCAAAACCTGCTTCTCATGCGGATACTGCAATTACTGAGTGCCAAAATTCATGGCAAGAGACAAGACTTGTTCTTACCCTGCAAGGATTGCTCCAATGTCAGCAATGAACCACTCAGCAGAATTAAATCCCAGGATGCCCACACCATGGAAACGCTGCAGCCCCAGCTGTAAACAAGAGATGGAATTACAGCACTCTTGGTTTTCCTTCAAAGAAAGCTCAGAGTTAATTTACAGATCTCTGCTGCAAACACAGGGAAGAGGAAAGAGTTTGTGTTGTTGGACAGGGTGATTCCCACTGAAAAACCTCCCCAAGAGCCAGGATGGAACCAGTTAAGTTCCACATCAGGCACTGTCCTGCTATCAGTGGGAAGGAAAAAGGGATTTGCGGAGCTCTGTGCTTGGAATGCCTGGCTCACTGACACCAATACAAACCTGCAATCCAGGGAGTTCTCAGTTCCCTCTGGAAGGAGAAGAGGTGAAGTTAGATAACACCTCCTGAGACATTTAATACAGTTGGATATATCAGATATCCACAGTGACAAGAGCAACAAGCTCCAGTGACAGTCAGAGACATTTTGGGATGAAATTTCAGCTGGAGAAGTCCCAGTCTTTAAATCTCCCTCGGGTTTTGTCCCAGACTGGAAGATCCCACCACGGGAGTGAAGACCAGGGTGACCATAACCTGAAGAAGCCAGACTTCATCACAACAGTAAGAACATGGAGTGTCGGTTTCCCTCTCTGTCTCAATCTCAACAGCACAGGCAAAAGGTAGGGCCAGATGGGACATTCAGGGCTAGTTCACAAGCATCCCTTCAAATTTCAAATTTGAAAGATTAACATTTCCAAGACTCTGGAGGTGCAGTGTCCAGGTTTGCCTCAAAACCTCAAACACCTCACTTTATATGTTTCCTTAAATGCCTTTTTTGAAGTTGAATGTGGAAGCAACTTGCAATAAATTCAGACAAAACCCCTGTGGGAAGTACCAAGGTGCCCATGGCATGTTCAGGTACTTCACTGTCACTGAAAGACTCATCTACACTCAGAGAATTTGCAGGTTTAAAATACAATTAACTGCAGCCATTCCAGCACTTAAATGAGTGAACATTAAACTGACTTTTTACACAGTGGCAGGACAAGAGGGAGCAGTTTTAAACAAAAAGAGGAGAGATTTACATTAGATATTGGGAAGGAATTCTTCCCTGTGAGGGTGGTGGGGCCCTGGCACAGGTTGCCCAGAAAAGCTGTGGCTGCCTCATCCTTGCAAGTGTCCAAGGCCAGGCTGGATGGGACTTAGAGCAACCTGGGCTAGTGGAAGGTGTCCCTGTCCATGGCAGGAGGTTTTATGAGATGAGCTCTAAGGTCTCTTCCAACCCAAACCATTCTGTGATTCAATGAATATGAACAAGAGCTCAACAAAAACTCACCTTCAGAAAGCTTTTTGCTGCTTTACAGCACTCATCATAGTACATTTTGTATGTTAGTTTGACCCACTGGCCACCTTTTTTGGATGCAAGGGCATAATAGTCCCCATATTTATTGACAGTTTCCTGGAAGAGCTGGTGAACAGTCTTTGGTGGTTCACTGCCTATTCCCTGGTCTTCCATCCTCAGCTTGACCTCCCCATCCCGATGTGTTGTCCACACTCTAGAGGCAGGGGAGGAGGAGGCTGCTTGGAAAGAAAGGGTTCAGCATCTTAGGTTTCGACATTTCTTGCTGCCATGACAGAAATATAAATCCAAGTATCAAGCACACAATAGTAAATGTTGTTATACCCCTCTCACACCCCTTTTTTGACCTTTTCCTCTTGGTAAGTTTGCCACAGGACCCCCAGTATTTTGGACTGAGAGCCTCTAAAGCACTTCGAAATTTTGTTAAACATTTCCTCTAACCCGCTCTTCTGCTCGAAAGCTCTTGCACTGTAAGGTGGCAACTCCCTCCAGCATATACTCTGCTATTTTTAATTTTTTTTTTCTTTTAAGGAGGACTGAAAGCAGGACATTGGTATCTGACACTACTTATTTACTCCTCAAAGCACAACTGTGCTTCAAAGTCTAAGTTCTCTGGACAACCTATCCTGCACCCTGAGCTCCTTCTTCCATCCTTATGGTTGGACAAATTCCTCTCTCATTCCAACAATAATTTTATGCACATCACAGTGACCCAACTTCTCCCCACTCACCTTTGGGATCAACTGAGTCCAGCTGATGTCTCTCCATGTTGGAATCTTCCCCTGGCTCGATGTTGTGGGGCTCAGGAGTTCTGCAAGGCAAAAGCAGTTATCCCTGAATGAGTACACTGAGGGCAGGTTTGCTCCATCACTTCATTTCACTAAATCCTTGGATGCTGAAGTGGCTCCTGATGTCCTGCAGGTGACTTTATTAATCCACTACCCTGCATGGCTCAGGTCCCTCAGAGTGTGCAAGGTTTGCCTAGGCTGGTTTTGAACACGTGGATATTGCCCTAATTGCAGCTTTCATTGCAACCCATAAACTTATCAGCCCCAAAACAGCCATCATTTAACTCCAGAGGTCTGTTCCAGGTGCCTGAAACAAAGAATCTGCAGCTGGGAGGAGGAGGAGGAGGAGGAGGAGGGGGGTAGGAAGGGCTCACACATGGATCTGGTGCTCATCTCCTCTCTGCAAAATGAGTTCAACAACAAGGAGGCCCCAGGGCATGCCTCAAGTCACCCTGTGGGAAAACCCATGGATGTTTCCTGCAGAAGAGCAGGAAACTGATTTCACAGGAAACCTTGTTCTTGTGTATTCCTAATAAGCCATTGGGCTCCCACCAGATGTCTGTGAAGGAATGGGAGCAGGCACATCCCATGTACTCCAGCCACGTTCCTCCCAGTCATCCCTTTTCCTTCCAGCCCTGCCAGACCTGGTGAAGCACCACTTGCCCCTGGCTGCAAACCAGTTTTCTTCCTCCAGCCCTTTCCAAGAAGGACTTTCTCACAGCCCTAATGATGAGGATATGGCATAATCAAGTTGCATGTGCCACTTGAGACCATGAGCTGGAAGCCAGACCCTGTGAGATTTGGGATTTGGTCCCTAGAAGGACAGCCCACCCTCCAACCAGGCAGCTGATGCTTGTTCCCCTGCCCTGGGCAATACCCTGCCTGGACCATCAGCATAGCCCTAAATCCAAGTTCTAGCTGACCCAAGATTATACTCCAGAGACCCAAAATTTCCATCTTGCCTTGCCCTACCAAGGCCCTTTTCTTCAGGCCATCATGAAGGTGTTTCACCAGGCCAGTGCTCGGTGTTTGCTCTTCCCCATGACAACATTTGGTTGTAGCCCCAGCTCCAGGGTGTTCTGGAAGGGCTGCAGGGCCCTGACATCACAATAACCCCAAAACTCTGTAGGACAGCTCTGGGGCAAAAAGGAGCAGACAGGTGGGAGCTCCTCTGCTCCCACACAAATTCCTCAGGCTAATCCAGGCAGGGCTTCCACTGAACCCCACATTTTATTCCCTTTCTACCAGATCAGAGACAAGGCAAGTCAGTACAGCCACTATGAGAATTTCAGTGTAAGGGGGAAATTCCTTCCCTCTGAATTATGCTTGCGCTGATTTTCTAGGGAATAGTCAACTGTTACTGCTTTGGGAATATAAGATTTAAGGCACAGAGAAGACCTGACATGGCTGATCCCATGTACTGTCCAAAAGCAGAACTGCTTCCCTGAACTAGTCTCCAAGACGACAACCAGAGTTGAGTAAATAATGTTTTTTTATTTCCCCCAAAGGGATTATGAGATGTTCCCTCCTCATTATCGAGAACATTTTTCAGCACAAATTAATCCTCAGTAGCAATAGTTCTGCACCATTTCTCCACCAGCTTTTATGATCAAAGCATGCAAATGACCCAGTAAGATGAGAAAAAAAGCCCCAGTTATTTCTCTCACAGTCAATCAAGTCATCTTTTTTCTCCCCCTTATGACATGTAATTCAGTGTAGCCTGAAAAAATTTAGGTAAAGAGGTTTTATTCAGCTAGATGCTGTGGGGAGATATAGACCCTTAAATACTAATCTGCTCTTCAGTCTGTAAATCTAAGCAGCCTCTTAGAGGAGTTTGGTGGAGATCAGTGTAGGCACCACACACGAGCTGTCCCCAGCAGAGGCTCTTCCAAAATGATTTTAATTAATCTAAGTAAGATTAGAATACAAACTATGTACACAGATTAAATAAAACCTTAAATTAGACACACCTGGGTGAAGAGTTGAGCAGCACATCACTCAGTGACACCTCACAGTTCCCTTCAGGAGCTGAATTACAATAAGCCATGGGGACTGGTTCAGCGAGTGCCATCCGTGTCTCTGACTCACACAGCATTGTCCCTGCGAAAACAGGTTTTAACAATTAAAATACAACCAAATTTTACGGTAAATCAGCTTCAGTCGATGCAGCTACACGAGAGAGGCAGCCCCAAAGAGGCACAACTCGAGCCTGCATGAAACACGGTAAATTCTGACAGCGGACGTCGCCACTGTTAATTTAAAAACCTGCTGAAACCTCCACCCTGCACCAAAACCAGCGTGACACCCTGAGAGAGCCCAACGAGCCAGACAATTTAAATTCACACTCCCTGTGCCCCAAAACGCTCCCGCTCGGCTCCCAGCCCCCACCCCGCAGAGCTCCATCCTCACAGCGCATCGCTGTCCCGCAGCCTCCGCTCCGCACCGGCGCCGAGCCCGACGTGGAATAGGCTTTATTTTTAAACTAGCGCCCAGGAGGCAGATCTGGAGCATCTTATGTCATGTGCTGCTGCCTCGCAATTGGAAGCGGCTCGTCACCCCACACCGCCGCCTCTTAAGGAGGCTCTGGCCCCACGCCCGCCTCAACCCCGGCACACCGAGGATTTCGGGTCCCTCTCCGGGGACACAGCCCTGGACACCCTAGATTTAAAAAGTTCTCATAAAAAACAGCGGGTTTGCAGCTGTTTTTCTGGCGGCTCCTACGGTTCTTTTCGCACTTCGTCTCGGGGGATTTTATCACCTAAACAAAAGTGTTTTCTTAAACGCTGATTTGATTTAAGGTTTCCATTCATCAGAAGCCTTTGACTCTTATGAGTTGCCAGGCTGAGCTTTAATTGTTTCAAGGGATTTCAAGCTGATTGGAGACGAATCTCATTATCCCTGATCTCTTTAAGAAGTGGATTTTCGGCTGCTATTTTGTACCCGCATTAGACAAACGCGTTTAAATCGAGTGATGCGAGGAGCGCCTTTGTATCAATGACGAGCGACAGGAGCGAAAGGAAAAAGCCCTTTTAATAAATCAGAGCCAGCCACGCTGCAGCCTCTGACGGGAGGGAAAAGCCACGCCAGGCACAGCTCAGAGCCCTGGAAAGCACGTCCCCCTTTCCGCTTACTCATCTGAGCAAGACACGTCGCTGCTCACGCCACGCTCTGCTCCAGCCATGCCAGGAATAGTTTAATTCACCGGCAGCTGAGACAGGGATGTCTCAAAAAGAAAACGCCGGCTCTGAAGCTTCGAGATAACCGGCAGATGTTGCCCAACACCCCCGTTCTAGGCTGAAACAGCAGAGCGGTTTATTTGGGGGGAGTTATGAGCTGTGAGAAGAGGGGGGTATTCTCTGCACAGACCTGCCCAACCTGGGGCAGTTCCCAGCCCGGAGGAGCTCAAACCCACATGTGGGAGAGCACAACGGATCCCAGACTTCTCGGTGCCACCACGGCCCCTCTTGCTCAAGGAGAAATCGAGCACAAGCCTAGGAGGGACAAACCCCACGGGGCCTGACCCCCCTGTGCAATTCTGCACCCACCAGCACCCACAACAAGGGGTTCAGGGCTCCCCTGTGGCCCTGGAGGAAGCTTTGGCCTCCACACTAATTACAGTGTTCCTCTGGCTGGCTGTGCTTTTAATGCAGCAACAGAGTTTCAAGGGAAAACTGGTGTTCTCACTCCAGCTGTCACAGAATCATTGAATCCTAGAATGGTTTGGGTTGAAGGGACCTTAAAACTCATCTCATTCCATCCCTTGTCATAGGCAGGGGCACCTTCGACCAGACCAGGTTGCTCCAAGGCCCATTCAACCTGAATTTGGACAGACAGCTGAAGTGCCACCTGGTTGTGCAGGTTTTCTTGTGAACACAGCGATCCCAAACCAGTCATGCATTTTAGACAACAAATTTAGGTTAGAAACAAAAATTTCCCAGTATACACTCCCTAGCTCTGCTCAGCTCTGCAGCTCGGTCCTCCCCTCCTTGATGCTCAGTTATAAATACAAGCCACTGGAAAACACACGTGTTTCAGGGTTGGAACTGGGTGAGCTTTAAGGTCCCTTCCAACCCAAACCATTCCATGGTTCACCAGAGCCAGGTGTAACCACTGGGGCAGATCACCAGGATGGGATCAGAATGATTCCCTCTTGGACACACAACAGCCCCCCATTGTTCCCAGAGCAGTTAACACATCGTGATGTCCCACAGATGTTCAGGAACATGGAGAACACACACCCAAACAAAAACCCGCGGCAAGAAACCTCCCTTTTAATTAAACCTGTGTGACTCCTTAAATCATTTAAATACAAAACACTTTGTGCTTTGAGGGAGCACCGTGTCCCAGAAGAACTGGAAGTTGAATGATTCTATTGAAACCACTGCAGAGCTTGAATAAATGTCTGACAACGTGCAAGCTCCTGGCAGGAGAAGAGGTTTCATTTATAACATGCTCTGAACACACCTTCACCTAAAACACACAGAGAGCTTCAACAACATCAGTTCAAATTCAAATTACTGAGGGTGTTATCAGCCTTTGACATTTTCCAGCACAGCCCACTCGGTTTCCTGTGGCTGATTTCTTCTAACTGGTACAGACACCACATCCACCCCGCTCCAGATTTCACTGCCCAGAGCAGTTTTAGGCAACTGCCACCTTATCTTGCTGCCTTTCCACATCTCCACCAAAACTCCAACCTGGCCCTTTTTGCTCCTTTGTCTCCTTTCAAGATTTATTAAGTGAGGAAACAGAAGCTGAGCAACCCACTCTTCCTCTTTTAGATAAACTCCATTTTTAGCAAGGGCAGCCACAAAAACTTCCTGAGCACTAAAGGTTTTGTCTTCAGCAGTACCACTGGTCGGGCTGGGGAATTACCTGATGCTGGAGAGGAGGGAGCACGAGGAAAAGTAACTCCAAGCTCTCTGAGGATGATGAGTGACTGTCAGGACTGCACACAGATACTTGACTCCACCACAGCACCTTCAGAGCTGAGCTTTGGCTGAACGGAGCTGCCTACAGACCCAGGGCAGGGCGCTGATGGCACCAGAACTGTTCCTCAGCCACCCAGACAAGCACAGAACTCTCAATTCTGTGCAGATTGCTTCTCCAGGACCCCGGGATGTTTCAGGTGGATTCCACAGCAATGTGACTCACCAGGAGGCTGCTCCGAGTTCCTCCTTCCTACAGAGCTGTTTGCTTTACTGCACCATCTGCACAGCGGGTGGGAATTCCCCTCTAGAGGAGGACGAGAGCACAGGGATGTAGGAAAGCACAGGGAAGTGTTTCCAGGGATGCATCAGCTGTGTTTCTGCCACTGCCACACATGGCATTGTATCTGCTGGAAGCTCAGGAGGGCTGGGAGCCAGTGCAGGAGCACCTCTAAGTGCTCAGGTCACCGCATGGAGCACCTCTAAGTGCTCAGGTCACCGCATGGAGCACCTCTAAGTGCTCAGGTCACCGCATGGAGCACCTCTAAGTGCTCAGGTCACCGCATGGAGCACCTCTAAGTGCTCAGGTCACCGCATGGAGCACCTCTAAGTGCTCAGGTCACCTCATGGAGCACCTCTAAGTGCTCAGGTCACCTCATGGAGCATCTCCAAGTGCCCAGGTCCTTGCACGGAGCATCCCCAAGCACCCAGGTCACCTTAAGGAGCATCCTCAAGCACCCAGATCACCTTAAGGAGCATCCTCAAGCACCCAGATCACCTCACAGAGCATCACTGAGTGCTCAGGTCACCTCATGGACCATCTCCAAGTGCCCGAGTCAGTGCATGGAGCACCTCCAAGTGCTCAGATCACCCCACAGAGCACCCCCAAGTGCCCAGGTCACCTCATATTCCCTCGATGGGCACAGGTGACATGTGGAAGGGACAGACCTTCTCCTCAGATCACCCATTGCCTCAGCCCACAAGGTTACACCCAGTCCGAGTGGGGGGTTACCCCCAACCCACCCTGGGCTTATTTAACCAAAAATCCCCCAAAAAACTTCACCCCCACTCCCCAGACACCCACCCGCGAAGGGACATTAGGAGCAGGCGACACAAGAAAGGTGAATCCCACAGCCAAACCCCCGCCACGGGTGGGCTCGGGCCACGCATCCCACCCGCACCGAGCCCCGTCGGGGACACCCAGAGAGCCGTGGGGAGCCATCATACACACATACACAGACACATCTAGCCCCCAGCCCCCTCCCTGCACCCCCGGCGCGGGCTTTAGGACGGCGGTCGGGCTTTAGGACCGCGCGTTACCTCAGGGCCCGGCGAGAGCGCGCGCGGCAGCAGCTCGCGAAGCGGGGCGAGCGCTGGGCGGGGCCCCTTTAAACCTGCCCCGCCCCGCCCACGGCCCTGCTCGGAAGGTGCCATTGGGCGAAGCCGCTGTCAGTAATGGTGAGGTCCCGCCCACACCAGGCGCACAGCTGCGCTATTGGTTCAAGGGGCTGTCAGTCACAGCGAGGCCACACCCCCGCTGGAGAGGCGCGCATCGCCGCTCTATTGGATGAAGCAGCTGTCGATTACAGTGAGGCCCCGCCCCCTCGGGGTTACCTGCGGTCGATGCCCCGGTGGCGAACGGGGACAGGTGTGACCAGGACACAGGGAATGGCCTGTCCCGGGGTGCAAACACAGCCTTGCTCACCGATCCGCGCTGTGCCGGACACGGGGGAGCTCTGCAACGCCCGCAGCGCGCTCATGGTGTGCGGGAGCGCGGCAGAGGGTTTTGGGAAAGCGAAGGAAATAGTCCAAATCCTCTGAAAGGTGGTTTTCTGATCGGATAGTAGGGAAAATGTCTTCATCAAAAGGGTTGTAAAGCATTGGCAGAGGCTGCCCAGGGCAGTGGTGGAGTCACCATCCCTGGAGATGTTAAAAAAACGTGGATGTGGCACTTGGGAACAGGGTTTAGTGGTGATCACAGCAGTGCTGGGTTGACCATCTGAAAGGTCCTTTCCAGCCTTAAGGCTCCTGTGATTCTGTTAAGAACAACTATTTTCAAAGGTGGCCCTGAGCTACAACAAGCCTTTGACCAAATGAAGCAGAAGATGGTTCACACAGAAGCTCTGGGGCCACCCCAGACAGGACACGATGTAGAAAATGTGCTCTATCCACAGTTGGGGGAATGGCCCTACCTGGAACCTCTGGCAGAAAGCTCCAGGGGGGACTCCAGGTTGACCCCTTGACGTTTAGGATTAGGGATACAGCTGTACTTCACTCCAGGAGGGAGCAGTGTGGAGGCTGGCAGAGCACAGCCCCAAACAAACCAGCCCCACACTGTTGTTTTCCAATCAGCACAAAGGAAGGACAGGGCTGGAACTGCTGAACAGCACCACAGGCACAAGTTCTGGCCATGGTGGCAGCAGGACACCTGGGGAAGTAGACCTGGGGAAGAACCTGTGCTCTGGGGGCAGCTCTGCCATCTCCTGCCTTTCCTGGGTCCTGATTATTTAAACTGGAGCCCAACAACACATGTTTATTTTTTATATATATTTATACATTTATAATATATATTAATATATATTATTGATATTTATTTTTAATGGTTATGATCAGGAGGATCAGCTAACTGTTCTCAGTCATTTCTGGCTGATAAAACTGGAGAAAAGCCACGATTTTGTTTATCCTCTTGGGAAAACAGCTGTATCCCTCAAATGAATTATTGCTGCTGTTTTGTTGGTGTAGACCAAGAATTCTTAAACATTGGGGTTTTTTCCTGCAAATTCTTCTCTCCTTTCCCCCCTTCTCCCTTCACGAGGAGTGGGGAGGGTTCAAGCCATTCAGCTGATGAGCAAACCTAAGGAATATGTAATTAGGGAAGCTCCTGCCAGAAGGTCAGGGCTGCAGCTGGAGCAGAGGTAGGTCCAGAGGACAGAGCAGTGCTGGGGATATTGCAGCTGTAAAATAGCATGAGCACAGTGAGATGGGGATTCCAAGGAAGCCCCAGCACCTCTGAGTTCTTGCTGGGTTGGCTGTTTGCCATCTCCTGCAGTCTGAGCCTTCCCTGGCAGCTCCTCTGTGTTCCCCTCTCTCCTCTCCTCCTCTCTGCAGCCTCTCAAGAAACACAGAATATTCTGAGTTGGACCAACAGGGATCATCGAGTCCAGCTCTTAAGTAAATGACCCATATGGGGATCAAACACCTTGGTGTTATCAGCACAAATCCCTTTTGTGGCTCTGTTTCAATTCAGATGGCAAATTTATTTTGAAGGGCAAAAGTATGAACAGCAGCCTGAAAGTTGGTGAAATCTGTAAAATTCAGACTCCTGCCTCTTGCCTTGGTCCTCAGCCAGCACCTGACCAGGGGCACGTTATTCCCAGTGAACCAAGGAAAGATCCAGGGGCACAGCCCAAAGGTTAACTGAAGTGGCAGGAGTAACCAGTTCTATTTTTGGAGATTCCCTGAGCCAACAAATTACCTTGGACGAGCTGCTTTTTTTGTGCTCCCCGTGTCCTTGTCTGTCAAACTGAGGTTGCATCACTCCCAAGGTAGATCCCGTGGTGTTTGCTAAACTCCTGCTGGTTTTTGGACCAGAGGGGTCCCCATTGATGGGGAAGGACCAGGTAAGAGCAGGGATGAGCATAGGTGGTACTCAGGCAACGCTTCCACAGCCAGGAGAGGGGCTGTTTCACTGCCTGTGGGGATCAGTTGATACCCTGTGGTTATTGACTGGTAAAAGCTCAGCCCTTTACAAACAAACATGGAGTTGTTAAGCTTGAAATAGCAAATGCAGCCACTCTGGTCAAAAAGCACCTTTGCTGGCTCTGTATTTACCAGGAATTAACTCGAGTGGAGTCCCAGAGTTCTTATTTTCCAAGACATCAAAAGCAGGGTGGCCTGAAGAGCTCCAGGAAAGGGAAGAAACCAGTCTCAGCAGAGGTTGGGAGTCACCTACGGAGAGCAACTTTGTGGAGAAGGACCTGAGGGTCCTGGTGGATGGCAAGTTGACCCTGAGCTGGAGGAGGGCCAATGGGATCCTGGGGTGCATCGGGAAGAGCGTTGCCAGGAGGTCAGGGAGGGGATCCTGCCCCTCTGCTCGGCCCTGGGGAGGAACATCTGGAGTGTTGTGTCCACCTCTGGGCTCCACAGTTCAAGAAAGACAAGGAGCTGCTGGAGAGGGTCCAGTGGAGGCCACAATGATGATGAGGGGTCTGGAGCACCTCTCTGATGAGGAGAGACTGCAGGAGCTGGGCCTGGTTAGTCTGGAGAAGAGAAGGCTGAGAGGGGATCTCATCGATCCGCACCAACATCTCCAAGAGCTGTCAGAGGACGGTGCCAGGCTCTCTTCAGTGGTGCCAAGAGACAGGACAAGGAGTAGCGGGCACAAACCTAACCAGAAGAAGTTCCACCTCAACATGAGGCAGAACTTCTTTCCATGGAAGTGGCAGAGCGCTGGAACAGCTGCCCAGGGAGGGTGTGGAGTCTCCCTCTCTGGAGACATTCCAAACCCACCTGGACACATTCCTGTGTCACTTGTTCCAGGTGGATTGGGAGGTCCCTTCCAACCCCAATATTCTGTCATTCTGTGAAAAGCAGAATAATATCTACTGTCTGCAGAGACATTTTCAGTCTCTGGGACTTCAAAGGGAATAAAGGCTGGTTTCTCCTCTGACGCCAATGAGCAGAGGAGGAGCCCTGCCCTGTGTGTGCTCCCTGCCAAGGTCAACATTCAAGGTAGAGCTGGGTATTTCACAGCAGAGGAGCAGAGAAATGCAGTGTCTCGGTGTTTGGCTCTGTAAAGCTGATTAACAATAGCAATGTTGTCTAAAGGATCAGCCCACCTTTGGGTGCTAATATAGATTATCCAAATAAAATAAGTTGTCTAATACTGGTATAAAGTTATATTTTTAGTTTGATGCAGGTTTGAAGAACTGTCACATCTGCTGCGCTGAGAAAAGGCAGGTCAGGAAGAGTGAGAGGTGGGGAGGAGTTCTTGGCTACAGAGTCTGACTGTGGATCAAGCTTCCAGAAGATACTTGGGCAAACATGGAGCATGGGACAAATGGTGAAAATCCTAAAATCCTTCCCTTTTGAAAATGCCTTTCCATTACAGAGTCACACTGAACACACAAAATTTCACATTACCTTTAAATTGTGCTTGTGATGCAAGACTGGGAGAGAGAAGATGGCAGCAGGTTAAGAGCCTTGAGCTTTGCTGATAACACAGGTTCAACCTCAGAGGGGGGACTGAAAACTCCACAGAATCCATGTTGTTCCTGTTGGTAAACTCTATGGTGAGGATACACATAAAACCTTCAGTTAATATTCTGTTTGGATCCCATCTGGGTTGTCCATGCCTGGGATGTTACAGCTTGTTGCCTCTGCGATATAATTCCCCTTTTCCTGAGTGCAGACACATTCCTGGAGGGCTTTAAAAGGTGTGTAGATGTGGCACTTAGGGACATGGTTTAGTGGTGGGCTTGGCAGTGTTTGATTAAGATTGGATTGATTTTAAAGGTCTTTTCCCATGTAAATAATTCCATGGTGCCTTCATGTTTCTATCTCACCTTGGCATTTTCAGGTATTTCACATGATGAAGGTGGAAGATGGTGCCATCAGGGACAGAGAATGTCCCTCACAAGACAAGAGCATTAGGATAAGTGGAAAGGCCCAGGATAAATGCAGACTGGGGCTGTGGTAATTCAGGTCTGTGCATGTCAGAGCACCCAGCTGTGGTTGGGAATGCTGGTGCAGAGGCTCCTTCCTCTTGGTTTGTTGGTGAGGCACAGCCTGGCAGTCCTGGGAGCTGTGTTCCTCTTCACCTCAGCCGCAGATGTCCTGTGCCCTACAGAACATCACCTCAGTGCCTGGTGAGACAGAAGAAATTCCATTTGCAAGTTCTTTCCTACCTCAAGCAAAGAATCATCTCTTCATGCAGCTGTGGACAGAGTGGAAATAAGTTTCTTTTTCAGCTTAATCATTCCCCATTCAGAACAAATCCCATCTGCCCATCTGAATTATCCAAGACAGTTACATAACTTCTAACTGTTATCACCTGGCATTGGATCTGAAAGCTATTCTGGGCTAGGATTCCTCAGATAAAGCTCCCAAATTTCCAACTCCAGAGCCACTGGTAGCAAGTGACTCAACCCGGGATGTAGTTGCACCTCAGGACGTTGACTCGGAAGATAACGGGGTGTGGGAAAATACACTATTTCAGCAATTTCCACTTGAAGCTCAACAAGAGGAGAATGATTGTGCTGAGGAAACAGGCTGGTAAACATGTGATCACAAGGCAGAAAGGAAGACAGAAGAGTCTGTGTTGATGTCACAGTCATTTCTAGACTTAAAACGGTTATGGTGTCTTGCAACATCTTTCTGGTCGTGTGAAAAGGTCTACAGCAAATAGGTGTAGGAAAACTGAAAAGAAAACCCAACAAAACAAAGCCCGAAACCCCATAGACACAATGAAAAGAGACACACACACACTGAAATCTCCACCAAATTAGTTCTAGATTAATATCCAACTCTCAACTGTCATAAATCACCACAGCCAAGGAGTTGCCACCAGGACAGACCAGTTGATAAGTGACCTTTATCTACCTCTGTCTGTGACTAAATGACTCCTCTGCAATTCTCAGAAATAAAACTGGGCAAAAAGTATTTACCCTGCCTGTTATAGGCACAAACTCAGTTTTAATTTATTTTAATACTCATTAAAACATGCACACTGTTGGATTTTGAAACAAGACAGGATGGGCAAAGGCTGACCATGGTTTTACACAACATGCAGAGTATAGTATGGGACATATGCAGTTATAAAGTGTGAAAGCAGTGGAGAATTAGATTTTCTTGCCTATATAATAATTTATTTTGATGCTAGATATCACCTCTCATTGGAGGTCTTGCCTATGTCTGTGACCATTAAAGTTAAACCCAAATTTCAATGCTATCTATGTCCATGGGTAATTCCATGTCTGAAAAAGAATTTGAGGGAAAGACATTTGTTCCAAAATAAGATGAATACAGAAGTTACATGGAGAAGACTTGTTTCCAGCAGCTCAGAAAAAGCCCCAATTGCATCTCCAGAACTTCAATAAAAATGGAATTCTCTCTTTTCTCTGCCTGCTGTAGACCAAGAGCAGTGGGGTGCTCCCCCATCCCCAAGCCAAGGGACTTTGTTACAGTGGTGTCACAATGTTTACCAGGCAGAACAAGGCTGTCCTCTCCCCAGCAAGCTGTGTTGTAACCAGGAAAGGGATGAATGTGTAGCCAGAGCAGGAGATAGAGACATGGAAACATGCCCTTGGTGACACCCAGCCCAGGTGCCACTCCGAGCTGTGAGACAACCCACGCTGAGAAGTTGCTGATGATGGTTGACTGAGCTGGAGTGGGGTGCAAGACCTCTGCACCTGCAATTCAGCCTGAAATGTTAATAATCCACTGGGCCATTTCGTATTTTTGTAGGGGTTTGTTTAAACATAAACTCACCATGGTAAAACAGTTACAGAACTTTAAGATTCTCACAGTCCTGAGCAGGTTGAGCTTCTTCATGTGAAGAAGATGAACCTTTCTGTTTAATATTTAGGTTCCAAGCTTCCAGCAGGGTGCTCAGTTGGCCAAAACCTCTTGTATCAGCCACAGTGTGGTCAGCAGGACCAGGGCAGTGACCATCCCCCTCTGCTGAGGCACCACCTCAAATCCTGGGTTGTTTTGGGCCCTTCATCCCAAGAAAGACATGGAGGAGCTGGAGTGTTTCCAGAGAAGTGAGTTGAGCTGGGGAAGGGTCTGGAGCACCAGGAGCAGCTGAGGGAGGTGGGGGAGCTCAGCCTGGAGAGAAGGTTCTCCATGATGGTGCCTCATGTGCAGGTGCTGGAGGTGACATTGCCGTGGCTGTTCTGTTGATTTTGTGGTCTCTTCCCACGACACCTCCCAGGCCCTTTACTTGTCTATCCTGTCCATCACTCCCTCCCCAGCTACTGTTTACTCTGCCGCTCCCTGCTCTTAGCACCTGTGGTGCTGGGAAACAGGAGGAGCCTTGTTTAAATTCACCTACAAATGTTGTGCAGAAATTCCATTTAAACCTTATTCCTGTGCTGTTCAGTCATTGAGAGGTTAATTACGCAGATGTTGCCTCCCTGCAAAATCTGTGTTGAAATAAGCTGTATTGAATTAGTTATATCAATATGACCATATTTGATTGTGTCCAGGTTGTGGACACATCCTCCTCCAGCTTCTGTGGGCCCAGGAGGCTGCAGCTCCCTGAAGGAAGTGGCACAGAAACCCACAGGCACTGGGTTTTTCCATGGCTGTACCCACTGTCTTTTGCAGGATTTCCAGGCTGGTACAGCCAAAGCAAACAGATAACACTCCAGATAAATGCTTAGTCCTTTAATTCTGCTGGAAAGAAACTTCCAGAGTGGGGGGAAGAGAGCATTTGGGGTTTTATCTTGTTAGGGGGAAGACATAAGGTTGAGAAAGGTAATCTCTTCGAATGCCACATTGTCAAAGTCTTTGCCGAGGATTGTTGGGATATTTGCTGCCATCCAAGGGAGACAGGAAAAATGGTACAGGAAGGGTTGGACACCCCCCCCTCTTCTTTCTCCCACCTTCAGCACTTACCTTTTGCTTTCAGGCTGGGCAAGGCAAGGAAAACAGTGCCCTGGGATGCTGCCAAGACAGGACAGAGCATCCTGTAACTCTGGAGCAGCCGCAGCCTGGATTTCATTTTCCTGATGAAAATGGGCAGAGGAGGATGTGGTACGATGCCACAGGGAAATTCCAGCGTGGCCCTGGCACAGCCACACTCAACAGATTTATCCTCTTAAGCCTGTCCAAAAGCACTGGAGAATGTTGTTGTCTGACCAGCAGCAAGGTCAGGAGTTTATGATGGAGAAAACACACTCCTGGGGCTGTGATTGGAGCAGGATCTTACCCAGGGTCATCAATCCACCAGGGATGTGGCAGCTCCACACAGGAAAAGCCACCACAGCAGTTTGCAGCAGTCCCAGTTTCTTTGGAATAGCTGGAAAGGAGATTAAGCGTGTTCCTAAATTCATCTCTTGAGCTGTCTACCAAACCAGATCTACCCCATCTGCACCACAACTTAAAATGATCATGAAGTTTTATTTTATCATTTAATTTTTTCATATTAAAGGAAAATCCATTATCACAGTTTGGATGGTCCTCATAACTTGCATGGGACGGTGCTGTGGATAGAGTGGGAGAGGGGACATGGAAAGGCCTCAGTTCAGATTCCAAATATTTTGCAGCAGATGCCCTGAGTTCCCTCAGCAGTAAAACACAGCACAGTAAATCACAGAATCACAGAATCATTACAGTTGGAAAACACCTCCAGGGATGGGGGGAACCTGGTACAGAAATCTTCCAGGCAGAAAGTGCTGTGTGGGTTGGTACTTATGTAAAAATAGGGATTCTCCCCTTTAAACAAGTGAACTATTTTTCTTTTTTAAGAAAAAAAAAAAAAGTAATATTCTTGTATTCTTGTTTGTTTTGGTTATAATCCTCTGGGAATTTTTTCATTCAGCAAACAGTTCAAAGGAACTTTGAACTTTAAATTAAGGTTTCATTGCCAGAACCCAAAACAACACTATTTTCCATGGATAAACGTGACATTTCAAAAGATCCCACTACTTTGCAAGTAATCTGCTTCTGTCCAAAGACTATTTTTTGCCCAAATCTCCCTTTAGTGAAATCAAGTCAGTCAGATCCTTTGAGTGGGGTTGGATTTGAGCTGAATTCCAGTTTGCTTTGAGGAACATGCCCTCCTGTGGGTGTCAGTGACAGCTGCAGCAAACCTGCTCCTCTGTGAGAAGAGAGAAGGGAGACCAGACTCAAACTCCTCTTTCTTTACCAAAAACTTCCTAAAATGAGTCTCCTTCCCCTCAAACGACCCCGGTGCTGTACAAGAGGGAGATGAGATCTGTCTTAGGAATAGGCTGCAAGAAACAAGGAAAAATTAAGTCCAGTGATCAGCTTGACAGAAGAGGTGGCAGACAGGTCCCTAATTAAAAATAACAGCGCTGGAATGATTCCCAAAGATCCCAGGAGGACTGGATAACTTCTATGGTCTGTAGGATTTTATCAAAGGTGTTTTTTTCAGGCATTATCAAGAATTTTCAAGTGTTATCAAGTGTGGATGTGGCATTTGGGGCCATGGTTTAGTAGTGGCCTTGGCAGTGCTGAGTTAATTACTGGACTCGATGATCTTACAGGGCTTTTCCAACGTAAATGATCTTGTGATTCTCTGAATTTCAAAATGTTGTTGGCAGGATACAACAAGAACCTGTGCTTTGTGTTTCACACAATAACTGACACTTTGGAAAGAATAAGAGCACATCCAAATTTATTCTACATTTCTTTTCCAGAGGTACAGATACCTTTCAGTGGGGAATCATGCTCTAAAAGTTAAATTGATAATAGGCCTGAAACAACACTTTGTAGGTGATACTAAAGGGGATTGCAGGCACCTCGGAAGGATTTCATCAAGCTCTTGGCAAATTCAAGTGATGACTCAAAATCAACATGATGCAATTCAACATGGCCAAACACAATGTACATTTAAGCAGGAATAAGTGACCACAATAGTGCAGGATCAAAAATAACTATTTACACGGTGTTTCTTAGGAAAAGCCTGGATTTTTCTGACAGGAAAACCAGAGGATTGCTTAATTTAGAAAACAAGAGATTGAGGGAATGAGAACAACCTTCAAACACATCAGAAGGAGCTGTTACGGAAAATATATTTCTCTGCGCGCAGTTTCCGGTGGTGAAGGTGGATGTTTATGTGTATTAGATGACTTCTCATGAACTATCCCATCTCTATTTTCTATTTTAGTTTATTAACATTACATCATCACCTAAAAGTTGACAATTTTAAATATCTATGGTTTAAGTATCTACAACGCACTAAGAAAGCAAGTTATTCGGAGCTTCTCAAAAACTCCATGAATTTTTCCAGTGTAACTCTCATGGTAATTTATCAAAAGCAGGAATATCAACCCTAAATCTGCAGATAGACCACATTTAACCAGCAAGTCCAGTCTCTCCGGTTTAAATTGCCTCACTCAGGCACTTTCTCTCCTTCTCTTCCTTTTCTCACTCCTTTCCTGATGTGTTAGGTAAGAAAACTAATAATCCTGCAGCGTTTGGAGCGGGCTGTGTTTTTGGAGTCTCCATGGGTACAGATTCCACACACTTCCTTGGCTTAGGCTGGGACATACTTTTCAGAAAACATTACAGAAAAAATACATCATAAAAGCTTTTGATTGCATGTCAATAAGGTGATTCTGGAAATTGTGAAATTCCAGATGGGGATTTTTTTTCAGAGCAATTGAAAAGTGCTCATGGTGATTCTGCTGGGTTTGACTGAGGGGAAAACCCCATAAACACTCCAAAACCCAAGGTATTTCGTAAAGCTTTACAAAAAATTCTGCTTTCCTTGGCAGCATCTGCCTTCAAAAAAACATGGATGAGAATTGAGGGTGACTTACTGGGTTTCACTGTGCAGTCTTTGCTGACAACATAAACCAGGATGGGAAGTGGGGAGCGGAGCATCATCCAACCTGGCCTTGGACACTCCCAGGGATGGGGTAGCCACAGCTTCTCTGGGCAACCTGTGCCAGGGCCTGCTCACCCTCAGCCAACAATTCCTTCCCAATATCCTATCTAAATCTCCACTTTTCCAGTGGAAAGCCGTTCCCCTTTGTCCTGTCCCTCCATCCCTTGTCCCAAGTCCCTCTCCAGCTCTTCTGGAGCCCCTTTAGGCCCTGGAAAGGGCTCTCAGCTCTCCCTGGAGCCTTCTCTCCTCCAGGTGAGCACTCCCAGCTCTCCCAGTATCTCTCCATGGCAAAGGGGCTCCAGCCCTTGGAGCAGCTCCGTGGCCTCTTTGGACTCGCTTCAACAGCTCCACGTCCTTCTGATGCAAAGGACCCAGAGCTGGACGCAGTAAATTTGCCATTAAACAGATAATTTCGTTTCATGAGCGTGATGCTACTGCTCCCCCCCATTCACCACATCCCCCCAAACTCCGGGAGCCTCATCCCAGGGCGCCGGGCAGCAGGAGGCTATTGCACCGATTCATCAGTATTCTCCCAATTCGCCCCAAAACCACGACACCCCCCGGTCGCTGTTGTTGTCGGTGACGTCACAGCCCATCGCCATGACAACGCTTTGATGTCATGGGGACCGCGCGGCCGGCGGGAAGGGGGGAGGGAGAAACCAGGCGGCAACTGCGGAAACCACTTTTTAATATTTAACAGCTGGGGGGAGGAAATGAACTTTTTTATTCTTTTTTTGTTTTGGGGGCGATTTATTGAGGAGAATTATCCAAGTTCGCTTTGGCCCCGCCCCGCTCCCCTCACGCGTCACGCGCCGGGACCCCGCCCCGCGCGTGAGGCGCCAAACCGCGCGCGCCAACTCCCGGCTACGCCCCTTCCCTTTCTCTATTGGCCCGCCAGCGCCTCGTCCCGCCTTCCCGAGTGACTGACAGACGCTGCGCCAATAGCCGGAGGGGTATGGCCCTGCCACACCCTCCGAGGGGCGGGGCCAGGCGGTGACGCGCGGGGGGCTGGGGTAGCAACAGTTGCCTCGAGACCCGGCGCCCGGCGCCATAGTGACCGTAGCCCTGGAGACTGTTACTTGCCAACGGCGGCAACGCGCGGCCCCGGCGGCCGGAGCCCAGCGCTGCCCGCGGCACCCGGCGCCGACTTCAGGTGAGCGGGGGCCGCTCCTGTGATGGCGTGGGTGGGTCGGTGTCGGGGGTCGGTGCGGCGCGGGGGGCCCCCCCCACCCCCTCGTCCCGGCGCGGGATGCGCGTCCCCGCGGCTTTCTCCCCTTCCCCGGGAAGTTGGGAAGCGGTGGAGGCGGCAACGCTGAGCACCCCACCCCCCCCCGCTCCCTCCGCGGGTGTCCCCCCGGTGCCCCTGGGGCACCGCCCGCGGCGCGGCCCCGCCCGGGGACGGGGACGGGAACGGGAACCGCCCGCCCGGGGATGAGGAGGGGGGGAAAAGAAGCGGCCCCCGCGCTTCCCGTAACTCTCCGATCCTGGCAGCGCGGTCAGTTGGGAGTCCGACCCGGCTCCGGCGGAGCTGCGAGTCCAGGAGTGTCCAGTGAGGGTCGTGAGGGGGGCACAGGGCAGCTTCGGGGCTGTGCTGGGAGCTGGATCCCTCCGTGATGTCACTGTCCCTCCTCCGTGCTGTCTCTGCCCCCTGTCTCTGTTTCTGTCCTCCCTATCCCCCCCTCTGTCCCTATCCCCATCCGTATTGTCCCCATCTTCCTCTTGCTTTCCTTGTCCCCTCCTCTGTCCCTGCCCCCTTTCTGTGTTGTCCCCTCACCCCCTCTGTCCCCGTCCCCCTTTCTGTGTTGTCCCCTCACCCCCTCTGTCCCCGTCCCCCGCTCTGTGCTGTCCCCGTCCCCCGCTCTGTCCCCGTCACCCCCTCTGTCGCCTGTCCCCCCTCGCTGTTCCTGTCCCTCTCTCTATCCCTGTCCCCCCTCTCCGTGCTGTCCCCATCCCCCTCTCCATCCCTGTCCCCCCTCTCCGTGCTGTCCCCGTCTCCTCCTTTATCCCTGTCCCCCTCTCTATCCCTGTCCCCTTTCCTTGCTGTCCCCGTCTCCCCCCATCCCTGTCCCCCCCTTCTGTGCTGTCCCCGTCCCCCTCTCTGTCCCAGTCCCCCCTCCCCGGCCGCTCCTCCTCTTCCCGAGGGTGGTTTCAGCTCCAGCTCATCCCCGGTGTTCGCCGGAGCCCGGGGGATCCCGGCGGATCCCGGCGCTCGCCTTCCTGTTGGTTTTAGGAACGAGAGAAAGTCGCGGCGAGACCTATTTTTAAGCGTCTACTGCCGTCTATTCTTGACTCGGTTTCTCCTATTTGTTTTGAATAAAGTATGTTGTGAATCAAGATCCATCTCCTGGTAGAGTGGGATTTTGTGGACGCGCTTATTTCCAGCTTGAGTTCCCGCTGTCTGATTAAATCTTTCCATTCTTTCTACTTAGATGCCGCTCCAAAGCCTCTATTTGGGTTTTGCTATTGAAAGAAATGAGTCTTACTAATTAAAAAGTAGAATTAATAATAATTTTATTACATATTATTAAATTTACCTTTTTGCACTTGGAAGATCTTTAAACCTTTAAAGGGTTTAAGTGGTAGGTTAAACTGAGAGCTCAGCTCTGGAGTCATTCAGTCGAGGCTTTTTTCATCTTCTCGACTTTTCAACACTATCTCGTTACCAATCGTTTGAGAATAGACTAACAGCTGACTTAGAAAAAGAAAGAAATCAGGCTCAAAATACCGACCTTAAGCTCCTGGGCTTCCTTCTCTGCCTCTGCTTGTTTCAGTTTTCAGTCTGAGTTTGCTTTAGTCAGTTCAGGATTAATTCAGTCTCAGGTTTTATTTTAAAGGGAAAGGTTTAGTAGAAGGGGAGGCATTTGGGGAGGCTCTTTCATGGTTACCTTGCTCAGGATGGGTTGAATCAACCTCTGTATCTGCTGAGGGAGTTTGGGATGAACAAAGTTTGACCTCTGGATGGCTGGAGTCAGGTGAGGAAAAACCCCAAGGTAGGACCTTGTAGGCCCAAGCTGTGGGTGTTGGTTACCTGATAGTTTAATTTTGAAAATCTTAGTTGATGTTTTTAAAAAACAACACATCCAGCTGGTTTTTTACCCCTCAATGTTGCTGTTCCAAGGGATAGGAAATTTGAAATTTTGTGAGATGTGTTGCATTTGCCTTAGGGTTATACAGCTGTGGGCATTTGTTGTTTTAAGCCTTTGGAGCTCATGTTCTCAAAGCTGCTCCTGTAGCCCTGAGGTTTGGAAATACTCATCTTTTTCCTTGGAATCTGGGTTCTCAGGTAACAATAGGATCTTGGCCTGGGGAGTGAAAGCCCAGACACAAGTGAGGAGTTGACAGCTGGAATTTCTTTGTCCCTGCTTGCTTCCTGCAAACTGGGAGCGATCCCAGTGCATTGTGGATGGTGATAAGAGCATCTGCTGCCAGGGAAGAATGTCAGAGTCAGGTCCTTCAGACTTCACTGAGACTCCCACGGACAGTCCCTGCTTTGCATTTCCCTGCTGTGCCATTTGCATCTCATAGTGTCCCTGTCCTGAGGCCCTGTGTGCCAGCTCTGTTCCCTATAGAAGAGCCAGCGGTGTGCTACAGCACCCAGGGAGAGGCTGAGACCTGCAGGCAACACACAAGAGGCCAGTGCAGCAAATTCACTCTCAGCATCAGATCTGCCCTCTCAAAAGAGGCATTTGTAGGTTTGGCATATGAATTTGTAGATTTGACCTATAAATGGAGACACCCCTCCCTCCATCAAAGGACTTGGCACCATTGAGTCCCCACGGCAGGGCTGGGAGGGAGGGATGGGGTTGCCCATCTCAAGACTTCAGGCTGCACATAATCTAGAGAGAGCTGCTGTTAAATCATGTGCTATAGGTGTGGAGGTACATCAGAAACACACTTTGTGTGTCCTTTTGTGTGTGTAAACACAATCAGCCACATCCCTGGAAGTGTCCAAGGCCAGGTTGGACGGGGCTTGGAGCAACCTGGTCCGGTGGAAGGTGTCCCTGTCCATGGCAGGGCATGGGACTGGATGGGCTTTAAGGTCACTTCCAACCTAAACCATTTTGGGATTCTGTAACTTTTGAAAACACGAGGAACCAGCACCTCCAATGCCATCAACTGCTGTCGTGTGTCCCCCTATTGGGGGAAATCCTCCAGTATTTATTGACTAAAAGTCACCTTTCTGCCACGGAACAACTTCAGGGCTGCCATAAAAGCAGGGTGGCTCACAAGTGCAGCCTTTCCCAGCCCCACGACAGCAGAATAGACGGCGCCAGCCATTGTCTTTAAATAGTCTCCTGCTTGTAACACCTCAGAGCATCAACAGCTGCTCTGTCTAATCACAACATGCTTTCCCTGTTAATACAGGCCTGTAAACAGAGCTGCTTTAGCATATTCCAGCAGATTTCCCTCACTCAAGTTTTAGCACTCCGGAGCTAAAAGCGTCCTGCGGAGTCACCACGGGGCTGATTCAACAGGCAGGTCTTGCCACTCGCCTGCTCAGCCAAAGTTTCTGCTGCCGAGTTATATTTAAACCAAGTTTTTGTTTTTCCCTTCTTCCCCTCCCTTGGAACAAATGCCAGCACAGCTCAGGGCTGGAGCCCAGCCAGCTGGAGCCCAACGTACCAGGGCTTGCCATGGTAGAGGGAGCGCTGGGACTCTCCTGCATGATCTGGGATTGTGCTCCTGATATTTGGCACAAAGGGAAGGTTTCTTGCTTTAATCTGAGCTTTGAGGCTTGGTGTTTGGTGTTGTTTGCACTGGGAGTCCTTTATTCCTTTGTTTAAACACTCACAAATCCACCTTATTGTCCAAGAACGTGCTGGTTTTCTCCTGTCCCAGTTTTCGTGTTTCGGGCTATTTCTGTCCAAGCAGCTTATGGACTAATTATCCATAAATACAGAAATAAATGGCAAAATATTCCTTCAGCACAAACCACGGACCCCTTAGCACAATGAGCAAAGAGGGATCCTTTCTTTATGGCTCTACCTGCAGATAATCTCTTAACACACAAAGCACAGAGGAAATGATTTCAAGGCACATTAATACACAATTTATTTCTAGTTAGGGAGGAAAGGAGAAAAAAAACAAACCCACCTTCAACTTTGGGTGATGTTTTATGAAAGATGACGATTTCGGTATTTCAGAAGGCCTAGAAAACTTTGTGTCTTTAATTGAGCTGACTTGTTAAAACAATACATAGTTATGTATAGACATGTGATTTCATGTCAGTGAATGCCAAAATCTTCCTCTTCCAATGATATTCCTGCTCGCTTATGTCACTACCGGGGTTGGGCAGTGTCTGTCCAGCAATAAAGTTATGAGGTGTGTTTTAAATTGCAACGGAAACAGAGGTTTCCCAAGCAGAACTTTATAAACTGGTTTGGTTTGGTGATCTGGTCACAGAATCATAGAATCCCAGAATATCCTGAGTTGGAAGGGACCCACAGGGATCATCCAGCCCAACCCCTGACCCTACCCAGGACACCCCAACAATCCCACCCTGTCCCTAGGAGTGTTGCCATTTCCTCAGGTACTCCTGGTGTTACACAGGAGTGAAGAGCAGCAGCAATGCCAAATGAAGGCATTTGAAAAGTCATTTAAAGGCAATTGATAAGCTTGTTTTTTTTCCTAAGTTAGATTTCTATTAAGAATTCCTTTTCCTGAGATTATAAATGCCAAAGAAGTCTCAGCATCATGAATTTGTTCTAGTGAGGAAGCTTTGCAAGAGATTAGTGACTGAACATTTCAATTGCTGTCAAACAGATCACAGAATGCTGCACCAAAGATGACTTTTATATAAAGAAAATTAAAAAAAAAATCAAATTCTTTGTTTTCTTGTCTCAAATCTGAAGGAAATCCTTGCTGTCTCCAGCAGGAAGCTGACAGAAATAATAATTACATTGACTGCAGAGTCCTCCCTGGTGCACCATTTAGTTCACTGATGCGTATTCTGACCATCCAGGTTCTTTTTTTTTTCTGTTTGAAGTAGTTTTTCTCTGGCTTCAAGTGAGTAATGTCTGGGTATGTGTGCGAGGACAAACACCAGCAGGTACCTGTGTGTAGGCTCTGACAAAGAGCAGCGCTTTGAGACACGTCCCTGTCTCCTGTGACAGGGTGGCTTCATGCTCTGACATCTTCAGGGCCTCTCTTTCTTACAAAATCTCATCCTTACAAAGAAAATGTGGAATATGATCTGAAATAAAGCAAAACAGAGACAAAAGGCTTCTGTGGATGCCACTGTGTAGCAGCCTTTCTCCATGGGGACCAGCACCTGCTCTTTGATGGTTGTCCTTCCTGATTCTCTGCTCAGCTGGCCCCATAGGAAAGGACTTGGGGTGTACCGGAGATGTGGCAGCAACCTCCAGGTTTTGGGGCAGCAGATCTGTGTCCAGTCCTGCTGCCTCTTCTCCTGGTGACCGAGTGGCTCTGGGTGTCACACACATATGGAGATGTTTGACAGGCTGAGAAAGCTGGGGCTGTTCAGCCTGGAGAACACAAGGTTGTGTGCCGACCTCACTGCACCTTCCAGTGTCTGAAGGGGCTACAAGAAGCCAGAGGGACTGTTCATCAGGAACTGGAGTGACAGGACAAGGGGAAATGACTTCAGACTGAAAGAGGGGGAATTTAGGTTGGATGTTGGGAAGGAGTTCTTCCCTGTGAGGGTAGGGAGGCCCTGGCACAGGTTGCCCAAAGAAGCTGTGGCTCCCTCATCCCTGGAAGTGTCCAAGGCCAGGTTGGACGGGGCTTGGAGCAACCTGGGCTAGTGGAAGGTGTCCTGCCCATGGCAGCGGGTGGGACTGCCGCGGATGGGCTTTCAGGTCCTTCCAACCCAAACCATTCTGTGATTCTGTGTTTTCCTATGAAATTAGATTTTCCCCATCCTTTCTAGAAAAGGGGTTCCTGGCTGGATTTACTTCTCTCCCAAGCAGCTTTGGAGTCCACATTTTCCCTTTCCAATGAGGAGCTGAGTCCATGCTCCAGCAGCCACGTGCTGCAAACCCATGTGCATCCCATTTGCAGGCAGGTTGTGGATGAGTGAACCCTTAAACTCCACAGAGCACAACTGATCCTGGGTATGAAGAGAGATGATTCTGTCTCCAAAGCTGAGTTTCCAACTCATTTGGAAGCAGGAGGATGGAATCAATGCTGAATCTGTGCAGGGAAGCACCAGTAATTCAGGAATTTCTCTGGGGTTACATGGTTGGTGGTTCTTTGAGGTTAACACAAGGCAAAGGGGTTCTGCTGAATGGAGCCTGTAATTAAGGATGCTTCTTTTGGAGATGTCACTAGTTAAGACTGACAAGAGACATCAGGGGAAGAGAAGAGAAGGGGAAAGGCAGGGGTGGAATGATTACGGGCAAACAACCTCAGCAGAATTAGCAATTTCCTCAACACCACCTGGTTAGTCATTGTCAGACTGTTCTTTGGTATCAGCTTAAGATCCCATTGGCACCATGACAACCCTAGAACTGTTCTGGAGAATATCTGGCTTAACACGAGCTGTTCAAACACTCACCCTGTTCAGGGTATTATATCAGTTATTCCATTCTCCTCACCCCTGGGATGCTGGGAGTCCTGTGGGTTTGAGAAGAAGGAGCTTCACGCTGACAGGTAAAACCCCTGCAGTGACCTTACCTTTGTGCAGCTGAGCAGGGGCAGAGTAGGACACTTTATAAGGAGGTTTTTTTAGAGAAACCAGGGCACCAAGCATTTAATTTTTATTATTATCAAGTATAGACACCCAGCAGCACAAAACAGTGATGGCCTCACTGCAACACTGGCGGAAGTTACTCTGTTCACTTGATTTGGAAAGGTTATTTATGGTGCATACATGTCTTCTAGAATGGCGCAGTCTGACCTGGGCATCTGGCATCTGGCGATGGCTTTTGCACAGAGGATTTCCCATGTTTTGCTGCTCACAGGAGGAGATGCTGATGTAGTGGAGCATCAGCTCATGTGAAAAGGCTTCACGTGAAAGGCGATGGTTTTAAACTGAAAGAGAGCAGGTTTAGATAGGATACTGGGGAGAAATCCTTGGCTGTGAGGGTAGGGAGGCCCTGGCACAGGTTGCCCAGAAAAGCTGTGGCTACCCCATCCCTGCAAGTGTCCAAGGCCAGGCTGGATGGGGCAACCTGGGCTAGTGGAAAGTGTCCCTGCCCATGGCATGGGGTGGAATGAGATGATCTTTAAGGTCCTTGCAACTCAAACCGTTGTGATTCCATGATTCTGTAATCCTTTTTCTGTTCCCTGCTTGGCTTTCTCCAAGACCTGATGATTGTGTGTTGGCTCAGTGCTGATGGTTCCTAGGATGTGTTCAGAGGGTTTTACTGGCTGGTAATGGACAGTTTCACAATTAGGAGATTTGTTAATTGGCCTTTACTCGGTGTATGAATGAGGCTGTGGGCTCGTTAACAAGGCACAGGAACAGGAACTCTGAATGGAAAGGGCATTCCTGTCTCCATCACCTTGTGACTGTGGTGGGACGGGGTTTCACCAGTATCTGGGATAGACTCCTTGGGGGCTGTAGCTCCTCCCGAGGGGAGGCGGAGGGGCAGGGACTGAGCTCTGCTCTGGGACCAGGGACAGGACCCAGGGAAGGGCTGGAGCTGAGCCAGGGGGGTTGGGATGGATCTCAGGGAAAGGTTCTTCCCCCACAGGGTGCTGGGGCACTGCCCAGGCTCCCCAGGGCAGTGGGCACAGCCCCAAGGCTGCCAGAGCTCCAGGAGCATTTGGACAACGCTCTGAGGGACAGGGTGGGATTGTTGGGGTGTCTGTGCAGGGCCAGGGGTTGGACTGGATGATCTCTGTGGGTCCCTTCCCACTCAAGATATTCCAGGATTCCATGAGCCCAGGCTACAACTGGAGCAGGGGAGCAGGAAGAGGCACCTGGAGGTGGGGGATGAGGTGGAGATGAGGGATGTTCGTGGAGAGCATCCATCATGATCGATGGATTCTGCACGGAGCTGGATATTCCAGTCAGTTCAGCCAGATCTGGGGCCTTTCTGACAAAGTCTCTCATTTTCTGTCACCCAGACTGTGCTCTTGTTCGGGCAGTAAAGAGTTTGTGCAGAGATAAGGGGGAGCAGAAATCTGAGAGGAAGTGAGCAACGAGGCTGGTGAAGGGACTTGAGCACAAGTCCTATGAGGAGAGGCTAAGGGAGCTGGGGTTGTTTAGTCTGGAGAAGAGAAGGCTTAGAGGCGACCTCATCACTCTCTTCAACTACCTGAAGGGAGGTTATAGCCAGGTGGGTGTTGGTCTCTTCTCCCAGGCAACCAACAACAGGACAAGGGGACATGGGCTCAAGCTCTGCCAGGGGAGGTTTAGGTTAGATGGTAGGAAGAAATTCTTTACAAAGAGGGTTATCAGGCATTGGAACAGCCTTCCCAGAGAGGTGGTGGATTCACCATCCCTGGAGGTTTTTAAAAAGAGATTGGATGTGGCCCTTAGTGTCATAATATAGTAATTGGAGTTGGATCAGGGGTTGGACTTGATGATCTTGGAGGTCTTTTCCAACCCAGTCTATTCTATGATTCTATGATTCTATGAGTTCAGAGATAAGACCAAGCTCCCTGTGTGCAGTGGGTACACAGTGTCATACACAATGTCAGCACTGTCACCTCCCTGCTCTGTGCAAGGAGATCTTCCTCCTTCTGCTCCCCTGAGCTATCTGGGATGGCACAGTCAAAAAACCCCCTTGAAATTCACCTCTGAGCTGTGAAATGTTGGGGGAGATGTGAATAAGTGCACATGGACTGGTTCTGTCTAATTTATGTCAGCCTTTGCATTTAAACAATTTCATGTGCTGTTCAAACCTCCTCCACCATCCCCCCAAAGGAGATGAAATGCAGATCTTTTCAAATATTCATGACCTCAAATGACCAGTCATTGGAGGAAATTTTCTTTAATAGGTACAAATAATAAGAGAAATGATGGCTCCTGCTCACCGAGCTGGTCTTCAGAGCTTCCTTCTTCCTAGCAAATATTTATGCTTCTTAATGTGACAGATGTGAACCATTATTAGAAGACTTGCACCTGTCAGGAAAAAGAAATATCCTCCACAGAATTCCCTAGGAGAACCTGGGGCTTGTCTGCTGGCTCCCCATGCTCCACAGAATTGTTTAAGGTCAGGTTGGACGGGGCTTGGAGCAACCTGGGCTAGTGTCCTTGCCCATGGCAGGGGGTGGAACAAAATGGGCTTTAAGTTCCCTTCCAATCCAAACCATTCCATGATTTTATGATTCTATGACTATTCCCTGGCAGGCAGGAAACACTCAGATGGGTAGAACTCTGCTGCTTGTGTTAATAAATGGACTTATTTGAACTTCAGAGTATTGTCTTGTGTGCTGCCACCATTAGAGGTAATTGTGTAAGGTGAGGAGTTGTAAACCAGCTAATTCATGCTTCAGATTATCCTGGAGCAGCAAAAGTACTTTTTTATTCTAATCACTGCTACTTTCCACAGTTTCATTCTCCCCATTGTAGAATCACAGAATATTCTGAGTTGGAAGGGACCCACAAGGATAATCGAGTCCAACTCTCAAGTGGACTCAGAGATCCTGCTCAGAACTTAAAAATTCTTTAAAAAAACAAAACAAACAAATAAAAAAAAAACCAAACCAATTTTGTTTTAGATAAAAAGTGCAGTAAATTTTTTGTAACCATTAATAAATTGTGTGTTACCAGAGCTTTACCTGACTCCTGAAATTTGGAGTCAGTTCATTATTTAATCTTACCGAGGTAGAAGCACTGAGTAGAAATGGCTTGTTTTAGACTCATTATCTAATATCAGTTTAAAAAAGTGAATTTTTGAGCTGTGGCAGTGCCAGGAAGCCCAAAATTATCCTGATAATCCCTTGTCCTGGGTGCTCTGGGGTCTGGTCTCTGCCCTAAGGTACTCACAGTGGTTTCGTGGGAGAGGCAGAGCAGAGATTGTCTGGGACCAAAGGTGGGGATTGATTATTCTGTGCCTTTTATCAGTCACAGAAACCTCCCCTGCAGGTCCCATCCAAGACATTCCAGGGCAATGCCTCATCGTCTGCGTCATCCTGGACTGTTGGGATGGGCTGTCGCCACAGCCCAGCGTTACCAGGGAAGAGCCTCACATGCCTCCAAGGGAGGAATCTTTGGGCTCTTCAAGTTACAGAGCCCTGTTAAATTGGAGGTCAACTTCATGGATATGGAGCTGGAGCCAGGCTGGGAGAGCGGGGGGGGGGTTCACCTGGAGAAGAGAAGGCTCCAGGGAGACCTGAGAGCCCCTTCCAGGGCCTAAAAGGGCTCCAGGAGAGCTGGAGAGGGACTTGGGACAAGGGATGGAGGGACAGGACAAGGGGAAACAGATTCCCACTGCCAGAGGGCAGGGATAGATGGGATATTGGGAAGGAATTCTTGGCTGTGAGGGTGTGGACTCCCCCACCCCCGGGAAAAGTTTGCCCAGAGATACCGTGGCTGCCCCTGGATCCCTGGAAGTGTACAAGGCCAGGTTGGAGCAACCTGGGATAGTGGAAGGTGTTCTTGCCCACGGCAGGAGATGAGACTGGGTGGGCTTTAAGGTCCTTTCCAATCCAAATCCTTCTGATTCTGTGATTCCAGCAGAGCCAGGCAGTGGATTGCAGGATGAGTCTGTCCTAAATACAAACTGTGGACCAATTTGTCCTTTTCCACACCTTTTTCATGGATGCAACTTGTCATAAAAACGTGATCCACCTTCTTGTGATGCTCAGGAGTTCTGAAGTCCCCGACTGGTGTCCCCCAGGGAAATGTGCCTTCTCTGTAGCTCCACAGGTACCACACAGGCTTTGTAAAATCATCACTTCCTTGATGGGGACTGAAAAGAGACGTTTTCGTATCAAAACATCTGAGGGTGCATCTGAGACGAGAAAACCTCTGCGTTTGCAGCCCCTGGGGCTACAGCTATATCTGTGTATGTGGAATATTTTTATTTTCTATATATTTATGCACACACATATATATATAAATATATCTGTATACATACATATATATACACAATAGCAGAGAGTGTAGTTCCAAGAGTATATTTTGATTAAATGTAGTTCCAGGGGTGTTTATTCCCCATTTCTGATGCACCTCCTTGCCTCTGGACTCATCCTCATTGGGGTTTCTGTGCCACCCCTGTGTGAGCACCCCACACTTGGGGCTGTGCTCTGAGGCATAAATTAACCTCTGATTTAGCAATTCCCGTCTTTTTCTAATCCAGAGTCCACATCCATTGGCACTTCAGAGACCGTTTGGGAAACCCTGCTTTATTTGCTCTGTGCTTTCATTTCCATTTTCCATTAGGAAATAATTCAATACCTGCCTTTTTTTCCAGGAGCCAGAAAGTTGAGCTGGGCAAACTTGTAAGGATTAATGTTTGTGAAGTGCTTTGAAAACATCAGGTGATTGTTTACTCACTGATCAAAACAACACACATTTTTGGGAGATGGTGTCATTATTGCCCTCTGGAATACTTTGTTCAAGGGCACTTGGAGAATTTCTGAATGGTTTGTGCTGGGAGGGACTTCTGGCTTCTTTCTCCTCTAGGAAAAGGAAGATTTTCCTCCCCCAGTTTGCTCTCCCTTCTGCACAGGGCTGGTGGAGATGCAGAGGCAAAGCTCAGAGCTGTGTCTTGGTCCTGAAAAAATTCAGAGAGAGAAAACAACCAAAAAACCCCTGGAGAAATGGTTTAGTTAGAGGAATTTGGGGGAAAGAGTGGTTGGGGGATTTCTTGCTGAAGTGACTGGTGTCATTCTTCAGGCTGTTTTACAATCCAAAGGAACACACAGAGTGCTCTAAAAAAGGGAATTTTGGAACAAAAAAATGAACTCTTAAGTGAGCAAAACTGTGTTGTTCGATGTTGCTCTTTTTGCAGGACCCGGTGAAACACAGGTTAGTTCCCTCTTTGCACATTTAAATAGTCTATTTATATAGTGGATTAAATTTCTCCAGCTGTATTCTAACCTTCTGTCCTTAAAACTCAAGCTCTTTTCTTCAATACCACCAAATAACTAAATTAATACATCATACATTGCAATTCTTATTCACTTTCCCCTAAGAATTACTTAATACTTGGGTGATGAGTCTCTTCTTAGTCAATCATTAAGGAATTTTTGTGCTAACTTTCCTTTTGGCAGCTACTTGGTTGAATTTATGTCATGATATTGGGCAATGAACTGTTCCACAGTGAACATTTTGAATACATCTCCTGATTTCTGAGTGTTTTCTTCATATATGAGGGTTGAATTATGGGATTAGCCAGAACACTATGCAGTATTCTGCTGGGGAAAAGTAAATTGTCTGTGCATGAATTTCTGCTTTACACTTCTGCTTTATAACCGTCACCGGAGTGAATTGGTGAGAACTAACAGCCCTGTGGCCACTCTGCAGTAATTTTTATACCTTTTCCTCTCTCGGGTGTATCAAAGTTTTACTAATTTTCCTGCATCAGAAAGCTAATATAAGAGTTGAGCTCCTGCCTGTTCTCTGGAAGGATGATTTTCCCCCAAATCATCAGGAGCATGTGCTGGTTGGTTAGAGGAGGTGGGCAGGAATATGGTCCAAGAATGTAATAATTTAAATAAGGATTTAAATTTTAAAGTCCTGCCCCCTTCTCCACCCCCCAGAAATCTCAGTTGACTGTGTCATTCTTGGGAGGATTTAGTGCTGCAAACCTGGTGGGGAGGAAAAGTCAGCTCTAGGGATGCATTCCCTGAGTTTATGACAATAGGGGCTGTTTTCCCACTGCAGAAGCACAAACAACTTTGTCCCTTGGACACACGTGTGCAGGTGCTCATGGAACTGCAGAGCAAGGCTGCAAACATTAGTTTTCAAAATATCTCCCCTCCCTCCCTTCCCCTCCCTTCCTCTCCCCTCTCCTCTCCGACCCTCTCCGGCCCTCTCCTCTCCGACCCTCTCCGGCCCTCTCCTCTCCGGCCCTCTCCTCTCCGACCCTCTCCGGCCCTCTCCTCTCCGACCCTCTCCTCTCCGACCCTCTCCTCTCTGACCCTCTCCTCTCCGACCCTCTCCTCTCCTCTCCGACCCTCTCCTCTTCCTCTCCTCTGTTCCCCAGGCCCCCTTTCCCCTCCGGTCCCCTCCCCTCCATTTCCCTTTCCTTCCTCCTTCTCCTTTCTTCTTCCCTTTCCTCCTTTCCCTTTTCCCCTCCCCCTTCTCCTTCTCCCTCTCTTCCCTTTTCCCTTCTCCCTTCCTTTCCCTCTCCCGTCACAGTGGTTACAACCACTTTCCTAGAGACAACAGTATCTCTTGGGAGCTCCCTATAAACTGCTCCCGGTGCCCCTTTGAGTCCATTCCTTCAGTTCTGTCGTTCAGAGCTCCCTCTGTACCTGCGTTGGAGGGAGAGTTACTTGACTCTTCTGGTTCATAATGACCTTGAGAGACAAACCTCCTGTGCTGGGAGTGCTGAACCATGAGCATTATTGCCACTGTTGCCTCTGGAGTGATGCAGCACCTGAGTGCAGCTGCAGGGAAGGTGATGGTGTTCCCTTTTTCTCCCTCCATCTGCAGAAAGTTAAACTTCTTCACTAAAAAAATTAGTGTCCTATTGATTTTTAAAATCTGCTCTTAGTGTCTTGATTGCTGGACTCCTCTGCCCTCTATCCCTGAGCTAAACCCATTCACTTTTCATGGACCACTGCTAAATAAGAACAGAAAATGTCCCTTTTCTTGTGGAAACTGGAAATTCAGAATTAACAAAACCTACTCTTTTTTTTTTCCTTTGAAACAGGCAGATGGGATCGTTTATCATTTGCTAAAGTTTATTTTGACTGAATTCTGATGTCAAGTAGCATCCCAGGCAAATATTTAAGAATAAAATACCATATTGCTGACTTACAACTCTGTTGCTGTTGGTTTAAACTAACTATGGTGATAAAATCACTCTCATTGGCACAGGTTCTGTGAGCAGAGCAGTAATTGTTTGTGTATAGTATTTAAAACCTGTCGTGTTTCTGCTGTTACATTAATGGAAAACATATTTTGACATCTTCCCCTCAGCTCCCTGCCTGAACTAACTGGATCTGGAATTCCATTTGGCTGCACCAGAGAGACTCTTCTCTCTATTCCCCACCCAAATCCCTTCTCAGTGAATAAAGGAGCTGCTGCAAAGGTTAAGTTTTTTAAGAGAACAAATCATTCTGCTTTTCAAATTGGCAGTGCACTGGTCTTTCCTGGCTACCTGCTGCTCTGAGGCTCTCCAGAGCCATTGGAAGCTTTTTCTAAAATGCTTTAGGTTGTTGAAGCATGTTCGCTCATAAATACCCACAGCTCATGGCCCAGGGAATGAGTCAGGAAGTAGGGAAGGGTCGAGTGTGGATGTTGTAGAAACCCGGTCCCAATTCCTCAATAACAGGATAAAGTGGAGTTTCATGCTCTAGGACCTGTCCTTCTTCCTCTTCATAAATGTCTTTTTTTCCTTTTTTGTCTGTTTGGGAAGAATGCTCCAAATGAAGGACTTACCCTATGGATTGTTAGTGTCTTTTAAAACACAGGTTTATGCAGTTCAGTCAGAAAGGAAAATTGAAGGAGAGCAGTAATGGGTCAATGACTAAACAATTCATCATTTTAAAAGGAAAAAAGGGGTGAATCCCCAGTAACAGTGAAAAATCTAAATGCTGGGTGATTCCTCTGATCCTTTTGAAGCCGCACAGCTCAGGAGAATCAGTTTGAGGTGAGTGGATCAAGCCACCCCTGCAATCTGTTTTATGGAAAAAATCCATGGAAAGCTTCCCAGCCCACACAGAGCAGGATCTTGGCTCTCAGTGCCTCAGACTGATCTCCCTGTGCTTCACACAACGATGCATCTGCATTGTTCTTTGCAGAAGAATAAGGGGAAAAGTTGCTGCTGATGGTTCGGTGTTTCTAGCACTGTGCTTTTTGCAAAATCCGCAGTCGATGCTTCAGGGAAGTCTGGAGGATGCTTAAAACCAGGAATATTCAGCTGGTGCTCCTGGAGACACAGGTATCCAGGAGCTAAATCTTGTACATCATCTTCCTGCCTCCTTTGGTGTCCATAAAGGAAAGATCTGCTCCTGGTTTTTGCAGCTTTGATATAAAAGTCTTTGGTGTGACTGTGAGGGAGGCAACAAGTTTAGTTAATCCTTGCGCTGGTAATTAGGCTCTTTGTGGGAATTTGCAAACATCTGGGTGGCCGAGGGAGTTCCATTGTCCTCCAGGAACCCGGCAGGAGAGCCCTGATTCCTCCCCCATTGCTGCCATCTCATTCCTGTGGTCTGAGAATTAAGATCTGTGAATTAAGATCTTAGTGAAAGGGATGAACAGCGGGCAGGTTGTTGTGGTGACATGAACACAAGGGCACTGTGTGTGTACATTTGGGGTGATGGAGTGGCACAGGAGAGACCCCTCTGCCTCATCTGAGGGGTCTTTCCCCATTTAAACTCTCCCTGAGCTAACAAGTCTGACAAGTGGCTGCTATTTGAATTATCCATGAAAACAAGTCTAAGCTGAGCCCTGAGGTCACTCACTGTGTCAGCACAGTCAGAAGCTCAGGTCAGAAGGTGATGATTGCTCCTCACTCTGCCTTTTCTGCTTCTTTATAGCTGTATCATTTCAGGTGGGACATCAGGAGGAATTTCCTCATGGAAAGGGTGCTCAGGCATTGGAAGGGGCTGCCCAGGGAGATGGTGGAGTCCTCATCCCTGGAGGTGTCCAAGGAACGACTGGACGTGGCACTCAGTGCTCTGGGCTGGGAGACAAGATGGTGTTTGGTCACGCGTTGGACTTGATGATCCTGGAGGTGTTTTCCAACCTAAATGACCCTGTGATATAAAACATACTCTGCTACTCTTTTTCACTGCAAGAGTGTTCCTGGAAAACCTTTCTCTCTGCTAATATCACTGCACTTCTCCGCTGGTATTTGCATTGCTAATTATTTGGCCTTAGGTGGAGAGTTCTCTGTTCTCAGCAGCTGATGGCTTTCCTTTCTAGAGGAGATGGATTTGTTTTTTCCATCTCTGAATAATTTAGGGACTGTTCATAGCTTAAAAATATTACTTTGCAGAGTAACTAGGTCCTTATGTTAGGCTGCAAATGAATATTCCACTGTATTTCCACCTGCAAAATACAAAACTGCTGCGTGAAGTTTGTTGTTACAAAGCTTTGGGGACTCCAGACCAGTTTGCATTTAATCAGTTTGTTTTGTGGAGGAAGGTTTATATCAAATCTGGCGGCCCTTTTAATAGGTGGGTTTCAGAAATGAAATTATGGCTGATTTGTCATCCTCAGCAGTAGCCCACTGATGTTGGTTATGAGTGGAGCCCCAACCCAGGAAATGGCTCATAATTTGAAAAAGAAATGTTTTCTGGCTGACCTGTATTAAAGAAAAACATTTAACCTGAAATCTTGAATTGAGGTGATGATGTAAATCAATAGGATGCCCTTGGTTGAGGCAAATACTCATTTCTTTGTTTGGGAGATGACAAAGTGAGGTGTGATACAGGTGAGACCCTCCTGTCCCTGGTCCCTCACAGATGGAGTGTGTGTAAAGATACCACACAAAGCATCGTTTCCTTCAAGTGCTGCTGTGTCTGGGCTGAACAGCTTAAGCTGAAGGAAGGGAAGTTTAGATGGGATATTAGGAAAAAATTCTTTATTGTGAGAGTGGTGAGGCCCTGGCACAGCTTTCCCAGAGAAGCTGTGGCTGCCCCATCCCTGGAAGTGTCCAAGGCCAGGTTGGATGGGGCTTGGAGCAACCTGGGCTGGTGGAAGGTGTCCCTGCCCATGGCAGGGACTGGATGGGGTGGGACTGGATGAGCTTTGAGGTTCTGGGATTCTGTGAACATTGTTCTTGCTTGGCGGCTTTTCTGGAGCTTCCTTCTTCTGTACCTGGGCTCCTTCCCAGGCTCCAGAGGTGCCTGTGGGGATACTCCTCTCTGCTCCAGCTCCTGCTCTTCCCGCTGTTGCTCAGTTTTCAGTGGAGGCATTCTTAGCATTCCTTCCATTCTGCATCGTAGCTACAAAACATCTAATCACACTTCTCCACAACAACAAGCCAGTAAATTAACATTATAATGGATCGTAAGGGTTTGTAATTACTCAGAAATGTCACCGGGCTGGAGGAGCGCTGGGCTCAGCCTGTCAGCAGCTCCCTCCCAGGGCAGGGGGTCCCTTCCTGTCCTGCCTTTGGATCTTCCTGCAGGTGGAAAATTCGTTGTCCTGAGGCCTTGCTGATCATCACCTTCCTCCTCTGTTGTAAAGGGTAGTTCTGGACAAGTTTGGGACCAGGCTCTGGAGAACTCAATGTGTCACTGGACTTCTTTGCTGAGCTGAAGTATCCTGGTCATTTCTAAACACCATCAACCTCTGTTTGCTTTTGTCCTGTCCCAATTTTGAATTTTATTTCTTCAGGCAAACTGGCTCCTGGAATGGCTGGAAGAGCTGCCTTTGGCAGGGATGGGGATGGTGCTCACAGAACTGGCTCTCATTTGCCCTTGGTCAGTGCATCAGCATTCTTCTTCTAGCTGTTTCTGCAAAATCAGGGCTTATTCCCACAGGAGAATTACCACCTCCTAAGGGGCACAAGGGCTGGATGCAGCAGGAGCAGCACCAAACTTAAACCAGGATTTTAGGCTCCTAAAAGCACTGAGATAATTCCCTCTAGAGCTTGGCTCGGAGCAGCTGCATCTCCTGGAGTACCAAAAATGAGTTTTCATCCCCTAATGAGGGCCCTTGGGGTAGATGGCTAATGCTGGGTGCTGGAAACCCTGAGCATCCCGTCCTGGAGCTAAACTGGGAATAATCTACCCCTTCCTTCCTTCCACAGCTTTGACTGTTCCCAGCTTACTTTAGCCAGCATTCCCTTTTGGGAAAAGAATGATCTGCTATGAATTGAGGTTGCTGCCTTTTTGTAGGAAGGGGGAAGGAATGAAATAATAGTTAATACTTAATGCATATGAGCAGGATGCTGCTGGGGTTGCCTAGCAGCCACTTAGACAAGCAAGAGAATAAAAAGGTCTGAGTGAATGTGGTTGGAGCTGGTTCCTTGGTCTGCGGGTGGAATCTGACCCATGCAGTTCTTTTTTTTCTGGGGGGGGGGGAGGAGGTGGTGGAATTTACCACTAATGGATATTTTAGCTCTGTGGATCATCTTTATCCACTCCCCCACCCCCATCTGTTTTTCCTTTTCGGTTTTTCAAAGTGTAACTTGGAAAGCTTCAGCCAAAGGGAGGTGTTAAAGTTTTGTGTGGTTTCTGGAGATGGAATAGGCAAAAAAAAAAAAACCTCTCAAAGAAAGTTTTTCCTTCTATGTAGGACTCTATCTCTGGCAGTCTGGAGATCATTAGCATTTCATGGCCTCTTCAATATATGCTTAGCACAGGAAGTAAATGCTGTATAGACCTGAAATAGCTCCTGCAGTCACACTTAACACTCCTTACATTGCTCTGGTTCTTGCAAGAAGTTCATTTTATCTTCTGGAAAGCAAAAGTAGAAAGAAACTTTTGGGGAAAAAAAAGATAAAAAGGGGTTTGGGCTGCTATATGATTGCAAATAAACTCCCTCCCTCAAAGGACTAGAAATTCCCCAAAGTATAAGGTTGGGTTAAAACCCACTAGGAGATAAAAATAAGGAAGGCTGACAGTTTAAATGGTGATTTTCTGATACTGGGTTCTACTTTTTACTTTTTTTTCAGTGGAAGTTGGAAAGCTTGAAACCCTTTTACTTGTGGGAGTTACTTGTGTAAGTAACTTGTGGGAGTTATAGGACTCCAGCAACTGGAATTTTGAAACCCCCACTACCATCTGCACTTGAGAGGTGTGAGCTCTCAATTTTAACGTGTTTTCCTCATTCCAGTGAGGGGTGTTAGCATAATAAAGCAGGAAGAAGGGCACTTAGCAGAAGAGAATGAAGAGAGAAGAATCTTGGACTTCATTTGCCTGTGCTAAGAAGGAATAGTGTAGTGGGTCTTTGAGGGCAGCTGGTCTCTTTTACACTCAGAAAGGAGTTGATAGGTCTTGAGTCGGTGCCAGCAAAGATATCCCTGTGGGAATCTTGGTGGAAGGAGCAAGGGAGTCTAGACAGGGAGTTTTGGCTTGTTTTACAGGCTGGTGTTTGAGTGAGACCAGAGGTATCAAGAGGTCGGTCACGTTCATCTCTGCTGCTTCTGCTGTCATGGCCAGAATTCTCCTCTAAAGTCCTTTACTTAGCTAAATATTGCTATGTTAGAGCATCTTTTAACCGTATTTCACACAGTTTGGAGGCTTCAATGCTGAATTTTGCCTCAAGGCCATGGGCAGGATGGCCAAGGGTTGAATGAGGTTGGTTTGAGTTGGCTTTTCCATGCACTGAATGTAAATGTTACAGGGTCACCTCAGCTGAAGGGGGGGGGTTGTTATCCCTTTGCTGGGGAGATTCTTCAAGTTCTGACTTTTTAATTTCAGTTGTCTTTTTAAGTTGCCAAGCTGTGCCAGCGGGTCTTGCATAAGTGGCTGCTCTGAACATCTCAGGAAAAAGATCATTTACCTACTTCAGAATATTCCTGGGCTTGCTGTTCTCGTGCAGGAAAGTCCCCCTTGGAGGGAGATAAATGCAGTCAAATCCTAAAAAGCCAAGGAGTACTTTGGGGGCTGGGTCAGAAATAGTTTTAAAAAAATACTTAAAAAAAAACCCAAAATTTTGAAATAGCTTATTTTAAAAGTATTGAAGGCTATGACTTTTATTTTTCATCCAATGGATGAGTTATTTCTGCTTTTTATGAGATTTACCTCAGGGAAGTGAAGCCTCACTCCAATTTTGTGCAGTGCCCTGGAGGACTGTGCATTCTATCAAAGGAATGATGATCCTGGAGGTCTTTTCCAGCCTTAGTGATTCTGCGATCAGGAGAAAAACACCTGGAGAAACCCCAAAGGAAGCACTGAAAGCAGCTACAGCTGAAAATCAGCCACTTAAGTGAGAAGCTTTAGCATTAATCACTGCCGAGGTGATGTGATGCCACTGCCTAAGCTTAGATTTAAAAGTTGGAGGGACAAATTCTGCCCCAAATCTGCTCCTATTGAATCTGGGAACCTGTGACAGCAGGATGTGGCCTCAGTGATGATCAGCAAGCACCAGCAGAGCTTTTATGTTTCAGATCTTCCCACTGTACCCAGGACAATGCTGTTTCCACCATCCAACAAAAGCCTCTCTCTATTCTTTAAGCTCTGCCTTAAAATCCTCTGGGTGTTTGTATATTTTTGCTTATGATTAATTGCCACAAATTTTAATGTAGAGAATTTAAATTAACTTCCCATGTCTGTGGAACCAGAAGAAAACATCTTTTTGATTAATTCCTTTTCTCCGTCAAATCAGAGGACACTCCAAAACCACACACACAGTCTCCCAAAAGCTCATTTCCCATCCAAGCTGACTTTCCCTGGACTCAGAGACACCACCAAGAAGAGCAAACCTGTTTTAAGTGAGCTAAATCCTGCTTTAAAGGGATCTAAATTCTGCTGGAAAACTTGTAGGGATCTACAAATAGATGGGGAAAAAAGAAGGAAGTTGAGAGAAATTGCTCAGTGACTTCTGTGTGTTTAGGGGTGCCTCTGGTGTTTAGGGCCACAGGGCTCTGCATGGTGAGGAGTTACTACTGACTCCCAAATAATATTAATACTATTTTAAAAAACAAAAATAACTTAAAAATAATTTAAAAGTAAAATAAAAACCATAATAATTTAAACCAAAAATAAATAAATGTTATATATTGTGCTAAATAAAACCAGAATAATTTAAAGAATAAATAAATGTTAAATATTATGTTAAATAAAAACATAAGTTAAAACAAAAATAAATGCTATATATTATGTTAAATAAAAACCATAATAATTTTAAAAGTTATATATTACATTAAATAAGAAACATAACAATTTCTTTAAAATGTTATATATTATGTTAAACAAAACCATAATAATTTAAAGCAAAAATAAATACTATACATTATGTTAAATTAAAAAACATAATGATTGAAAACAAAATAAAGAAATGTTAAATATTATGTTAAATAAAAACATAATTTTTCAAAAAAAAGTAATACTATTTAAAAAAAAAAAAAAAATTTCTTTCCTGGGCATCTGCTTTGAAGAACCCCCTCCAGCCTGTTAATCCGTTTATTCTGAAATAACAATTAAATAAAATAAAATAAGCCCAAAACAAAGCGGCGGCGCCCGCGGCCCCCCCTCGCGGTTCCCATGGCAAAGGCGTTATTTGTCCTTCCTCCCGGGCTCTCCAAATACCCGCTGACATATTTAGTGAGCGCTGGCGGTGGAGCGGGATGGGGATGTTTGGTTTGGGAAACGCTCCCGTGTCGCCCGGCAACGCTCCCGGCCCCGGGAGGGGACCACGGGAGGGGACTGCGTCACCCCTAGCAACGCCTGTTGCTCCCCAAACACCCTGGGCCCCACCTCCTTCCCAAACACCCTGGGCCCCACATCCTCCGCACCGGCCTTTTCCTCGCCTGCACAGAGTTTGGGACGGACTCACGTTTGTTCCTGTACTATTCGGGGTCCTCCTGCTACAGGAACCGCCTCAGCGTAGTCTCAGAATTAGGATCAAAGACACTGCCCCTCCTCATTTATGTTTGAGTTCAGCTCTTAGCCCTGCACAGGACACCCCAACAGTCCCACCCTGTGCCTGAGAGGAGCATCCAAATGCTTCTTCACAGGATCACAGAATATCCTGAGCTGGAAGGCACCTCTAAGGATCATCAGTCCAGCTCCTGGCCCTTCACAGGACACCCCGACAATCCCACCCTGTCCCTCAGAGTATTGTCCTGGAGCTCTGGCAGCCTTGGGGCCATGCCCACTGCCCTGGGGAGCCTGGGAGAGCCCAGTGCCCTGGGGAGCCTGAGCACCCTCTGGGGGAAGAATGTTTTCCTGAGATCCAACCTGACCCTGCCCTGACACAGCTCCAGCCATTCCCTAAGGTCTCAGGGAGCTTTCACAATCTGTGCTGGGCTCCCATGTCACAAGATCACAGAATATGCTGAATGAGATGGGATCCCCAAGGAGCATTCAGTCCAACTCCTGGCCCTGCACAGGATGTCCTAGCAATCCCACCCTGTCCCTCAGAACATTGTCCTGGAGCTCTGGCAGCCTTGGTGCTGTGCCCACTGCCCTGAGGAGCCTGTTCAGTGCCCAACTCTGGGGAAAAAACCTTTTCCTGATATCCAACCTAAACCTCTCCTGACACAACTCCAGGCCATTTCCTAGGGTCCTCTCCCTGGTCCCCCCAGAACAGAGCTCAGGGCCTGCCCCTCCTCTGCTCCTGCCCAGGAAGCTGGAACTGCAATGAGGTCTTCCCTCAGTCTCCTCTTGTCCAACTGAACACACCAAGTGCCCTCAGTGTCCTGACATGGCTTCTCCTCCAGGCCCTTCACCATCTTCATTGCCCTTCTTCGGATTCTCTTCCAGCTCAGCATATTCTGTGATCCTGTAAATCCGCCCACTCAGCTCCTCAGACAAGATCCTGATCCATCAACACAGTGCTGGAGAAGGAGCTTTTAAACTGAATGAGCCTTCTCTGCTGTGGGGATGGGGAAATAAAGTGGTTTCTGAGTGTCATCAGAATGTTTCTGGTTGTCATCAGAACCCCCCTCCAGCCAAAGACAGTAAGTTCAGTGGGGTGAGCTACCTGTCGGAAAGCCACTTACTCGTTCTCCAGACCGAAACCACTGCCCACAAGAATTTATTGCCTGGATAAAAGATATAACTTGGGTAATTCTAGTTCTGTAACAGTGAATTCTCTTTTTTTGAGAGATTGTGAGTTACTGGAGCAGTGCACAGCTGTTGCAAGCCTTTATCTTCTCCCATTCATCTAGAATACAGTTTGTCCTCACCAAAACATCCACCAGGGCCGTTCTCCAAGTGCAGAATATTCAAATACATATTCCCAAACTGCATTTCTAGGGCATCTTCAGCAGCCTTCCCCTTGCTTTGCCTTTCCAGGGAGAATTGTGTGTCTCTAGAATAGTTCTAGATAGTCTCTAGATAGACCTTCTATTTGGGGTTTGTTTAGTCCTGGTGTCTGCAGTGCCAGTCACCAACAGCTGTATGAACCTTAAATTTCCACAGGGAAAAAACCTAGCTCCTTTCCCCTCTTCACTGGTGGGAGTTCACTGGTCAGGAAGCAATTACTTGTTAAAACCTGCACTGGCAACTGTGATGGAACAGTTGAAGAACTGCTGTGAGTTTAGTTTTGGAATCCCCCATGTCACGCTGTGACTGATGAGTGATTGAAGATCCCAGAATCCCAGAATGGTTTCGGTGGGAAGGGACCTTAAAGCTCATCTCGTTCCACCCCCTGCAGGGACACCTTCCCCGATAGCTGCTCCAAGCCCCATCCAGCCTGACCTTGGACACTTCCAGGGATGGGGCAGCCACGGCTTCTCTGGGAAACCTGTGCCAGGGCCTCCCCACCCTCACAGCAAGCATGCCTTCCCAATATTCCATCTAGCCCTGCCCTCTGGCAGTGGGAAGCCATTCCCCCTTGTCCTGTCCCTCCAGGCCCTTGTCCGAAGTCCCTCTCCAGGTCTCTTGTTGTCTCTTCTCTGAACAACCACAGTTTATGTTTGTGGCTTGTTCTGCTCAACTCTGTGAAGCACCACAGTGCTTGTGAATGGTGCTGGATAAATAAACAGCAACATACTGGGCTGTGCTGGCAGAGGTTCCTTCTCTGTTTGCTGGAAACAGCTGCTGCTGCCATCCCACATCCCCATGGAATACTGGAGCAAATCTCCTTCACACTGAAATCATCCAAAGGCTGGTTGGGCTTAAGACCATTGGAGGGATTGTCTTGTCTAAACAAGTGAAAAGTGAGGGCTGATGAACTACAGGTCTAAGTTAAGCTGAGCTGACCTCTTGGAATTGATTTGAAATAAGTGACATATTCCATAGTTCTCTGCCACTGGACAAGCTGTAAAAACCAGGACCAAAGTTTACAGTTCCTTATTCCAAAATGAGCCCAATTCAGTGGGAGGAGGATTAGCTGTACCCAGGTACCTGAAGTAGTCCTGGAACATGGAGGGCTGCAGACTGCAGGGAAGGAATGTGATCTGGTTTGGTTGTCAAAGGAAACTTTAGGATTTATCCTAGAAAGGAACCTGTGAAATGCTTTTGTGCCAGATTTTTTGACAGACACACTGTATTCCTACAAGGGCCTGGAGTGACAGGACAAGGGGTAATGGATTCCCACTGCCAGATGGCAGGATTAGATGGGATATTGGGAAGGAATTCTTGGCTGTGAGGATGGGGACACCCTGGAAAAGTTTGTCCAGAGAAACTGTGGCTGTCCCTGGATTCCTGGAAGCGTCCAAGGCCAGGTTGGATGGGGCTTGGAACAACCTGGGCTAGCAGAAGGTGTCCCTGCCCATGGCAGGAAGTGGGACTGAATAGGCTTTGAGGTCCCTTCCAACCCAAACCATTCTATGAATTTCCCCTATTCAGTCACAACTTTGGGAAGCCCCTACAGTGCACCTATTAAAATTATGGGGAAATTATTGATTTGAGCCCAGAATTTGTGCTTGGTTTTGGCAGGTAGCACCAATATGTATATTACAGTTGGTATCTGAAGGGCCTAGATGTGGAATACACTGGAGTGTGGCTTAATTCCTTCTTCCAGCCCTGAAAGATTCCTCACTGCTCAGCAGATACCAAGATATTGTTTCTTGGGTGACATTATTTGCCATCACTGCAGCAAAACTTTCCTCAAGTCAAGGTTTAGGCAGTTAATCGGAAAGAAATAAGGAGTTTTGAGCTCTTCTTGGCTGGATTGTGCTGGGCTAAAAATCTGGAAGCTGTTGGACTTTTCTTAAAGGTGAGTCTGTTAGAGCCCAAGGGAATGGCTGGAGCTGTGCCAGGGGGATTGGGATGGATCTCAGGGAAAGGTTCTTCCCCCAGAGGGTGCTGGGGCACTGCCCAGGCTCCCCAGGGCAGTGGGCACGGCCCCAAGGCTGCCAGAGCTCCAGGAGCATTTGGACAACGCTCTGAGGGACAGGGTGGGGTTGTTGGGGTGTCCTGGGCAGGGCCAGGGGTTGGACTGGACGGTCCTTGTGCGTCTCTTCCAACTCAGGATATTCTATACTCCATGATTCTTTGCTGGGTCCTGAGGGTGAAGTGCAGCAGGGCAGGAACAGGCTGTATTCTGGTCCCTGCATTTCAGAGCACCAGGAGGGACACATTCAGATCTGAAGGGAATCCAATCCTGGCTTTTGACACTTGGAGGGTGTTCCTGTTATTAACCCAAAAGAAAACAGGACAGATTTTTGTGTATGAGGGATGTTCACATTGGTACTTTACCCCTGCTCGGGTCTGGGTTCCCTGCATGTGGGATTTGGCCACAGGCTGCTCCTAGCAACCCTAAACCATCACAGCTTTTGCTCTTCAGTCTCTTAAGTCTCTTAAGGAAACTCCAAATAACATTAAATTCCTCCCTCTTTTCTGTCCTGAAAGTTACTTTTAAAGAAACAGCAGAGATTAGTGAACAGCTGTTACACAACATTTGTGTGTGTGTGTGTATATATATATATATATATATATATATATATATATATAATTTGACTTAATTCTACGAAATCTAATTAAAGACTGAGTGTATATTTGTATTTCAGTATATTATTAACTTGCTAATAAAAGCCATTTCCAATTTTGTATTTTTCCATGAGGACCAAGTTTCTGAAAAAGAACCACCTCAACTGTACTGCCCTTGAAAAGTGTGTTTTGGGTTTATCTGTGTTTCCAGGTAACTGAAGCTTGTAGACAAGCAGTATTTGCTTCTGTTTTAAATTAATTTAACCTAATCAGTGGAAGGCTCTGGTGCCTTCTTTTGTTTATAAAATTTTGAAGCAGTGTAATAAGTAGTCTCTCCAGAAAGCTTATTTTCCAGTTCCTTGTGATGTTTCCTTATCCCTCTTTCATCCCCTCCACTTACACCCCTCATGGAAAGGCTAAAGACTGTGACATGTGGTTCAGGACACTCTGGATGAGCCAGTTCAAGTGCCAGCTCCTGTTGGACTGGACAAGCTTGTGAGAGAACAAGGGCACGTTGCTGAGAGTACAGAGATGGCCCAGACCTCTCCCCACCCTCTGCTGGAAGGGGAGAGGGTGGTTGTGGAAGGTAGATGCTGCTCCATCCCTTTGGATGTTGACATCACATGAGGTCTGGTGCTGCTGGTGGTGTCCCAAACTGTGGGAGGTGGGTCAGTGTGACCTGGCTGTGGGTGTTCGTGCCATGGGATGTGGGCTTTGGTGCAGAGGTCAAGGTTTTGATAAGCCAAGACTCTGGTCTTAGCCTGCTCTGATATCCTTCCAGTATCTGAAGGGCCTACAAGGAAGCCAGAGACAGACTCTCCAACAGAAATTGTAGTGATAGAACAAGGAGGAATAGGTTCAAACCCAAAGAGGGGAAATTTAGGTCAGATATATGAAGAAATTCTGCCCTGTGAGGGTGGTGAGGCCCTGGCACAGGTTGCCCAGAGAAGCTGTGGCTGCCCCATCCCTGGAATTGTCCAAAGCCAGGTTGGACGGGGCTTGGAGCAACCTGGGCTAGAGGAAGGTGTCCCTGCTCATGGATGAGCTTTAAGGTCCCTTCCAACCCAAACCATTTCATGGTTCCATGATACTTCTTGACTCCCTCTAAATGCCAGAATGGCAGCTCGTCTTCCAGGGCTTTTAGAGCAGTTAAAATCCCAGGAATTGCTGTACCTCTCCCGAGCCATCATAGTGTCCTGATTGTCAATTGTACAACATCATGGACAAGGATTAAGTTCAGGTGCTGAGCAACCAGATTTCCAAGTGCTTTGAGCAGCATCCCTGTGTGGTCTGAAGGAAAAGGTAACTCCTAATTTGGAATGCCAAAGCAAAGAGTTTCTTTTGATTTTGCAGCTGGATGAGCTGGAATCATGATTTTCCAAAGAGGATGCAATGATGGGGGGCACACTCAGTCCTTGGTCTTGGGTTGAAGCCATGTCCTGCTCCTCCAACTTTGGAGTTTCTTGGGCTATGGAAAAAATAAATTGCTATTTCCTGATTGGAATTTCTGTTATTTCTTGGAGATCTCATGCTTTGGAGACATGCAGAGATAAAGGATGTGTGTGAGGCAGGAGCCAAGCTTGGTTTAATGTAAATATTCTCCTCAGTTCTGCAGGAAGGCAGGAGAAGTCACTCGATCCCTTTTCATTCACATCAAATAAACCAGTTCCTTCTTCCGAAGAACCAAACACTTCCTTTCTGTACTCTGGTTAAAACACAACTAATGCCTTTTCAGGGCAAGTTATTAAAGGGAGACTAAGCCAAAAATGGTGAATGAAATGGAAAATATTTAAGGAAGTTTTCTTTAGTAAAATAACTGTGACCTAGAATGGGGTGGATAAAGTAGATGGATAGTTGCATCTAGTAGAAAAGAAAGTTAAAATCTGCCATTCTCTGCATTCCTTTTATTATTTTCAATCAGTTTTGAGAGCATTGAGAATTTTCGATACCTCGTTTTCCCTGGAGAGCCAATGCAGTTGGCATTTGCTCCCTGTTTGAGGAGCACCTGCCATCAGAGATAAAAGGACAAGCAGCATTATAGCAGCTTCACCTGGAAAAAATAAAACTTTCCCACCTTTATAACTTAATTTGAAATAAAGTTTCAGATGGACTGGGCAGTGTTTATGGTTGGACTTGATGATCTCAAAGGACTTTCTTTGATTCTGTGATTCTATAAATACATCCTTCAGGCATCAAAAATCTGATTTACCGTTTCCTGGACTTCAGGGCTGTTGTTTTCCTGTCGAATTTTTATGCCCCACAATTAAATCCCCTTTGAGAAGAAGTTGTTAATCCCATTTATGAATGGCAAGGGGAGAGGCAGTGGATTTCTTACCCAAAGAGGTAATGACACCCACCAAGGTTTACTGGGAAGCTTAAATAGAAGTAGCTATAAAAATTTTTGTCCCAGAGGTCAAATAATCGACTGTTCTTATATTTTCCTTTCCCTCATTTGTGTCCCAGTATTATGTTCTAGTTCAGAAGTTCTGCCAGAAACAAAAAAAGGATATAATAAAGGAATTTGGAAAGTTTAAATAGGATCAAAGGGTGACCAAGCAAGCTTTGGAAAGCAAATTAAATAAAATAGTTCAGGATCTCTTTTGTCTTCAAATGAGCAACTGAGTCAATGAAGCAGCAACAATTGTAATGCTTTGAAAGCGGCACTAAAAATGTAGGATAAGGTGCCTAAAGGGGCTCCAGGAGAGCTGGGCAAAGACTTTGGACAAGGGATGGAGGGACAGGACAAGGAGGAATGGCTTCCCACTGCCAGAGGGCAGGGATAGATGGGCGATTGGGAAGGAATTCTTGGCTGGGAGGGTGGGGAGGCCCTGGCACAGGTTTCCCAGAGAAGCTGTGGCTGCCCTATCCGTGGAAATGTCCAAGGCCAGGTTGGAGCAACCTGGGCTAGTGGAAGGTGTCCCTGCCTATGGCAGGGGGTAGAACTGGATGGGCTTGAAGGTCCCTTCCAACCCAAACTATCCTGTGATTCCATGATTATTCTGGATTAAAAAAAGACATTGGTTGGTTGCTGGTGTAGAGCAGCTGATGTGTTTTACATTTACACCTTCAGGAATTAAAGACATATAAATACAAGACCTAAATACCCCGTGAGAGCCATGACTGTCAGTCCCATCCCTGATTTATGTGACCGGCTCTTAAAAATCAAAAATAAATTGAACAGTGACTTTTTCTTCTGAAGTAGTTTGGGCACAATTACAGCAGAAGCGACCCTGGGCCTGAGGAAGACAGGGACTTAAATCCCTTTTTATTTGGAGTCATGGAAAGCCCTGGGATGGATGAGTTCTGGTGCTACATGTCCCACACAGTCAGGACTAGAGAACCAAAGACAAATAAACCACATACTTCCCTGGGCAGGCGCCCTGCTCTGGCTCAGATCACCAGCAGGAGGTCTCCATGTTCAGTTCCCAAACATTTTTGTTTGAGTGTACAGGAGCCAAGAGTTTATATTAAAACATTCTGTGGAAAAGTACTTGTGGTTCCTCCACATCTCCTGGATTTCAGAGCCTGGAAGCTGCAGCACTGAGGGAGCACCCAGGGACACCCTTCCCATTGTGGGGGTCTGCCATCACCCCTCTCCTTCTCCAAACTTTTTTGGGGACCTGGAGCAGAGGATGCTGCTCCATCCCCTTCTCAGCTGGAGTCACCCTGTGAGATCCTCCTGCTGCCCCCTCCTTTTCTTCCCCCTCTCTCTGCAAATTTGAGTGTAGAAGATATTTTGAGATGCTCCTCTTATCTTTGTTTTCCCAGCGTTTTGGAGCTGCTTTAGGCAGGAGAGATTAACAAAGGCAGGGCCATTTTACGTGGAGGCAACAGTGTCTTATGAATGAAACGGTGACAACCCAAGTTTTTTATAAGCCCTCAAGGCTTGTACTGGTGCTCCTTATCTTCCTGAAAGGCATTCAGGCTTTGACAGCCCTGGGAGACCAGTGCTTGAAAAATACCTTGCCTTGGTTAAGGCTTTTTTAGGAGTGGGAAAATCGAAGCAAAGAGAAGGGGAAACATCCTACTCAAGGTCACAGAGCGAGCTGGTGGCAGGACCAGAAATAGCACCCAGAAGTTATTAGGGTTTTTTTCAGAATTTCCTTTCCTGTCCTCTCTGTTTGCCTGGATACCAAGATAGCTGTGTGTAAACAGAAGGTTTCCAGAGGCAGCAGCCTTGTTATCTGCCTGATTCATTCAGTGATGATGCAACCTGGAATTGAGATGTCTGCAATGCCTTCCAGGGTGATGCTGCACATGCCATCACCGGCCCTGTTGAGCAACCAGAGTTTGAAACTCTCCCTGAAACGATAATGTGTTGAGTCAGGCTCTGTAAGGAGAACTTATAGCAGCTTTTCAGTGTCCAAAGGGGGCCTACAAGGCTGGGGAGGGACTTTTTACAAGGCTATGCAATGACAGGAAAAGGAGGAATGGCTTTAAGTTGAAGGAAGATGGATTTAGATTAGAAATTAGGAACAAATTCTTGTCTGTGAGGGTGGGGAGGCCCTGGCACAGGTTGCCCAGAGAAGCTATGGCTGCCCCATCCCTGCAAGTGTCCAAGGCCAGGCTGGATGGAGCTTGGAGCTTGGAGCAGCCTGGGCTAGTGGAAGGTGTCCCTATCCATGGCAGGGGCTTGGAACTAATTGGTCTTTCAGGTCCCTTCCAACCCAAACCATTCTGATTCTCACAATGATTTTATTCCTTATGCATGGTCAGGTCCTGTTTGCTCATTCCTCTGGCACAATAACTTTTTTGGCTCTTCTTAACCCCCAAAGGAGCCCTGGGGCTGAGAAAGTCAACTGTGGATGCTGCTGATCCTCTCTGTGACCCACCAGCAGCTTTGTTGACTATTAATTAGCTCCTCATTTTGTGCAAACTCCCCGGTCCTGGGGCTGCCAAGCTGTCAGGCTGTCACAGGTTGTCACAGGCTGTCAGAGGCCAGGAGACACCTTTCTGTTGGTCACTTCTGTGGGAGAACTGCAGTATTCACCCCAGCCAGGAGTGGGAAGCAACTAGCTGGGATGAACTTCTATTCTCAGACCAGATCTAAGGGGAAGGAGCAAACCATAGATCTTTGGGAAGCAGGTCTCACTTTTGAGCCACTGAGTCTCTGCTAGGAGAGGATGATCAAGGACACTATAAAATTTCCTCCCCTGTGGGAGGTGAAAAATGGGATGGAAGGAGAGCAGGGAGTCCTTTCTTAGGCATTTTCTTTAGGGATGTGGCAGAACTGCCAAAGAGCTGCATGAGCAGGTCGTGCTTGGGCAGCCCATGTTTGTGAAGGAGCTCCGGGGGTGCTCCCTACCCTGGAGAGAGGAACTGCCCCATCCCTGGAAGTATCCAAGGCCAGGTTGAACGGGGATTAGACACACCTCGTCTAGTGGAAGGTGTCCCTGCCCATGGCAGGGCATGGAACAAGATGAGCTTTATGTCCTTTCCAACCCAAACCATTTTGGGTTTCGGTGAAAGAGCAAGACTTTGGATTCTCCATTTCCCCTTTTCATGGAAAGCTGATGCCTTATCCCCCTTCTCGAGCCTTGGCTCACTTGGTAGCCATGCTCCCAGGACATCAGCAAAGCTTTGTAGCACCTTGGGATGGTTTCTGGATAACAGAAATTCTGTGTCAGCTTTTCATCAGCACAAATTAGTGTTAGCAGATGGCACACACGGATCTGATTCCAATTCTCAGGAAGCACAGGATGGCTTTAATGAGAAATGAATGATTCTTTATCCAGGATGTTTCACTGATAAACAAAATAATAACAAGTCCTATGTGCCTTGGCAATCCAGGATTTCTCTACCTTGTCTGGCAGTGCCAGCTGCAGACTTCATCGAGGTCCTTGTGTCAGGCAGGGTTGTCATCACTACCAGAGCCCGCCTTTGGGGACAAAGCTGAAAATCACACTGAGGATTTGTTTTGGAAGCAGACATTTCGCCTTCCACCCTGCCCACCCCTCTCTGCTCCCTTTTGGTCACTGAGGGAAAGCAGAAGACAAAACGGATCAGTGAAGATGAGTTGTTGGTAATTTGGAGACAGCATGTCTTAGAATCATGGAATCATGGAATATCCTGACCCAGCAGGATCAAGTCCAACTTCTCCATCTCTTTTTGTCTTTTCTTATTATAACTACACTTAAAAGGAGACCTTTTGTAGACCTGCAATGCCAAGAGCTGACCCTGCCAGAGCCATTCTCAATAGATCATTAAAATATCTTTATCAGCTTACCCACCTTTCCTCTGTAACCTCACCATGCTTTATTTTTCCACTCAAAAACCCCTGGAGAGCTACAAACCAGAGCCCTGGGCACAAAGAACAGACAATAAACACTCTTGGAAAAGTTAGGGGAGTATGTTTGCTAAAAGTGACCCCCTCTCATGGAGAAGTTTTGGCTAAAAACCAGAGGCAGTGATGGGAGAAGCAGTTGCTACCTTTGCATAGTGGAGCTGCAGGACTCTTGAGGGACATGGGTGGGGATAAATATTAATTAAATTTCCCTTGTTTCTGCTTTATTCCATTAATCTGGTAGCTGTGACTGTGGGGGTTCTGCGTCTCCTCTTTCTCCTGGCTGGAAGAAAGATGATGGGAAAAGAGAAAATTACTTGGGAGCTGTGGGTTTTGGGGAAATTGGGGGAGTAATTGTGATTTGATAATGGGAGTGTGGGGTCAGCACTGGCTGGAAAAAACCTTAAAAACCTGTTTTGTGAAGAATCTCAATATTTGGCGGTTTTTTTCAGTGGCTGAAGCAATAAACAGATAACTTCTGTAACTTCACATCCCCCTTGTATTTCTTCTTAACACAAATAATCAGGAGCCAGTGACCTCATTTTTTCAAAAACCCTCTTAACTTGCAGAAAGTTGAGGGAAAAGTTTAAATATTAGATGGAGAATGGAAATAAAAAAAGGATTTCATAACGTTATTTGGAGGCTGCGTTTCACTCATCAGCAAGACCACAAAAGGAGAAATGACACTGCCCAAAATGGTTTTAATCTTTTGGTTTTGAATTGACAGCAGAAATCCTTCTAAAACAGTTCTTAAAACAGGAACTTTCATAAGAAGCTGAGGAAAAAAGGCTCCCCCTCCACAAAAAGAAATATTTTGTGCTCCTGGGAAGCCCCATCACAACATCCCTTTATGTCCCCTGTGACATGTCCCGTGTCCTGCAGGGGATGGACACAGCGGGCTGGGACAGTGCTGTGAGGGAGAGAGGAGACCCTGGGGATGGAGGGGCTCAGCCCTGCTCTCCTGCCCTCTCTCCATCCCCAGAGAATCCACACATGGCCCTTGGGATGCTTCCGAAGGTGGCTGAGTGAGGTGGGTCAGTGCCAGGACACAGGGATTTGAAGATTCCAAGGGCACCACCAGCTCTGTAGGGTCGTGTTGTGGGAGTGGAGGGAGATGATGTGGCTTTTTGGGACCTTATGAGGCTGGTGGGATTTTAGGGTGAGGGTGGAGAGTGGTGATGTTTCTTTGGAGGTTTAAAATGATAGTGAATCCTTGTTTTTCTGCTCGTCATGTTTGATCGCTCATTGTGATTATAAACCCAAGCTGACCACCCCAATTCCCAAAGAAAGCCTTTGCTAAGCTCCAGGCATGGATTTAGATTGGATTAAAATGTTTTTTGCAGTAGTTAAATGTGATAAGATGGGGGGAGAACAAATTATTTTTAAAATAAGCTCTTACTCCCCCAGATCTTGTGTGATCCTCACCATGACACAATAATTTTCCAGTGCCACTTTTCAGTTATATATAGAAATGCATTTTCTGTTCCTTCCCTCTCCTTTCTGTGAAACAAAAATTGTGCAACTTTCTTTTTTTCTTAATATAATACTGCATTAAAATTAGCTCCAAGCCTAAAGAGAGGCCTGCGTGTAGGATGGCAGCTGCCTTCCTTCCTTCCTTCCTTCCCAGTGCTTCCCCTGGATCTTCCACTGGGATTTTGCCCCTTGGGGCAGTCGCTGGTGTGGGGCCGTGCTCTCCTTGCTTGCCTGATGTCCCTGTGCTCTCCCAGCAGTGAGCATGCAGAGTTCAGAGGGTGGATCAGACTCAGCAGCTTCCGTGGCGCTTCACCCTTCGGCCTCAGCCCAGGCTCCAGTGGTGCAGCCAGTGCCAGCTTCTCAGCAGGTAAGGTATCCTCAGCTGGGAATGCTGTTTCCATGGAGAAGGGCCCTGTTTTGCTGGCTGATGTATTTTAATCCAGGGATTTTTATGGTGGAGAGAGGATTTTTAATCAGCTCATTGAGCAAACCTGTTGCTGGAGTTTGTGTTGATAAAGGCCGTCAATACCTCATGTGTTTTAGCCCTACCGATCAATCTGCAAGCTTTGAAATGTGGGGGTTAGGTTTTAATTTAGCTGCCCAAGGAAGTTACTTTCATGCCAGCTCTGTGTTTGCTTCAGATTAATATCCGGTTGTTGTTGTTTGGTGTGTCAATAAAAGCAGGAGAAGATGGAACAGCCCTTAAAGGCATCACTGCAAGTGAAGCGCTGAGGTCACGCAGAAGGGGTGAGGGGAGAGCTAATGCAGGGAGAGGGGGGAGGAGCCACATCCTGCATCCAAAGAGATGTTTGCATCCACAGAGGAGTGGCCAGAGGTCAGGGAGGGGATTCTCCCCTTCTACTCTGCCTTCATGAGACCCCACCTGCATTGCTGTGTCCAGCTCTGGGGCCCTCAGCAGAAGAAAGATGTGGGAGTGGGTCCAGAGAGGCCATGGAGATGGTCCAAGGTCTGGAACACCTCTGCCATGGAGCCAGGCTGGGAGAGCTGGGGTGTTCACCTGGGGAAGGCTTCAGGGAGACCTTAGAGCCCCTTCCAGGGCCTAAAGGGGCTCCAGGAGAGCTGGAGAGGGACTTAGGACAAGGGATGGAGGGACAAGACAAGGGGGAACAGCTTCTCACTGCCAGAGGGCAGGGATAGTTGGGAGATTGGAAAGTTCTTCCCTGTGAGGGTGGGGAGGCCCTGGCACAGGTTTCCAAGAGCAGCTGTGGCTGCCCCATCTCTGCAAGTGTCCAAGGCCAGGTTGGACAGAGCTTGGAGCAACCTGGGCTAGTGGAAGGTTTCCCTGCTCATGGCAGAGGGTGGAATGGGATGATCTTTGAGGTCCCTTCCAACCCAAACCATTCTATGATTCCATGCTCTCTTCCTTTGATTGGCAGATCCCGACATTTTAAATGGAGGAGGGAGGGTTAATTATTCATATACATGAATATGGTGCACTTGGGAGGTCCAATAGGAGACAAGTGGTGGCTTCAACAGATGGGTGGAAACAACCCAGTGCAAAATAGGAGGGGTTAAGTCAGACTGGTTCCTTTTTATGCCTTTTGGGGAACTATCAAAAAAAGCTTCTGACTCGGGAAGCTGGAAGGATGAGAGGATGGGTGGGTGTAACTTTCCTACGTCCTTCTCCAACTCCCAAGTGAGCAGAAGCGGTTGCCATTGGATGCTCATGAAAAGGAACAATTAAAAGTTGTGAATTAGTAGGAACATTCAATTCACTGGGAGCCGTGGACATTCACATCGAGTGATTCGGGGCCTTGCTGTCATCTCCCAGCCTTCCCAACTTCCATTTCTCCTGGGGAACATTCCTTGTTTGTACTGCAATGATGTGGATATCACTGATCAACAGTGTCAGGTGTCCCAGGGATCATTAGTGGGAATTTGACTGTGACGACATGGTCAGAAAACCCATTGGCTTTGGATTGTGAAATTATGAAATGTCACCAGGACATGGCGCATTGAGTGAAACTCCGTGGATTAAGGAACACCCAGAGGATTGTGGAAGGCTGGTGAAGAGGAGGAGCATCCAGAGCCTTCCCTTCTCGCCAGCAAGACAAGGAAACCACTGGGAATGAACTGCTGGCAGCATGAGTGCTGTGAGGCTGAAGCCTTTGGGGTGATTGATCACTGGTCCACCTTCCAGTGTGAGCGGAGGCTGTTTGAGCAGGATGGTCTCATTTTACAGGTTGGGATGATCCGTTATTTTGGTGGGAAGGAAGTAGGAGCAACCAGACAGGCAGTGAGGAAGGACACAAGGAGTGAGCTGGGCAGCTGTGCCACAGATGTGTCCTTTGATACAAGCAATGCCAGAGAATGGGTAAAAAGTAGGAGAAAGGAATGGATCTTGCTGGGACTTTGGTGTAAGTGGCACTGCCAAGGCCTGACTTCAAAAAGAGCTTATGATGTCCTGGTCCTGCACTGCTTAGAGCCTCTTTTGGAGAGAAAATGGACAGAGTGGTGGCTGACAACAGTGTCCTTACTGCAAGCTTGTACTGCAGGATCTCCAGTGTATCCAGACTTGCTGGGGAGTGGAAATCTGGGAAATTATCATATTCTTGTAATTCTGCTAGAATAGCATTTCTGGTTGTTACAAAGGCATGTTTGAGGGTGTCGGAGGGCTAAAAATCATAAAGATATACGTATAAGGCAGCCAGTAATTGTCAAGGTGGCTTCTAGGAATCATGTGGGATTGTGCTGCTCTTTGTTCTCCTGGGTATTTCTAAAACCTCAAGCCACAGAGGATGTATCTCCTTGGAGAAGCTTTAAAAGGCCATACAGACACTTGGCTCTGTTCCCACGGGCCTCACTGAATCATTTCTTTCCATCTTACCACATCCCCCTGTTTGTTTTGCTGAGCACTCTGAGATATGTGACAACCTCAAACTGAGTGTGCAGGGTGACACACTGAGCCAGGGGAATGATGGAGATGACAGAACAGAGGCAGAGGACAGTGACCATCACAAGGCAGAACAAAGCTCTCTCTGAAGGGAGATGCAGAATCACCTGAGATTTTGGAAGAAACCAGAAGGGCTGTGGCACCTTGGAGAGGCTGCAGGTTTAGCAGCTGTGAGAGAAGAAACTTTGCAGCCTGAGGAGGAGAATGTGGATGTGTGAGAAGTGGTTCTTGCTTAGCTGCTACTGAACCTCATTTGAGCTCCTCTCATCACCCAGCTGTTGGCTGTTATGTCCTTTTGTGGAGATTTAAAGATGATCCATGTCAGAAATTGTGGATCCAGCCTTGCCCAAGTTCAGGCTGGTGTTACCCTGGGAGGGTGGGGACCACAGGGACAGTAAGAGGTGCCACTGCAGCTGGTGTAGCAGTTGTCCATGAAACTTTGGAAGAGAACACCTGACTCACCTGTGTTATGGACTGAAAGTAAGTGTCTGTTCCTGTATCTTCTTTTCCAGAGAGTTTTGGTCCAAGCAACGGGCTCTGCTCCCAAAGGAGCACAGATGCAGCAAATATCTGTTCCCAGAGTCCAGCAGGTTCCACAACAGGTAATAAATAAATATATCTGGAGTGGGACACCACATAGGGACCCCACATCCCACATGACGTTTGATACTGTGCCACTGCTAGAAAAATCTTAATTAAAGAGTGTTGTGGGCAATCAAAAAACTGGGATCACTCTCCTCCTTTCTTAGACTGATTGATTCATACATTTGGAAATTTGATGGATTCGTACATTTGAGGATTTGATGGATGCTTTCAACTGCCATTTTAAAGCATTTATTAAATCAAATTTAAATTAAAAGCAATCCTACTCGGTGAAGATATTTTAGAGGCGAAGTGTTCAGGATTTTTTTTTAATTACACAAATAAATTTGCTGACTACACGTGGCTCCAGAGAAAGGTTCAGTGCCAGAGAGCCATGCAATTGTTTTTATTTATCTGAACTTTGCCTTTTGCAGCCCTTGTTTTCTAAGAAACTAGGGATATGTGGTGCTGCTCTGTGGGGACACTGAGTCTGATTCCTGATTTTTTCTTTTAGCGATTTTTTATTTGGTTGCTGAGTTTCAGGGGGGAGAAAAACTTGACAGAGGGAAACTACATCCCTCCCAGAGCAAAAAAGAGGGGGCTGGGGTGCAGTTGGACACTGCCAGTCCCCTCTGAAGGAAAGGCTGCACCATGATCTCACCCCTATTAGTCAGCACAGAACCAGCCCCAGACACGTGTGCAGGGGAAACTCAGCTCTGTTGTTTCCACTGCTCATGGAGCAACAACTTATTTATCTATTTTTATTTAGCCTTTGAAAATAAAAATGTCCTTTGGGATTCCTTTGGAGGGGGAGGTTGGTTGGTTTATTTTTTTCTTTTAAAAAGAAACCCTAAATGTCAAGGTAAGGTTGAAGTAGTATAAGGAAATTTGCAGTTTCTCCTGCTGTTCCTAAGCAATCCATTACTTTTTGATGCCTGTTTCAGGTGCAGTCTGTGCAACACGTTTATCCAGCCCAGGTCCAGTATGTGGAAGGAGGAGAAGCTGTTTATACCAATGGAACCATGTAAGAGTCTCTCCTTGGCTGTAGCAGAGCCGCGTCCCCTCCCAGCTCCCAACCCTTCCATCCTCCCAAGCTCTTTCCACCCTGGCATTGCCCAAGGATAAAAGGAGGGAGAGGAGGAACAATCGTTTCACATGTTATGTAGTGTTTGAGGGTGGTTTCAGCCAGACTCCAGCCTTGGAAGAGCTGTTATCCTCATGGAGGGACTGTTCTCCAGGGAAACCTGATCTGGTGTTCCACTCTGCCCAGGTTTTCTTTGCTTCTGGCTCTGCTTTAGGAGCCAGGGTGTAGCTGAGAGAGGAAGAAGGGGGTGTTAAAACGTCTCATAGAATCATGAAATGACTGGGTTGGAAGGGACCTTAAGGTTCAGTTCATTCCACCTCCTGCCATGGGCAGGGACACCTTCCGCTATCCCAGGTTGCTCCAAGCCCCATCCAGCCCGGCCTTGGACACTTGCAGAGATGGGGCAGCCACAGTTTCTCTGGGCAACCTGTGCCAGGGCCTCCCCACCCCTCTAGTTTCCTCCTCCTCCTGTCTTCTGTGCCCCATTTTGGGCCTCCTGCCCCCTGGGATGCTCTTGGCCTTCCTCACCCCAGTTCTCTACAAGAGCTGCTGAGCTCCGCGCTCTACCCTCACCATGGCTCCAGGGCTGATCAACATTGTCAGGACTGACTTTCATAGAATCGTGGAATAACCTATGTTGGAAGGGACCCCCAAGGACCATCCAGTCCAACTCCTGGCCCTGCACAGGGCACCCCAACACCCTGTTCCTCGGGGTGTTGTCCAAATGCTCCTGGAGCTCTGGCAGCCTTGGGGCCGTGCCCACTGCCCTGGGGAGCCTGGTCAGTGCCCCAGCACACTCTGGGGGAAGAACCTTTCCCTGAGATCCATCCCAACCCCCCTGGCACAGCTCCAGCCGTTCCCTGGGTCCTGTCCCTGGTCTGAGAGAGTGAAGATCAGAGCTGCCCCTTGGGAGGAAGCTGCAGACCTTGAGGAGTCTCCCCCAGCCAAGTACCCTCAGCCGCTTCTCAGCCCCTTCCCCTCCAGACCCTTTCACAGCACAAGATCCCATTTCACTGCAGCAAATCCCACTGACAAGAGTCGAGGCTTTTTCCCAGAGGTGCTCCAGCTTCCAGAAACTATTACCTGTGGAATTCCATCTCTCCATGCCCTAACCCTTGTGTTCCTTGACAGACGAGCCGCCTACTCCTACAACACCGAGGCTCAGATTTACGCCCCCAGCAGCGCCGCGTCCTATTTCGAAGCGCAGGGAGGAGGAGCTCAGGTGACTACAGCGGCATCCTCTCCTCCTGCCATTCCCTCTCACAACATGGTGGGCATCACCATGGACATTGGGGGAAGTCAGATCCTCTCCGGCTCGGGAGCCTATCTCATTCATGGGGGGCTGGAGAACTCTAGACATTCCCTGTCACACACCTCACGCTCCTCTCCAGCAACGGTATGTAGCCCTGCAGGTGTTGCAGCTCGGGGGCCAGGAATTGTTCCAAGGGAACTGAAATCCTTCAGAAAATAAAAATTCCTGTCATTATCAATGTCTATAACATGCCATAAGTGCAAGAGAGAGAATAGACACTGGCATACTATAATTTTCCAGTTGGAGTTTGGAATGTCCCTCTTGCTAAGCAGGAACTTGTCAAACTTCCCAATCACTGAAAATATGCAGCATAAGAGAAAATCCTCTGTGATCTTGCTTTTTTTTTTTTCCCCCACAAGCAAAATATTTTGGCTTCCCAATTCAACACATTTGTCTCTATGTTTTCTACCAAATCTAACATCTGAACATGGGGCTTGGTTTACCCAAAATAATGAAATGTATTTTTAATTATGAAGATACCTGGAAAATCCTTCATTAACTCAGTGGATAATTAGCACATAAATTTTGTCAAGCTGATCATGCCAAGTGCAAAGTGATCAAAAAGTCTTTGTATATATATCTTCTACACCATTGTGTATTCTCTCCCTGCCATATGTTACAGAAAATGTACTTTAGGGGTAATACTGATCAAACAGAAGTGTTTTAAAGCTCCCCTTTTTTAAAAATCCTGTCTCTCCAGCTGTCAGTGAAGTGCCAGAGTGCTGGAAGCACAGCTGTATAGCTGTGTAGGAGTGGGGGGTTGTAGATATTCACCCAAAACAGCCTTTCTGCAGTTAGAGGCTCCCAGGGCTTTGATTTGGGAATCTCCCAAAGCACCTGCCAGGAGTGGTGGAAGCTCATTTTGTGGGACATTCCTCACCTTCCTCTCTAGACTTATGTTCGTATGTTTGCATATAAATGTAAACGTAGGTGTAATGCAGTGTGTGGGCCAGAACATAAAATGTGTGAGCAGCACCACCCAGGGGAAAAAAACCCAGGAGCTGTTTGCTACTGAGGGCTCTGGAAAATCTGGCCTATTAAGTTGTACTTTCATTTCCCACAGAGTTTTAGGATATAAACTCCATGTTTTTTGAATCACTGTGCCTTGAAAGGTCCTCTTGATCCTGGAGTAAATGTGCTCTGCCTTAGGTAGAAATAGGGGAAAAGTCCTTAGTTTGGTTGGAAGAGAAAATTACGGATGCCAGGTTAGCTGGGGTTCAGTTCTTGGATGAGAATTGTGTGAAGGTGTGTATTTTAACTGTTCATAGTTAAAAATTAGCATTGAACCATTTGATTTTTGCTCAAGTATGTTATTTGGAAGGAAGTGGCTGCTGATCTTGTCACCTGTGTGGGACTGCGTCTTGCAAAGCTGCACAACATCACCCTTGGGTTTTGGGGTTCTTGTTGTTTGGGTTTTTTTTTCTTTTCCATGGTGATGGGCACGGTGTAAAAAGCCCAAGTAGAAAATGTATCAACAGATTTTTTGTGCAGTCACATGAGGTAAGGCTGTTCAGTAAAAAACATGAAATATTACGAAGTGACTTTTATGGAAAGTCACTTTATCTGAGATAAATTCCCTCTGTTTCATGTAGGGATGAACTTTCTGAAGGTGTTTTAACACCAAATGTCTGTGGAGGGGCTGAAGAAGGTGGAACAGTGCCTGGCAGACAGTCCAGGGATGTGTCTGTGTGTGGCTTTCAGTTCTTCCAGCACAGTCTAGGGCTGGAGCGGGATAGAGCAGAACCACGATAACTGCTTGGAATTCCACATAATCATGGAATCATTGGGTTTGGGTTGGAAGGGACCTTAAAGATCATCCAGTTCCACTCCCTGCCATGAGCAGGGACACCTTCCACTAGCCCAGGTTGCTCCAAGCCTTGTCCAACCTGGCCTTGGACACTCCCAGGGATGGGGCAGCTTCTCCAGATACCTCTAATAAATGTGGGTGGCTTAAGGAGAGCAGGGACTGAATGAAATCAATGGGCAGGAACATTATTTTTCATTGCAATGTCCTGCCTAAACAGGGAATGGGAAAGGCTGGTGTTAAAGAGACCTGGCAAAATGTGGTGGGGTAGGATTAGAAGCGTTGTGGAGAGAAAGGAAAGTAGAGCTCCTGCAGATGGTCTTTGCATGTGGCCTTGGGGTGCAGTGCAGAGGGGATGGATGTCACAATGGTCAGTGGAGGAAGGGCTGGGCAACATGGCAGGCAGCAGCCAGGAATGAGGAAAGAGAGGGATTACAGTTGGGTGGAGAATGGGATGTTGAGGGCTTGGGGCAGAGCTGGCACCAAGACCTCAAAAGCCAGGTCTTTCCAGAGGAGACAAGATATTTCCAGAAGAGACCGGGAACAAGGGAGTGCTTCAGAATTATCAATGGCCTAAGAGCTACCTCAGGAGGTTGAGGGATGTTTTGGTAAAGATTGTATGTACACTAAAAAAAAAATCTTCAAATATTTAAAGAAAGCTGTCTTCCATATCTGCTGGAATAATGATGTTCTGCTCCATCTGAACAGCACATGGAACAGCCCTGTTCAGTGTCTGTGCCAACACAGCACTATTAATCTTCACCTAAATTAGTCTGTAGCAAGACAGGAAATCCTTGAGACGTCCCATAAGTGGGTCCTCAGAGCTCCTCACCTTCCTGCAGGGCTGTTTAAGAGCATTTAGAGTTTTCCCTGTAATATTTTTTTCTGCAAATGCAAAGTGTCCGTTTGTATGGGACACTCACCAAAAAGGAGCAGGCAGTGTTTTTGTGCTTGTATAACAGGGGTTGCTCAACCAGCTCAAGGAGAGGAAGGAAACGGGGTCTCCCTCTAGCACTGACTCATTTCCTGAAGGCCGTGTCAGCAATCAGGCCTTGGTTCCTCCTGGCACACCAGTGTGTGAGAGTGTTCTCAATGAAAAAGCTGGGCTTAGACTGACCCTGTGTTGAATTGGCTGATAACATCTTGAGAAGTGCCACTGTGGAGGCACTTTGGCGTGGAAATCGAGGGACCTGTGCTTGGACAGTGTCATGTTCAGACCTGGATATGGCACAGAGCTTGACTTTGGTTCTTGGATGTTACTTAAGAAGTTGGATCTGATTTGTTCTGCTCTCCCACCTTTCTGGCAAAGCTTGAGTTTGTAAATGTCTGGTTTATCTCAGCCTTTATCTTCCCCATGCAATGAGTCAGTGCAGACTGTGAATGTGGGAAGGAGGCCATGGACAGACCATCTGCATGTGCATGTGCCCACAGAGGAGATGTGTGTTAAATGAGGAGAGATGCTAGAGATAGTTCTTCTGGCTGATATGTGCTACCTTGTCCTGCCTGCGCTAACAGGTCATGGATAACAGGGGTTTGAGAACATCCACTGGAAAGAAACAGGAGGTTCTACTCCTGGCAGTCCCTTAATGTGGGTTTCTTTGAAGGTTTGAGGGGGTTATTTTATTTCCTCACTTGCCAAAAGCCTCAAGAGGAGCACTGGGGCTCTGGGATCAGCAGCTGCCTCTAAGGAGTTTGCCAGAGTTTGTCAAGGGAGTACCAGGAGCAGAAAGGAGAAGACAAGACTAGAAGGGTCCAGGAGAGGGTTGGGGCACAAGGCAGCAGCCACAGCTGGGATAAAGGTAGAATGGGAGCCACACAGAGGGAACAAGGAGGCTCTTGAGGGGCCAGAAGGCCTTACCTTGGCTCCTCTGAGTTCAGTAGCATCAAGATGTGCCATCCTGTCTTCTGGGGAAGAGCACATTTAATCAAAACCCAGCTTCTTCCTGCAGAGTCCCTTTGCAGTTCTCCTCAGTGTCAGAGGGCCCTTATCCATTCCAGCTCATGCCCTCTCTCTGTCAGCCCTCTTTGCACCCGTTTTATTGAGGGTTTTTTTTAGTTTTTGACAAAATATTAAGAGGTTAATAACCAAACTAATTCCTGTCAGTTCTCCTTAAGAGGCAAAACTCTGCAGCAAGTCTTTGTCCTAGTGCAGTGGATCTGTGTGGTGATAGTTTGGTCTCAGCAGGAAGGGGAAAGGAGAAGGAAAATTTCTTTTTTTAGAAATGGACAATGCTTTTAGTGGAAGATAAACTCCCCTGGTCTTGCTCTGTCACCCCCGTGGTGGTTCTTGCTGTGCGTCCATTTGCATGTCCCAGTAACGCCTCTGCAGCTTCATCCACACGGACTATGCTCATCTGTTTGCCTCTTTTTCACAAGCTTGTTGATATAAAGCATTAATCATTCAAATATTAATAAAGACGTAATAATCCTGGCTGTTGCTAACTGTCTGATTTCCTTTCTTTTTCTTTTTTTTTCCTTTTTTTTTTTTTTTGTTTTCCTGTGCACATTTTCTTTAGCTTGAAATGGCGATTGAAAACCTACAAAAAAGTGAAGGGATTACATCACACAAAAGCAGTTTGCTCAACAGCCATGTAAGTTATGATCAGAATTTACAACCTTTTCCCTGCTTTGGTAGGAGAATTATTTGTAGCCCTTTGGTGTATTCAACAGCACAAGTCCCCCAAAGCAGCCTGTAATTGAGCTGTACTGCCCAAAACAGCCCATTCCCAAGGAAAAAGAGTCTGCAAAAAGTGCCCTGGTGATAATGTTTGTTGCTGAGATGCTCTGGAGTCTGTTAACTGCCTCTGACTTTATTTATTTCGTCTACCTTGCAATGGAAATTGCTCGCAATTAGATAAACACATTTGAGGAAGTTCATTCACTGAAACTGAAAAATGGCTGGAAAATCACTTGTAAATCTGCAGTGATGACTCGATGTGAATGGTGACAGATACCAAATATCCCTCAGACAGCAGAAACCAAAAGCCTGCTCCTGTGAATGCCTTTATTCCCTCTCTCTGTGCCTCAGGAAGCCCATTCCTGTTACAATGCTGTGCTAAATCCATGTGCTTGCCCTCCCTCTCTGCACTGTGCCAACAATTTCCCTGCTTTGTGTGGAATTTGCACTGTTCTCCTGGACCTTTGTATCCTGGTTTGTGGCTCCCATGCAGTAACACTGAGCAGTGAGCACATACCTGGGTGAAATTTGAAGGGTTTAGTTCAAGTCACGTTGAAGTCGTTGGACTTGCCTGGACTTTGCTGTGTTTGGATTAAGCTCAAGCATGTCCTGCACTGATAAATCACAGTGCACAGTGGTGCTTCTTTATTCTAACAGATTTCCTTTGGCTTTGTATTTGGGGTCAGATTTGTTGTCATTCTTAGGTCCTGAAAAAAAACCCCAACTTTGGCTTCTTCATTGCGGAGAAATAGCCTGAGAAAACAAAAGGAATATTAAACCAGTCTGATTCTCCTAAGCTGATGTCAAACTCCAGGCCAGGGCTCCTGGGTGAGCTCAATCCTTATTTCAGCTGGTGGACACTGAAGGTTTCTGGTGGTCATTGGGGAAAAACAAACCTGCAGGGTCAGGCTGGTGGTTCCCGTTCTGAGCATCCCTGTGCATCCCTCCCATCCCATGCTCGCCTGCCCATGCCAAGAGTGCTGTGCAGGTTCATCCAAGGATCATGTTCTGCAGGATTTTTCTTGTTTCTCCCAGTACAGAGCAGGATGGGTGGGTCATGGTGTGGTGTTGAAGGAGGTTTGAAAAAATCCAGGAAAAGGGCAGAGGAAAGAAAGCAAAGATCTCACCTGACCACAGGCTGCACAGGATGGAGTTGGAGCCCGATCCAGCCTCTGATCAGACCTTCCCCACCCTTGTCTTGCAGAGTAGAAGTACAGAACTCAATGTCCCTCTTCTGAGGGCACAATTCATGCTTTGGCATGAGGTTTAAGTGTTCTTAGAATCTTTAAAGCCAACAAACTGCTTCCTGAGCATGTGTGGACATATTCACTCTCCTCTTGTCCCCACTGACGGTGCTGCTCCAGGACAGACACCCCGGGCTGGGGTGGGGCATTCCCTCTGTCAGGGCACAGAGCCTGAGCTGAGGAAACTTGCTGTCTCATGGACCCCCAGTGTCCTCGCTCTGCCTTTCCAGAGCATGGAGTGATGTTTGTGGACACATGGGAACATAATAATATATTATAATAATACACAGTGTCTGTAGGAAATGCAGCACATTGAAGAACCAGACCAGGCAGACTTTGGTTCCAGAGAATTTTGGTGCCATTCAGGGGAGGTTCTTCCCCCAGAGTGTGGTTGGGCACTGACCAGGCTCCCCAGGGCAGTGGGCACAGCCCCAAGGCTGCCAGAGCTCCAGGAGAGTTGGATGATGGCACAGGGTGTGACTCTTGGGGGTGGGCCTGTGCAGGGCTGAGGGTTGGACTGGATGATCCTTGTGGGTCCCTTCCAACTTGGCATATTCTGTGATTCTGTGGTTGCCCAGGGAGGCTCTGCAGCCTCTGCCTGGGGAGGTTCTAAGAACTCATCTGAGGGACCTGAGCTCCCATGAAAGTGAGCCCTAATCTAAGTAGGAGGCTGGACTGGAATCACAGACTGGTTTGGGTTGGAAGGGACCTTAAAGCCCATCTCATTCCAACACCCTGCCATGGGCAGGGACACCTTTCACTAGACTAGGGTGCTCAGAGCTCCATCCAGCCTGGCCTTGGATGTTCCCAGGGATGGGGCAGCCATCACCTGGAGACTGGAGATCCCAGAGCTGTCTCCCAGTGCAGGGTGTGGGACATCCCAGTGAGCAGCAGCACCGAACCTCTCGGTGCATCTTCCCCAGCATGTGCTGTGGTACAAGGGATGTTTCAGTTCCCACTTCTTCCTGGTAAAAAAAGAAAACAGAACACCAGACAGAGGATTCCCCATCCCAAATTCCACGTGCCTGACACATGAGATTGTCAGGCTTGTGCAGGAGGACCAGAGTGAAGCAGCAGGTGACTGATTTGTCAAGGCTGAAAGCAAATTCCAGCTTGACCAAAGCAACAGGAAGTGGGGAGATGATGCTAATTGCACTTAATTGTGACTTAATTGCTTTGAGCCTTAAGGCTGCAGAGTTTTTCATTCTGTTCTGTCCCTCATTTTAAATTTGGCATTTTGCACATGTGTACATTCTTGGGATAATGGTTTATTTCCTGCCATCAGCAGATGTTTCATGCCAGAAATCTCTGTTTGTTTTTTTAAGACAGGACAATTAAAGGTATCTCAGTCAAGAGGTAATTTTTTACACAATGCCTTTTAACCAAAATCAAGGTGAAATGGAGCCACACTTGATAACTTAATTTGGCTTAAAAACCCTTCCAGAGGTTATTTAAGAGCACTTGAAATCTCAAGCATGGAAGGTGAAGCTCATGCTGATACTCAGAGACACGGGATGTTTCTGATGGAATCATGTCACTGTGTGACTGGAACTGAGTGACCCAGAGTCCCTAGGTCAGAGGATTATTTAATTGCCAGTTATGAACTTGCAGATGATGCAAAGAAATTGGAGAAAAATTGCTACAATTTTTATACATGAGTGCCTAAAGCTGGAGTAGTTGGATGCTGTAACCTACCTGAGGCCCTATGGCTCCTGGATATCTGTAGCACTTGTAGGATTAGGGGGACAATGTAGAATGAAATACCAAAAAACACAAAATAAACCCAAAAAACCCCCATTGTAATTCTTTCCTGGGGGTAAATGGCTCCATCCTAACTCTGAGCTGCACTGAACCTGGATTTAGAACCTGCTGCTCATAGTCTCAGCTAAAAACACCTGAAATATGAACCACAAATTGTTGTTCATTGGGTTTTTCTTGTATTTTCTAGAAATATCCATAAGAACCTCTCCAAACCTGGACCTTAAAAAAAAAGTGTGTTGATTTTCTCAGCCAACAACACATATGGTATCTTCCATCCTTAACAAGCCATCCTTGGATCAAACAAGGATGAGGTTTTTGCTCAAGATTTTAAAGGAAAACAAACAGAAGAAATAAAGTTAAAGTAGAAATGAAAATTAAATGTTCCCCTGCAGTGCCTGTAACAAACACAGCAGCATATGGCTGCAGAGAGATTTTATTGGAACCTGATCGTGGCATAAACAGAAATAAAACTGGAGAATACCTTATTGTCACACAAAATTCAGAAAATAAACAGAATAAGGGATACAAATGGAGAGAATCTTTAGTATTCTCATTTTAAGTGCTTGAATTTGTTGTTACTATGCAGGAAAAGCAAAAATCATGTTTGGAAAATTATTTCTCTTCTGACAGATTTCTGTTTCAAGCTCTTTTGTGCCTTTCACAATAGATTTCTAATTCAACAGTGGGAATTCATATTGTGAAACTCTGTAATGTTTAAAGGAATATAAAAAGACATTTGCAGGAAGAGAAAGCTGGAAGATGAAGGAAATCTTCTAGAAATATCAGGGATTAGAATAAAAATGCCCGGGGTTAATTTAAATCAGGGAGTTTTACTTATACATGAATTTTTCCATAGTAGTGCAACTTATATGTCTTTCAGGCTTAAGGTTTAGGCAATAAATTGCTGGTACACATTAAGTATCTGCCATAGGATAAATAAAATAAATGGTTTAAAAATTTCAAAGAACCTTAATAATTAATCTTTTAAATACAGGGGATGGGCCAAAATTAGCACAGATTTGGGCTACTTAAAACTGAGTTCCTGCTGATCTTTTATGCCAAAACCACTGGGCTCCACTTTTGTTAGAGAAAGCTGAGAGGGTGGAGGTGGCTCAGGACTACAGGAAGACTTTTGGGGCTTTCAGGGATGTCTCTTCTGCAGATGAGAGCACAAAGGATCATTAGGGATCATTAGCAAAGACCATCTCTTAGAACTCTGGAGTTTGGAGGTCAGAATGATCTTTGTGGAAGATCAAAGAGTGTCTCAGGTGATGAGGAAAGGTGGGAGGGTGACAAGTAGCTCTGTAAAAAGCAGGACAGAGGTGAAAATGGCCAAAGGTTTTTCTTCTTCCAGCTGTGGCAGCCCCTGCTCTGCTCCAAAGGCCACCAGAACTGGTGGATCCAGTCACTGGAACTTGTGGTTGGTTTGAATCAAACCCAGCTAATGAATCACAGAATTCCAGAATGGTTTGGGTTGGAAGGGACCTTAAAAATCACCTTGTTCCACCCCCTGCTGTGGGCAGGGACACCTTCCACTAGCCCAGGTTGCTCCAAGCTCCGTCCAACCTGGCCTTGGACACTTGCAGGGATGGGGCAGCCACAGCTTCTTTGGACAACCTGTGCCAGGGCCTCCCCACCCTCACAGGGAAGAATTTCTTTCCAATCTCCTATCTAACCCTGCCCTCTGGCAGTGGGAAGCCATTTCCCCTTGTCTTGCTCCTCCAGGCTGTTGTCAAAAGTTCCTCTCCAGCTCTCCTGGAGCCCCTTCAGACACTAGAGGGAGCTTTGAGGTCTCACTCAGCCTTCTCCAGGCTGAATGAAATAGTTTTTACTGCACAGCTTTGGATTCAGCTCATTCTGTGCAGCAGCAGTTTAAATTTGGATCTGTGAATGAGCCCCACAGCACACTCAGTCAAGGTGCTGAAAAGCCTTTGTGTGAGAGCAAAGTGGGATATGAAACACAGAAACTGAAAATAACTCACTGGAGTGAGGTGTCAGAGATGTCATCACACAGCTCAGGTTGTATTTTCACAGAGTTAATGATAGAAAACTCCAGTCTCGTGGTGAATTGGGACCCTGAAGTTTCATCAAGAGAAAAATGGGAGAAAAGAGATGAAAACTGGAGTAGGAGTGGAGAGGACTTGAGCGTGGGCCAACGTGTAATCCATGTGCCTGGTCAAATCCTACTGATTTCTAGATTAAGTCTGTGCTTAATTCTAAGATCTACTGGAACTGTTAGTTGTAAAGAGATGGTGTGGCTGATATTTTGGCATCCACAACCTGAGTGTGTTTTGCCACTGATCTGGTGGGAATGCAGCTGGTTCTGGGGGAGCTGTGCCTCCCACACAGGCAGGGATGGAGGTCTGGGCAGAGAGGGAAGCCTGGAAAATGTTAATCCCAAACATCCCTTGGGACAGTGAAAGGACTCTTACCAACACTGTAGATATTAGTCCATTTGTACATCTAGTTTATTCCCAAATTCCCTTAATATGACACTTATTTCATTGATTCTGAAGTCATTTAATCAATTAAAGAAGATTGGAGGCTTTGTCTTTTTGCATTTTCATTCCTGTGCTGACACAGTGAGCAAGACCTGCCCTTTCAGACTGTCTAGGCATAAATAATTTATATTAAATGCAAATTTTAATCAACAGAAATGTCAGAAGTTCAGATAGTAAATTCTGCAAACTAGATGGATCCCCTCAGATTTTTAAGGTTGCTTTGGCAACCGTTTATTTTATTTTTAAGGGAGCAGTGGCAGACATGCCAAGCTTCAAATTAATAAAGACTTTGCAGCAGATTTGATGACTCTAAAATTTATTTCTCTTAGGCAGTATCTTAAAATCTTTTTTCTTGGAAAATACGAGTTCTTACAGCTTTATTTTGGCTCTGCAGGAATTCAGCTGAACCCCAGGTGGACACTGAGTTGGCAGGAGGGGTGTGTTTAATGCAAGAAGTGACAGCACTTTTGTTTGGGTTGTCACCTTTGGACTGGGGGTTTTGCAACCATAAAAAATGATCAATTATAACTTATAAATTATTATAAGTTATGTAAATTAATTTGTATAAAATTAATTTGTATAAATTAACAACTCAGCATTAAGTTCTCCTGAACTCCTAAAGTCTGACGGGCTTTCTGGATGTTTGAGAGTAGGCTCTGCTTGACGCAGCCCGTTTCAGCCCTCTTTAGACTTCCATATTATCTGTTTTTCCATACATAAAGCTCCAGTGGTTGTTGGATAACTATGAGACAGCAGAAGGTGTCAGCCTTCCCAGGAGCTCCCTGTACAACCATTACCTGAGGCACTGCCAGGAGCACAAACTGGATCCAGTGAACGCTGCTTCCTTCGGGAAACTCATCCGCTCTGTGTTCATGGGGCTGAGGACCCGGCGCCTGGGAACCAGGTTGGTAGGAATCTACATCAAAATAAGAAAAAAAGCCTTCCTGCAACTTCTCTCAGGTGTTCTAAGAACCTACTGAGCATCATTTAGCAGGCACAGGTAATTTTGAGATCTACAGATACAACCGGCCATGATCGTGTGGGATAATAACCTTTATTTGAACTGAGGCTTCTTCTCATCCCTTTAGTATCTCATTTTCTGAGAGAACAGCTGGAGCTGTGCCAGGGGGGTTGGGATGGATCTCAGGGAAAGGTTCTTCCCCCAGAGGGTACTGGGGCACTCACCAGGCTCCCCAGGGCAGTGGACACGGCCCCAAGGCTACCAGAGCTCCAGGAGCCTTTGGACAACACTCTGAGGGACAGGGTGGGATTGTTGGGGTGTCTGTGCAGGGCCAGGAGTTGATCCTGGTGGGTCCCTTCCAGCTCAGCGTATTCTGTGATTCCGTATTGTCTGAAAAAGAGGAGGTAATTCACCCTCACAGTTGTTGCTGCCACCCAAATTCTGATTCAGTGAAGCCATTTCTCCCTTTGAGTCCAGTAAAGATCCTTTGTAACAGAATCTTTGATGCAGACAAGCTGTCGAAGTTGTAAATGGTTTATTTCTGAAATCCCCAAAGCATCAGGCTGAATCTTGTGAGAGGATTTTTTTCTTTTAAAACATCAAAGATCCGTGGGATGTTACAACAAAAGCATAGCATGGGAAATACACACACAGATGTGTCCTTCAAGGGAGCATCCAGAGCTTCTGCACAGCTGAGTGTGCATTTTATCCCAGCTTAGAATATAAAAAAATAGGTAATATACTAGAGAAAAAGTGGTTTCTCTGATTGTGTAAGATTTTATAATAAAAATTCAAGCTTAGATATTTGGGCTTCTAAAGGAGAACAAAACCAGATATGTCCAGGGCATTGCACAGCTGGAATGTGGAGGCAACAGTTGTAGGAAGAGCAGTTTGGATTTCTATAGATTGGGTCAAGTGCAAGAGCTATGAAATAATTTCCTTAGATGAGAGAAATTCTTTCATTCCATCAAGGATTAAAGAAAAAACAAGCAAGCAAAAAACCCACTTAAAATTGCAAATGAGCAGGTTGGGAAGGAGATAGTGAACTTAAATAAGTATGGAAAGAGCTGTCCACCATTATTTTCTAATTTATTATAATTTTAGATTATAAAGGCATCTTTTATTTAATTTACAGGCACTTAAAATCACTTAAGACAGGGCTGAACATGTAGTGTCTGTAAAACCCTTTTTTGCACTGACTGAACAATTGAACTGGCCCTTGAAAAGGGAAGATTCCCCCAACAAAAGAAGTTGGGACAAATAGTCCTCTCTTAAATTTCTCTAATTTCACTGGGATTGAAAAATTCCAGTTTGGTGGAAAAACTTCAACTGACATGTCTCTCTGATGTGATGGAATCACATTCTGCTAAGGAGCATCACAGCAGCAAAGGAGAAAGAATTTCAGCCCCCTGTGCTTGTAGAAACCTTCCAGTTTTTCCAAAACCTTCAAAAATGAGCAGCTCCAGGAACAAAACCACATCAAAGCCTGTTGCTGTGAAAGTTATGGCACCACAGAGACATTTTTCTTATCATAGTTTTCTGTCCAGTCAGGCTTGTTTTATCCAAGCTTAGATAAAGATGGAGGTTTGTTTTTATGGAAAAAACAAATCCTTAAACCCTAATCAAATAGCAGAGTGTCCCCTGTGGGCTCTCTGTCATTCTGTTTAATAACACTTTGTATTGTAACTTTTGCCTGCTCTTTCCCAGTTACCATGGAACAAACCTGACTGGGTTTAAACGTGGATGTCCCTGAGTTTGGCCACACGTGGGCTTAAATTTTCTAAGGGGTGATGGCATTTATTAGTTCATGACTTCAGCCACTGAAATTGCTGCCTGAAGCCGGGAATATTGTCAAAACAACCTAAATTGCAGGGCCACTTACAATGTCAATGTTGATGCTTCCAGGGGGAACTCCAAATATCACTATTATGGGATCCGCCTAAAGCCGGAGTCTCCGCTGAACCGTCTGCAGGAGGATGCCCAGTACATGGCCATGAGGCAGCAGCCCATCCACCAGAAGCAAAGGTAAGTGCTCCCAGGGCCTTCCCAAAGAGCTCAGCAGTCCAAATCCTGGGAATTGGCTTTGCTTGGGGCAAAGGGGGAGAGTGATGAGCTCGAGTGCAAACCCAAATGTTCCTTGGAGCAGTGGGAGGGTCCAAAACCAATTCCAGTAGATGCCCCATTCCTGGAAATATTCAAGGTGAGGTTGGATGGGGCTTTGAGCAACCTGGTCTAGTTGAAGATTTGCCGGCTCACTAGATGGCCTTTAAAGGACTACATGGCCTTTAAAGGCCTGTTCCAACCCAAACTATTCTGTAATTCCATGGAATGGCATTTAGCTCCCTAATCTGTTTGCCAGCACTGTAAGTGCCACCTTTCCCAGCGTGCCTGTAGCCAGACTGGTTCAGGATCTCAGCTATGGAGTTCTTGTGCCAAATCAGTGTAAAGGACTTGGGGGCTGTGCTGTGTTTGAGTGCAGTTTGGTTTTTGTTTGGGTTTGGGGGGGCAGGTTTTTGTGCAGAAGTGCAAGTTAAATAGTGCCATGGTTAGTCTTGTGTCTGAGCAATTTTAAAGATAAAATACAACATGCATAGGAATTTGGAATTGCCTTCTGGAAGCATGGACACCTCTGGTTGTTGCTGGAGTGAAAAAGGAGCAGAATTTATTTCTTCAGCTCCCAAACAGAAAGTAAATGCAAAAAAATGCAGAAAGTCAACTCCTAAAACAGAGCGTGCTCTGGAATCCACTCCATTCTGCTTCTCTTTTTTGTTTTTTGGTGTCACCTTGGGCAAACCTCTTAACCCCTGCAATTCTGTCTTGGGGAGGCTTTTCAAAAGGAGCTGCTCATTTTCCCCCTCCCCTTGAGTCAGAGATAGAGATGCTCAGCCCTTGACACATGTTGTCCTTGAGTGTCACCTGATGAATACACAGATCTGTACAGCTGTGTTGTAAATAACATGTACGTGTTTGCTGGTGCCTGCGTGAATCCTAAACCATGCTCTGAATTTAGGTACAGAGCAGCCCAGAAGATGGATGGGATGACAGAGAGTGGGTCCAGCAGCAACCCCCACACCACACCGGAGCAGTCAGTGGCTGCTCAGAGTCAACACCATCAGCAGTTCATAGGTGAGGACACTCCTTTAATGATTAATTATCCTAATCTAGGATTTTTTTCTTGTCCCGGAAAACCCAATTGTATCCTAATAAATCTACAGTATTATATATTTCATATATAGTATGTATTCTAATGAGCTTTTGCAATGTCACGCTTGCAAAGTTTATTTGCTGACTCCTGTCCCCCCAGAAGGGTTTTTTCCTTCAGCCAACAGGTCTTTTGGTTCCCTCTTAGTGTGTTTTTAATCCATCTGGTTTTATCCAAATTGCATGGAAGAGTGGAGGTTCTGCCAAGCCTTGCCAGAGGGAGAAAAGCAATTCTCTCCCTTGCAGAGGCTACGGTGCATATCCAACTGGAGATGATCCATGCAGACCTTCTCCTTGTGGGACAGACTCTCTGGCCCTGCTGGTCCTGGATCTACATGTCTCCATCGCCTCCAGCTGAGACAGCAAATCCCAGCCAGCTCTGTGAGCTCCTGACACCTCTGCTGCCCAATTATATTTCCCATTGTACTCTGAAAATACCAGAGAGATGGTTTTCAGGCTTCAGAGAAAAATCTAATGCAAGTGTGGCAGATGAGGACAATGTTCTCTTGTTTCTTTTATTACACACAGAAAGAAAGCATTTTCCTTTCCACACCGAATAAATGGGCTGCAATTGTTTGCTTTTTTTCCAGTATAACAGCGTAAATCAGGGAAAAAAATCGATTATCAGTCGTATTTTTTCTGTTTCATCCCAACTGGATCATGAAAAAGCCACCAGTGACAGCAGCACCTTCTACTCACCTGTATTCCAAGTGTGCCTAACCCTCAGCATCTTTCCCAATGTTTTTTTTTCCCTAGATGTGACCCATGTCTTTCCTGAGTTCCCAGCCCCTGATCTAGGGAATGTCCTCTTACAAGAAGGTTTCACCTTGAACGACGTGAAAACTCTGCAGATTCTTTACAGGCGACACTGTGAGGTGATTAGTTGGGATATTATTTGGTGATTATCTGATTTATTAATCAATGTGGGACATAATTCATGTGCTCACTCATATTCCACTCTTAGGAAAAGCTGGAATATATAGGGAATGCTTGATTTGTGAGGAATTACAACTCAGATATTGTGCTTTATGTTATTTTTTTCACCGTGTGACCTGTTTTATGTTACATTGATTATCAAAACAATGCCATTTCCTTTATTTTTCTTGTAAATTATTTACTGTAAATGGCAGCACATGAAGTGTGCACTGACACTGTGTTGACACGGGGCTGGCAGAGCTGCTAACGAGCTGTGTTCTTTGTTGTCAGGCGACTTTGGATGTTGTAATGAACCTCCAGTTTCATTACATCGAGAAGCTCTGGCAATCCTTCTGGAGTCCGAAGGCACCACCTAGTGATGGTCCCACTGCTCTGCCTTCCAGGTACTCCCTGGCCTTCCACTGGTTCTCAGTGATCCATTTCTTGGTGATTTTTTTTCTTTTAAAGATGAATGAAATGTTTTTCAGCTCCCTTAGGCTTTTTGAGTGCTTTGGAGAACTTGAAACTTTGGGCAATGCTCTCGGGCACAGGGTGAGATTGTTGGGGTGTCCTGTGCAGGAGCTGGACTCGATGATACTGATGGTCCCTTCCAACTCAGCATATTCTGTGATTCTATAGAAGTGTTTAATATAATGGAAACACAGAGTTCAGACCTCTGAGGAAAGTGTCTGCTCTGATTATAGAATTATGGAATCATTAAGGTTGGAAAAGCCCTCTAAAATCATCAAATCCAACCATCAACCCAGCACTGCCATAGTCAGCACTAACCATGTCCCCAAGTGCCACATCCATATGCCTTTGATGATGACTCCACCGCTGCCCTGGGCAGCCTGTTCCAAAGCCTAAGCACCCTTTCAGTGAAGAAATTTTCCCAATATCCAATCTAAACCTCCCCTGGGGCAACTTGAGGCCATTTCTGTCACAAGTCTGTACAAGTCTGTACTCTTCATTTTTACTGAGGATATAAGGATTTCCCATATGGATGTTTTCTATTCAGAAGAAAAATGGCAAAATATGTTCTCATCCAACCACCAAGTCTTCTTCCTCCTGAAAATATTCAGCATTTGAAGGTGTTAAACACCTTGAAAATGTTTGTAGTGTCTCTCAATATCAGGTAATCTGTGCCTACATTGGCTGCAAACTTTTTGTTCCCAGTGATACAGCTCAGCAGGTTTAGAGCAGAGGGGAAAGGTGGGAAGGTTTTGGAAATATCTGGGACTGTAAGAAGAACTAGCTGAGCCCTTTCTTGCTGAAATGCCTGTGCTGAAGCACAGTCCCCACGTCCACGTGGACAGGAGTGTGTGAAAGGCAATGAGGCAAAAGAGGGAAGAGGTGAAGGCAGGAGATGTGGATTTGCGGAAAGACTGCCCAGAGCTGTGGCCCCATGGATGGAGAGGTGCTTGCAGAGACAAGACCTGTACAAACAATCAGACATTTCCTTTTGAAAGATACCTGAAGGCTTTTTTGTGCTGCAAATTGGGGTTAGTAATAAAGAAGGGTGAATGCACTGAGTGCAAAGCTGCTACTCACCCAGTGTCCCTCCTCCTCCTGCAGTGAAGAAGAACCCGAAGGGACCCTCCCAAAAGACAAGTTGATCACTCTGTGCAAATATGAGCCCATCCTGAAGTGGATGAGGAGCTGTGACCACATCCTGTACCAGGCCCTGGTGGAGATCCTCATCCCTGACGTGCTCCGACCGGTGCCCAGTGAGTACCCACAGCCCCATCCCAGAGCATGACTGGTACCAGAGAACTGGGTCTGACAAACATGGAATCATGGAATGTTTGGGTTGGAAGGGACCTTAAAGCTCATTTCATTCCACCCCTGCCATGGGCAGGGACACCTTCCACTAGCCCAGGTTGCTCCAAGCCCTGTCCAACCTGGTCTTGGACACTTCCAGGGATGGGAGATGACTCACTTCCCACAAAGATTTCCCTTGTAAAAACTGATGTAGAGGTGTTTGTTTTGGCTAAATGTTATGGCAACAGCAATATTCCTCCTGCAGCTTTGCTCTGTCATGGTATTTTGTGGCCCCTGGGAATTCCCATGCCTTTTAAATTTGGTGTATTGCACATCACATCTGATTTTGGCCGGGAGTCAGGTAAAACAGCATGTTACACACACATGGAAGCACAGCCGATCCTTGGGAGTTGTTTCCTTGGAGATCACATCTTTTTTTACATGGAACCATCCTGGAAAATAGGGGTCAGCTTTTATTTGGGAGGTTAGTGATGGGATATTAAGGATTTTCTCTCTGATTTGGCTCCCCAGTGAGGTGCATTGTGTCAGTCTCCACAAAACCTCAGGTTAGGCCTAGACTGGGCCTAGTCCTGGAAAGTTGAACAGTACTGAAAAGCTGTGTCCCCCTCAGGGCTGTTGTCAGTCATATGCTGGGACACATAAGTGTCTTTGAAGAGCAGATTTCACCATTTGGAAAGTGCTCAGAAGGACCACAAATAAGAAAAGGATAAGAGAAAATAAAAATAATGAAAAATCATAGAAACGTTGAGGTTGGAAAAGACCTCTAAGATCAGTAAGTCCAATCATCAAAGAATAAGAACAAGAATAAGAATAAAAATAAGAACAAGAATAGGAATAAGAGTTTGAGTAATAACATTAAAGAACAAGAATAATTTGAGTGTGTATCAGAACCCAGCTAATTTCCTTGATGCAAAATCAAGGTCTCAGCTAACCAGACAACAGGCTGTGCTTTCCCCAACAGTCCTAAGCTACAAAGTGGTCCCCAAAAATGACACAGAACAGCCTTTCTAACTTTGCAGCCTTCTTTGCAGGCACACTGACACAGGCAATCAGGAATTTTGCCAAGAGTTTGGAAGGGTGGCTGATGAACGCCATGAGTGAATTCCCCCCGCAGGTCGTGCAGACCAAGGTGAGCACGGGCGTGAGATGGGCTCAGTGTATGTCTGCATGTTGCAGTTTTCCACAGGGATTGGAAATCCTTGCTGGAGTTGGGCCAGTTTGAGTCAGTTCTCAGGATTAGCACAGTGTAATGATTAATTCTGAACCAAAATCAGCAATGAGTGGGAGGGCAAGTCGGGCAATTCCTTTGCACCAGAAGATGATGCTGCTCTGACCATGGAGCCATTTCTGCATCTCAAAATTGCAGATGAAGCTTTGTGTGAGAAAATCATAGAATATCCTGAGTTGGAAGGGAACGCTAAGGATCATCCAGTCCAACTCCTGGCCCTGCACAGACACCCCAACAATCCCACCCTATCCCTCAGAGCATTGTCCAAACGCTCCTGGAGCTCTGGCAGCCTTGGGGCCGTGCCCACTGCCCTGGGGAGCCTGTTATCCCTGCCCTGAAATGAGTCTGTCCTGGAAAGCACGGGAGGGAATGGCATTGCCAAGTTCCAGTAGGAACCAGTAGGTTCACTAGGAACACAAGGTTCCTACTCCCTTTCTCCTAAAGCCAGGGATTCTTGCAGCCTCTTCCCACCTTGCTGGTTTCTGCTGGAGACAGAGTGTGAAAACCTAATAGTTTAAAGAAAACGAATAATAGAATCAGAGAATCATTTAGGTTTGGGTCCTTCCACCTGATTCACCTGCTCTGTGATGAGCACATTTTACCTGGTGGGGCATCATGTTGCCCAGGCAACCAGGGAGACATCATGGGAGGGATGAGAGTCGTTATTCCCTAGAAACAAACCCAAACTAAGCAGCCCCTAAAGAGACCCAGCTGGTTCACAAACCACACAGTGTCCTCAGCATGTTTCACAACCATCTGAGCCAAAGGATTTACTGAGTTATTCTGAGTGCCTGGCACAAGGATTAGGTTGGAAATGACCTTTAAGATCACCAAGTCCAAGCATTAACCCAGTACTGCCAAGTCTGCCATGTCCCCAAGTGGCACATCCAGATGTGTTTTGAAGACAGCCGTGGGTGGTGATCTGTGGCAGTGCAGGGTATGCCTGGAGCAGGGTTTGCCCCCCCAGCCCCACGTACTGTGTTGCAGGTGGGGGTGGTCAGTGCCTTTGCCCAGACCCTGCGCAGATACACATCCCTGAACCACCTGGCCCAGGCCGCCCGGGCCGTGCTCCAGAACACCTCCCAGATCAACCAGATGCTCAGCGACCTCAACCGCGTTGACTTCGCCAATGTGCAGGTAACTCTGCCCCTGGGTCGTGTTCTCTAGGGCTGGGGCTCCACAGCCAAGTTGTAGGCACCACCTGATTTTGACCACTGCCTGATTTCCAGTGCTAAAAACCAACTAAATGAACAAGTTGATGGGTTTTGATGTTACTTTTCCATGTAAGTTTTCCAATCTCTCTGTGAACAGTGGAGGAGGTACTGAGGAGCTTTTGTAAATAAGAGTCATAGAATCTTATTTATTTGTTTGTAATCTTATTTGTAAATAAGAGTTGTAGAATCATTAAGGTTGGAAAAGATCTCCAAGATCAACAAGTCCAACCTTCGACCAAACCCCACCATGTCCTCAACTCATTTTTTGAACACTTCCAGGGATGGTGACTCCACCACTTCCCTGGGCAGCCTGTTCCCAGGCTTAACTGCTCCTTCAATGAAGAAAGAAGTGCTACCAACAATAATATAGTTTAATAATAACATTATACTGTGGATGGATCAGAGATAATATTCAGAGCTGGTTTGCAGCCCTTGCCTACTAGAAATGAAGCTGCACTCCTGGGATACAACACCATGCAGGTTTGGCATGAGTAACTATCAACCCTTCTTCCCGAGCAGGAACAGGCCTCGTGGGTGTGCCAGTGTGAGGAGGGCATGGTGCAGAAGCTGGAGCAGGATTTCAAGCTCACTCTGCAGCAGCAAAGCTCTCTGGACCAGTGGGCCAGTTGGCTGGATAATGTTGTTACTCAAGTCCTGAAGCACCATGAGGGCAGTCCCAGCTTCCCCAAGGCAGCCAGGCAGTTCCTGTTGAAATGGTCCTTCTATAGGTACATCTCCTTTCTCATTTTGGAGGTATTTCTGCATCGGGGTTAGGGCATGTGAAGAGCTCCTTGAAAAGCCAAGGCCATGTTCTTTAACTGTAAAACTGTGGTTAACTGTGGCTGTGGTACAGAAGGAAGTGTTGTGTCTCCTGTGTCCTTTCAGGACAGGGATAGACTCATTAAGGTTGGAAAAGACTTCCAAGATCAAGACCAAATCCTGCCATGTCCAAATAGGACAAGATGCTCCATCAACTTATTTCTTAAAAGTGATTTGATACTCTTGGGTTAGAGGCAGAAGGGAATAAGTTGGAAAAGACTTCCAAGACCATCAAGCCCAAACTTGACCAAATCCCACCGTGCCCAAATAGGACAGGATGCTCCATCAACTTATTTGTTAAAGTGGTTTGACACTCTTGTGTTAGAGGCAGAAACAATCCCACAGTACCTTCAGGGTCCAGAATTCAGGGTGAAGAATCAGACATGACACAAGTGCGAAACACGACCCAAATGTTGTTTCCCGGCCATATTCCAGCTCCATGGTGATCCGGGACCTCACCCTGCGCAGCGCCGCCAGCTTTGGGTCCTTCCACCTGATCCGCCTGCTCTATGACGAGTACATGTTCTACCTGGTGGAGCATCGTGTGGCCCAGGCGACCGGGGAGACACCGATCGCCGTCATGGGAGAGGTGAGAGTCCTTCATTCCCCAGAAACAAACCCAAACTAAGCAGCACCTAAAGAATCACAGAATCAGCCAGGTTGGAAAAGACCTCTGAGGTCATCGGGTCCAACCCATGACCCAACATCACCTTGTCACCCAGACCATGGCACTGATGCCACATCCAGTCTGTCCTTAAACACCTCCAGGGACGGTGACTCCACCTCCTCCCTGGGCAGCCCATTCCAATGCCCAATCACCCTTTATGTGAAGAACTTCTTTCTGATGTCCAACCTAAACCTTCCACTGGTGCAGCCTGAGGCTGTGTCCTGTTGCCCTATTGCTAGAAGAGCCCCACACCCCCCCAGCTCCCCCTCCTGTCAGGGAGTTGCAGAGAATGATGAGGTCTCCCCTGAGCCTCCTCCTCTCCAGGCTGAGCCCCCCAAGTTCCCTCGGCTGCTCCTCACAGCACTTGTGCTCCAGACCCTTCCCCAGCCTTGTTGCCCTTCTTTGGACCCACTCTAGCCCCTCCATGTCCTTCCTGAACCGAGGGGCCCAGATGTGGCCTCACCAGAGACACACTTGCTTCACAAACCACACAGTGTCCTCAACATGTTTCATAACCAAAGGATTTGCTGAGTTGTTTTGAGTGTCTGGCACAAGGATGGAGCTCCTGGAGCATCTTCCATGAGCTGGTGGATTTTGGAGCAGCTGGGCTTTGGAGGCCTGGAGGAGAGAGGAAAAGGATCTCCCTACTTCTCTCCATAACCTGTGGAGAGAACCCTGGCTTTGGGATTCCTGCCATCAAACACTAAGTGAAGCGAAAAGGTCCAAAAGTTCCTCTCAGTAATTGAATTTCTTCAGGCCTCTGCAAGCTCCAGTGTTACAAGCACAGTCACACTCTCTGTTTTTGAGGTGAAGAAGAGAAAATATGGGTTGTTTGTGCTGTTTGTGAGGGTTTGAGTTTCTTTTTGTTCACCAGTCAGGCAGCAACTGGTGCCTGGCTTGCAGGCAAGTCCTGTCCTGCCTAGCTGGGGCCACATCCAGTTTTTCCCTCTGAAATGCAGAGTTTAAAGCCCCAGCTGAACCTGTGACAGCAATATAGAAACTACTGTGAGATTAAAACTCAGCTCATTTGCTCCTTGAAGCTCATGCTGTTTTCTTCCTTCCAGGGAGCTCATGTGGGGAGCCAGGCAAACCAAAGCCTTTCCCTTCCCCTCCCACGCTGCTGCTCCAACTGCAGCGCTCTGAGTTCCCACTATTCCCTCTGAGTTCCCACTGTTCCCTGCAAAACCTCTGCCTTTACTGATATTAAAGGAACATGAAAGACTTCCTGCAAAACCCAGCTGTGGGAGGCTTTCCTCCCTCAGTTTTTTCCTTCATTAAACCCTTGCAATATTCCTGTTCTCCAGGAGGAGGCTGATTCTTCCCAGCAAAGGAGGAGGAATTGTGTACTTCCATTTCCATTGAGCTTTCTCTGGAGCTCTCCTCAGCTTCTGCTGCTGCCCACCTTTCCATGACTTTTCAGCATTATTTTTGTAGCAATTTGGTGTTTCAGACCTTGTCATTGAGAGAGACAACACATCTTCAGAACCGCAGGTACCCTCAGCTCTCTGGTTCCAGTTGGCACCGTGGCCTCACACACCACACGCTCTCTGACATGACTGCAAAGGCTTTGCAGAGAGGTGGAGTGAAGGGAGAGCAGAAGAGGGGAATTGCCCAAAAGATGCAAAAAGCTGGAGAAAAAGCGCATCCTTTGCACTCTGACATCACCTGGGAGATGGAAAAATTTCTCCCTCTGGTCTAGAGCTTGATACTCCCCTGGACTGGGGGGGAAGGGGTAGTTTAAATGGCAACAAGAGGCTTTCCCCCCCCACCCCAAACATGTGGTTGGTTTTGCTTTCTGCTCTCCATCACCAGCACTGCGGATGTTCATGGTCTCTCCTGGGCACTTAAGCTCCTTGTTGGAACTGTTTGGTGACTGAGGCCATTGAACAGGTCTGGCACTTTGGGTCTGCAAAGCCTCACTGACCTTGTAACTCCCTTTTCTTTCAGTTTGGTGACCTCACGTCCCTGTCCCCAACACTGCTGGACAAAGGTACACGAGGGAAGTCCTCTGGGTCAGGGTGGGAGGGGGATCTTCGTGCTGGCTCTTCCAGCCTGCTCTGCTGGGAAAAAGCTCCCCTTCCCTCTGGTCCCCTCTCTGATGCTGAGCCATGTCCTTGCAGATGACATCAGTGAGCTGGGCTCTGAGGTGGACACGGACCGGGCCGTGGGGGAGCCGCTGGTGAAGCGGGAGCGCAGCGACCCCGGCCACTCCCTGCAGGAGATCTGAGCCAGGCACGCAGCTCCTCTCCAGCTGGACAAAGACATCCAGAGCCAGGTTGGATGGTCCCAAGCCTGAGCCTCCCCAGATCTGCGTTCTTAGTGCCTCTTAGTTTCTCTTTCATGTTTACTTGTGTTCGAGGATGGATTCCAGCGCCAGGGCTGGCGCTGGGATGGGGCTGGTTTGGCCACCCTCTTCCCTCCAGTGTGGCTGCTGTCTGGAGGGAGAAGCTCCAGAGTCTGCTCCCAAGGGATGGAAGCCTCCATGGTCAGCAGCAGATTGGATGTGCCTGGCTGGGAGAGCCTGTCCTCCCTCCCCAGCCGGAGTGAGACAGACAAGTGAGGCTTTCTCCTTCAGGGAAGGTGGTTTGGGTTCCTTCCTCACTTCTCAGACTTCACTGTGATACGAACTTGAACCAATCAGTGCCCAAGAGGAAGGAAAAATACCTGACTCTTCTCCTGCAGCCTTTCCAGACAAGCTGTCCTGGCTCTGGCTTTGCCAAATCACTTGCACCAGGGAGGACAGGACAGTTGGTCTCTCTTGTACCCACTCCAGGCTGCACATCCCTCTGATCCTGATGGACACAGGAGTGCTCTGGGACTACAGGACGAGCATTCCCACCTGCTCTCATGTCTCCCCAGCTTGGCATTTCACCACTGATCCCTGAATGCTCCCGGGACACCGTCAGGCCAACTCAAGATACCAAAGGACTCCAAGGAAGTGGCAGCCGGTTGCAGAGTGTGTTCATTGCCTGTGGGCAATCCCGTGACAATCCCATGGCACCCCTATCCCCCAGGGTGCCCAGGCAGAGGGGCACTGGCCCCACGTCCTGGGGTGTGTGAAATTCCCACTCCATGTCCAGCTGTAACACTGAAGGAGGTGCAGCCGTGTCCGGAGCAGGGTGAGGGTGTGTGACCACAGTGCCTTAGCGTGGGCCATGTTCCTGCTTACCCCCCCCTTCCAGGAGAGCCAGCACAGCTCAGACTGATCCAACAGCTCATCTCATGTCATGAGGGGCTGTCATGGACCCAGGGGAGCTCAGCACGCTGGTGACATTTCCCCTCTCTGAATCCCTTTGCCTTTTCCCGGTGGCTCCTGTGGGGCTGAGCCAGGGGAGCTCAGTGGGATCTCTTCTCCCTTTCCATGTCCTGTGGGGTCTGTGCTGAGGTGGATTACACTGGGATAATGTGGACTGCACTGGGGTGTTGTGGGCTACAGGGCGGAGGAGGGGGGGGTTGTCATCAAGCCAAACTGCAAAAACAAAGCCCCCGGGCAAATCTTTCTGTGAATAAAGGTCATGTCATAAGTAGCTTTTATTATTATGGTTTCTAATGATGCAGTATTTGGTGTGAGCTTTTCCAGGGGTCTCGTGTACATTTGCATAGCAGAGTATATTCTATCCAAATCTCTTTATTTCCTCGTTCCCAGTAGTACTAAGGTAGCTGTGACACTTAAAAACACATTAGAAATGGCCAGTGAAACCAAAGTGTGTGTAGTGGCACATTTTCCCTCTGACTGTCCCGTGCTGTCGTTGTCTGTAAGCGTCTCATATGGAAATGGAGTGAAATGAGAGAAGGAGAGAAGTGAGAAAGGCAAATTTAAATGTAAATAACAACCAGAACTCCTGGAGTCAGAGTCCAGTGATTTGGATCCTGCTGATGAGATAAGAGGGTTCAAAAAAACAGCTGAGCAGCCAAGTCTTAACTCCCCTGTTCCTGCTGAGGGCCATAGGAAGTTCAGCTGGAACATTGGCTCTTTCACCAAGGGACCCCAACCTGCAAACAGGATGCTCTGGAGATCTGCAGCACCGTGTGAGGAGTCTGGGGAACCACCTAAACCCCATGCACAGAATTCCAAACCTAACCTGAATAGCAATAAACATGTATCCAATGCTCAGGCCTGTACAAGGAGTGTTGTGGTCCCATTTCTTCTGTGTTCCCTGACAGGAGATATCAGGGGATGCTGCAGCACTTTGGAGGGATGCAGGAGCTGCCCAGTGCAGGGTATTCACAGCAGTTTTGGGCAGGGATCCTGTGTCTGCAGGAAGGCAGGATCCCCATGGAGCAGCAGCTGCTGTGTGGGGATAACTCCCCATTACACTCCCAAAGGGGAGGAGAGGCTGAGGGATCAAGCTGAGCATTGGGCCATAGGAAGCACGTTTTAATTATGCTTCCAGACTAATTGAAAGGATGGGAACAGCGAGACAGGGATGTGACAAGTGCTGGATCATTCCTGCTCAGATCCCTCAGGAGGGGGAAGGTTTAGCCTCAGCCTCTCACCCTTGTGCTCTTGCTTCCCCCTCCCTCTGGGTTATGCCCAGTCTTGCAGGGGTGGCTGGACCAGCCAGAGTCTCTTCCTTTGGATACTGAGCCTCAGGGCTGGAAGCAGGGGGTTATTTCCCCCGGGGGAACTGGGCAGCACCTCCCCACCCTGAGCTGCAAGTGGAGAGCAAACACAGCTCAAAATACTCCTCGCAGTACACACAGCCCCCCATCCTCAGCCTACCTCTGGCTCCATCACCCCTCCAAGGTGGGCAAATCCACAGAGATTTCAACATAAGCATCCCAGGACTTTCTCTTCCATCTCTTCCCAACCAGCAGAGAATGCCAGGAGGTGGCAGGAGAAGGGGAGATGGCAGGGATTGACACCAACCCCAGAGAAATCAGAGGGGTGCAACATTCCAGAAGCAGTTGGACATTGCCAGTCCCTGTGACTCATCCCAAAAGGATGAGCTTCAAGCTGGACAGTGCAGCACAGCCCAGGGATTCATCAGGAGCAGCCCTGCATGGGGAAGCTGCAAGGCCACCAGCCTGGGAGATGCTGCTGGTCTGGTGACAGCCAGGACGTCATGGAGAGCTTCAACATGTACATGCAGGCAGGATGAGCCCTGGGCTTGCCTCCTGTTTGTCCCCAAGGGAATGTGTCCCTTGACTGGGATGGGTTTAGCTTCATGGTCTGGCACTGGCACTCCTGGATTTTACCCACAGCCTTGGCTGTGCCTCACTGAGGCATCAGAGAACAGGCACCTACATCTGGAGAGCCTCTGGGACACAGGCACTTGCAAAGTGAGATGATATAAAGTTCTCCAAATGGAAACCAAAGCGGATTTGAAACCAGGCGCCAGAGGCACCTTCTGTTTTTTACTTGCAATTTCTCTTTCATTCTGACTGAAACAGCGTCTTACCTTGTGCCAGGCGAGTCCTTGGCTGGTCCATGTGGTCACAGGGCACAGAAACATCAGCCCAAGCCCTGTCTGGACCCACAGGTGAGGGTCAGCTGGGTCAGGCTCCCAGCATCAACCCTGCCAGTGACACTTCCAAGTTTTCCAGCCCTGGCATCATTCCCAGCCCAGTATCACCCCCCTACCTGCCCCAGCCCCTGCTGCTCTGACCCCCCTGTTCTCATCCCCATGTGTCCTCACCCTCCCACCCTGCCCAACACGGGGCTCAAACCATAGTGATGTTTTATCCCAGAGCTCCTTCCCCATTGGCCTGAAGCCCTGGGCCATCCTCCCCCCCCCCCCCAGCCTGCCCTGGGCTGCACCCCATTCCTGGGGCTCTCCTGCTCCCTCACTGGGCGGGAGGTGGTTTCTGAAGGGAGAAGGACCTTTGCCAGTCACTCTGGCAGCACTGAGAGCCCAAATCGATGTCCTGGGCTGAATCTTCCTCCCTCCACCTCCCCGTGGCTGTTCCTGATCGTGCACAAGGCAGAGAAACTGAGGCAATGCCCGAGAGGCCTCGTGGCATCAATTCACTGTCCCCCTGGGTACCAGAGGGGAGAGATTCTGCTGCCCCTGGCCTGGCTCTGCAGCCGAGGCAGGAGGAGCCTGATTGGTCCCAGGGCTCAGCTGGGGCAGTTTAACCACAAACAGGTTTCACCTGGAGCAGGTGGGTCTGGGGGCAGATCCACAACCACCCCTGCAACTCATTCAGGGTGGTTATGCTTATAAACCCACAGCCTCCTCACAGCAAGGGTTCCCTCTCTTTTTCCTTTTTTGTTTTTAATTTTTTTTTTATTCAATTTTTTTTTTGGCTTTGTGTTTTGGGAGCCTCAGTTTGGAGCTGGGGAGAGTTGGGATCTGCTGTCTCTGGGTATCTGGAATGTACTGCTAAGTCTTTCCACCCTTCCCAGCGCTGCCGAGCAGGTAAGGAGACAACACCCAGCTGCCTCCACTCCCTCTTCCCTGGGCTGGGCTTGGGGGCTGCAGCCCCGAGCAGGGTTCAGGTGACGGTCAGGATGTGTCCCAGCGCTGTCCTTCTCCTGTGTAACGTCCTAGATCAAGGACAATGTCATCATGCAGCTCAGGGGGGGCCTCAGGGCTCGATTCCCGGCCCAGATGCAACACTCCAGGGCCGGTGCAAGGAAATTCCTTCCTGGCACGGCACCTCCTCCCCCCGCGGAGCCGCTCGCTCGCCCTGCTCAGCCAGGAGGACGCCTTGGAGAGCTTCGACGGGTACGTGGTGCCGGGATGTGCAGGGGCGACTGAGCCCCGGTCTTTCCCTGTGTTTATCCCCAAGGGAATGTGTCCCTTGGCTGGAACGTGTTTAATTTCATGGTCTGGCTCTCCCAGCCTGGGGAGGCTTGCAGGGGACAGGCCGATGTAGCCAGGGCAAAGCGGGTGGCCCTGGGTGTCCCTGGTGCCTCTACTCTCCCACCGTCGTGGCTGAGCCCTTGGGGACACTTTGCATGTCCCAAAGGCACCACCCACCTCACACCTGTGTCCCCACAGCTCTGCCAGAAGGGTCCGTGACCTGAGTGATGCTTTGGGCTCTGACCTGCTGGACCGGAGCTGCTCCCTCCCCGACCCGCAGCTGGTCCGCAGGATCGTGTCCCAGGTGGAATTCTACCTGTCCGATGAGAACCTGGCCAGGGACGCTTTCCTCCTGAAACACGTCCAGAAGAACAAGATGGGCTTTGTCAGCATCAAACTACTGACATCCTTCAAGAAGGTAGGGAACCTGGGGAGGAGTGGGAAGGGTGGAGGATGTCCAGGTGTGCTCTGCTGTCTCCAGTGGGGTGTACAGGGAGGTCCAGACTCCCCTCAGGCTGTTCCTGGCAAAGCCCTGATGATGTAGAGCAGGCTCCTCTCTCTGCCTTCAGTGCCCTGCAGGGAGGGTGGCTGGGGGAGCAGTGAACAGTCCCCAAACCACCCCTGGGGCTGGATTCACCCATAACTCCCCCAGGCTGCTTTGAGATCATCCCTTAAGCAAAAAACCCAGGGAAGTGCTGGTGGTGTGACATATGGGGAAGCTGAGGTTTACTGCCACAGCCCAGAGAACACTGGGGACTTCCTGCAGACCCCAAGGCTGCTCATGTGGAAGGGGGACATTGCCTTGCCATGATTTTGTGTTGATAAGGTTGCAGCCTGCGTGGATGATGGGTTTAGGGTGGTCCCTGCCTGGGAAGATCACAAGGATGCAGCAGCCCCCTCTCTCCCCCAGGTGAAGTACCTGACACGTGACTGGCAGCTCACGCTCTACGCCCTGAAATTCTCGGAGCTGCTGGAGGTGAACAAGGAGGGCACCAAAGTGAGGCGCCGGGTGCCCATCCCCGAGGCCCTGCTGAGCATCCCCCCCAGCAAACTGCTGCTGGCCTGGGAGCTGCAGCCCCAGGAGCAGGACCCACTGCTGCTGCCACTGCTCCAGGAAAACTTCCTGGAGATCATCCTGAGGATGTTCAGCCCCTTCGGAGCCATTGCCTCCATCCGCGTCCTGCGGCCGGGCCGAAAGCTGCCCTCGGACGTGAGGAGATACTCAGCCAAGTTCCCCGAGCTGCTGAGCAGGTGCTGTGCCCTGGTGGAGTACGAGAGCCTGGACAGCGCCTGCAGGGCCTTCGAGGACCTCGGGCACCGTGACTGTGACAGTGGCATCAAGGTGGTCCGGCTGTGCGGGAAGGGGAACAGGAGGAAACCTGGGGAAGAGAGGCAGGTGGTGGAGGAGCTGGTGGATCAGCCAGGCTGGAAGGTGCAGGGAGCTGCCCTGAGCCTCCCCTACAGCCACGAGGACTCCCTGCTCTGCAGCTCTCCAGGGTCGGATGATGCCTCGGGGCCGCTGTCCCTTCTCCTGAACAAGGACCCCGTGGCACCTGCCTGGCCTGGCAGCAACTTCAAGCCTGGGAATTTCAGCGCCTTCACCGGATCACTCATCACCAGCAGCAAGGTTTTCCCTCCTCTTGGGCTGGGCTTGGGAACCAGCAGTTGCTACAGCCCCCGCAGCAGCACCAAGAGCCCCTGCAGTGGCTGGGGGGGCACCACAGGTGCCTGGGGACCCTGGAGCAGAAGCCCCTCTCCTGATATTGAACCTCCTCCAGGAAATCCCCTGGCACCAAAGTGGGTGTCTGAGCCCCTCAGCCTGTGGGATGAGGTCCTTCACCTGCCCCACAGCCCCGATGACACCAAAGGCTTTGGCAGCAACTTTGGGAGCGGAAAGCTCGTCCTCCGGCACTGAGGCTCCTTCGCATTTGGGGTTGAGGCTTGTTATTTTCTTTCTTTTCCCTCCTTCTCTCGAGCAGAAGATTTCTCCGTGGCCCCAAGAGCTGTGGGCGCTGGCAGTGCAGCTGCTCCAGGGGACGGAAGTCTTGGGACAAGGACGATGCTCGAGGCGAGAGGCTGAGCAGCAGCAGGAGCTGTGCTGTGCTCATGCCAGTGGGACTGTTCTTGCCTGGGGCCCAGAGTTAGGATGGGGTCCAGGTTTTGGATGGGAAATGGGCAAATAAAGAGAGATTAATTTTCCAGGCACTCTCTGGCTGGTGGTGTGGTTTTTTTGAGGTTTTGTTTGTTTGTTTGTTTGTTTTAATTTTTCTTATACCTTTTTCCCCCCTTCCTGGTCTTGCTGCTGCCTGAGCTGCAGGAGGGTCCCTGTCTGCCTCCCTTGTCATTCTCGGGGGGTGGACATTGGTGGGTAGGTGTGCTGGAGGTGGGGTCTTGGTGTGCCCAGGGCAGGTGGCACAGCTTGGCTCAACCTGAGAGGGACAGGACTGTTGGTTGTTGGTCACCTCTGCTCCTGCCCCCACCAGAGCATCCTCTGGCTGCAGCGCTCAGGTTGGACCCCACCTCAGGACTAGAAGATTTTGGGGAGCCCCAAGGGCTGAAGGACTCAAGGGGCCCAAGGACCATGTATTGGGAGCTGCTGTGGCAGCAGGGCCACAGTTCCTTCTGCCTGGCTGGGCTCCCTGGCATCTCCCAGGATGGGGCTCACTGTGTCCTCCCTGCCCCAATAGCTCCTCTTGGAGAGGGGAAGAGTTAAGGGCAGATGGAGTGCCCCTGACCCCCTACAGGTGGCTCTTGAGGGCTGCCTTTGCAAGTGCCTTTGGTCTGCTCCCAGAGCTGGGCTGTCCTTGGGATTAGTAGGATGAGTCCCACACCTGGAGTGCTGTGATGGACAGTCCTGGCTGTTCGGGAGAGGTGGGTAGGGCTGGAGAGGGGAAGGTGTCACCCTATGTGAGAGAGAGGATTGAAACAGTCCCCACAGTTGGGGATGATGTGGTTGGGAGCCTCTGGGTGAGGATGAGGGGGGTGGAAAACGAAGCACGAGCTGCAGTAGGAGATGGTGTCCATCTCCCAGCACTGAGGATTTTTCTGTAGGCAGTGAGGAGAACTCTCTGGAGTGGATTTCAGTTTCCCGGCCTCCTGCTGTGGCCAGCAGGTCTGGGAAATTCCTCAAGTTTGTGGGAGAGAACTTCTTGTCTTGAGTACTCAGGGAGCCATCAGGAAAGACACTGTCCTAGACTTGCTGGTTGGGAATGGAGAAGGACTGGTAGGAGCTGGGATGGTCTTGGCCCACAGAGCTGCTGAAATGGTTAATGTGTAAGGAGAAAGAAGGACATCAGAGCTGCTTCCCAGGGCTTGGAGAGAGCAAATGTTCTGTTCCTTAGGGAGGGGCGTAGCAGATTTCCATGGAAATCTTCAAAGGGCTCCTTTGTGATCCCCAGGAGCAGGTGATTCCCTGGCAGAGCCTGGCACATCCTGTCACATGCCCTGGGTGCAGGAAGAGGGCAGTCCCACTGCCCTGATGCCCAGCTCCCTCGCCCTTGCACCGTGGTGGGGCAGGACCACCCACTGCCTGCTCCCCCCAACACACCACTCCAGATACTTGTTTTTTTCAAAAAAAATATCCTTTTTATTGGCCTCTCCCTTGGTGCTCCCACAACGTCCCTCAGCGCCTGCAGCCCAACGGGACCTTCGGGGCCTTTGAGCTCACACAGACTTCAGGCTTCTCCCCCTGCCAGAGAGTGGCCAGTAGAGCCCCAGCAGGGACAGGGACATGTCCCCAAGCCCCACTGTCCCCCCAGAACCCTGTCCCACCTGGTAGAGGTGGCAAACCAGCCCCAGCAGCGAGGCCTCTGCCTGTGCCTGCAGCTCATCCGTGTGCTTCTGTGGGGGGAGATGGGGCTGCTCAGGAGGGTCCCCATGGTGCCCCAGCCCTGCCTGGCACACTGGTCCCCCTGCCATACCCCGTTGATGACGATCCAGGGCACAAACTGGTGTGGGGGGTCGAGTGCCTCAGTCAGTTGGGCGTTTTGGTGCATCAGGGCCATCCCTGTGTCCCCCTGCATGCAGGCGGCGATATGGTCCCTGTCCAGCTCTGGGGCATAGATCTGCAGGCACTGCCAGGAGAGGGGACACATGGGGCACTCAGGGGGACAGGGATGTCCCTATGGGGCATGAGGGACAGGGACATCCCCACAGCAGGGCATGAGGGATGGGGGAGGGGACACACAGCCTCCAGGTTCTTGGTGACGGAGCTGCCCGACTCCAGGCAGAAGATGATGGGGAAGTAGGTGCTGAAGTTCTTGGCCTCGTGCATCAGGCAGGCCTATGGGAACAGGGTGGGTGGTACGGGGCCACTGGACCCCCCCCATGCCAGCACCACGGGAACAGGGACCATCACCTCAATCATGTTGCCCAAACACTCCTCGGGGCCGTGCTGGCACTGGAAGTCCCACTTCCCGCTGATGTTCCTCTCCTGCGAGACCAACCAGGTCTGAGCGGGGTCGGCGGCACCAGGGTGAGTGCCCGCGGCACCGGCTCGGCCAGATCCTACCTGGGCATTGCCATAGGGCACCAGGGTGATGTTCAGCATCTCCGAGGGCAGCAGCAGCCAGGTGGGGAAGAGCTTCAGGACCAGGAACTCACGGCACGCTGGGCACAGGCTCTCATAGTACAGGCTCAGCTCCACCGGGGCAGCCGCGGGGCGAGGGAGGTTGGGGCAGCGGTTCTCCACCTGCGTGCGGGGAGGTTTTGGGGTGCACGGGGGGAATACAGCTGCAGACCCCCAATATTTGCAGGGGGCAAAGCTCCTGAGGTGTGGAGCAGAAGGGAGATGAGGGTGTGCAGGGCTGAAGGGAAGTGAGAGTGGACAGGGGCCTCAGGATCCTGTGAGCGGCCGAAACCCAGCGCTGGGGTTTTCCACGAGAACTTCCCCAAACTGTTTCAGAGGAAAGCAAATTTAGGCCAGGACACGCCTGGGTGGGGGTACAGCCCTGCACCCACCGCCGGGTGGTGGCTGCAGCACCGCGGGGCTCACAGGGCACTGCCAGAGCCACAGTTGTCACCGCCTGGGGCTGTTCGCGGCAGGAACAAGCTGAAAAGCCGTTTTATGCTTAAAAAGTAGAAGTGCCGGAGGCGGCCAGGGAGGGTCCAGGGTCAGGGTCCGGCTGGAGCACAGCAATTCCCCAGGGATGCCGGTGTGGCACGGGAGCTTTGAGTATCCCCGCGCTGTGCCCGCCTGTGCCACAGCGGCGCTCGGAGCCGCCACTGGCTCCAGGTACCGTGGCCAGGTGATGCCCCAACCCCGTCTCCGCGTCCTCATCCCCGCCGCCGGGCAGGCAGGACACGTCCCCACGTGTGGGGTGACCCTGCCCTGCGTGGGGCAGCCCTGGCACCCGTGGCTCTGACCTGGCAGGCGACGGCGATCTCCGGCGAGCTGCACCAGAGGTGGGCAGGGCGGTCACAGCCGGGGACCACCCCGAGCCCCGGGGCCACCAGGGCCACCAGGGCCACCAGCGCCAGGGCAGGCAGCGGCACCGTGGGGGCCATGGGGACGCCGGGGTGACGCGGAAGCGAGCCCGTCCCAGCAAGGACTTTTAAAGCTCGGCTGCGCCCGCCTCCCTGCGCCCTTCCTGCCCTTCCCGCCTCTGCGGTGACGCTGCCGCCTCACGTGGGGCTCCAGCCACCCCGTCCCTGCTGTCCCCCCCGGGGCTGAGCTGGAGCTCCAGGGTCACAGCCCTGCCAGCCGTTGCTGCTTCCCCGCGGGCTGCGACGCGTCTGGGGCTGAAACCCGACTTGGGGCAGCCCACGCCTGGTGTTTCCCGAGCAGGGAAGGGGCTGGATCCCTGCCGAGCCCCCGCGCAGCCCCCCCGGGGCGGTGCTGGTGCTGGAGCCCCCCGGGGGTGGCAGCTCCGGGTACGGGAAGGGGGTGCTGCCCAAGCCATCCCCTGAGCCCAACTCCCAGGCTGAGTGCGGAGGAACCTCGCATTTCCCCGCTGTTTAGAGCCGCCTTTTCCGGCCGTTTCTCGCCCCTTGGCGAGCCCAGGGCTGGTCCTCACGTGCCCCGGCCCTGCAAAACCGGGGAGGAGTCCTGGCACCACTCGCAGGATGGGTCACATCCTGCACCCAGCCCAGGAACTGCCGCCCTCACGCCCCCGCTCCCCACGTAACACCCTCCCCCAGCAATCCAGCAGCCGGGTCATTAACAATGTTTATTTCTTTCCTCTTTTTTGTTCCTTTTTTTTTTTTGTCGTTTTTGTGGGTTTTTTCAAAGTACCGTACAAAAAAAAAATCCTATTACAGTAACAAATACTGGATTTACATTAGTAAACATCAACGGAAAGAGCAGAGAGCACTACTGCTGGTAACGGACAGCTCGGGGGACAGGTTATTCGTTATTGCATACGCCTAAGAAACTAAAACCTCACACAGCCACCACGTCCTCTCTGAGCACAAACCTGCACCAGCAACCCTTGGGAGGGTTACACAGGGGGTCCCGAGCAGGGACACGGAAGGACAAGTCCCAAACTGTCCCCGGGGAGCAGGAACAGCCACGTTGCACCCATGGCACGGCTCGGTTGGAGGACGTGGGGGGTCACAAGCAGCAAAGCACAGCCCAGCGCCTCCAAACGCGGCACCAGCGGGTTCAGAACGAGCGAAAGCAGCAAAGGACAAATCACAGCGAGCTTATGGCGGGGGAGCAGCGCTGCAGAAGCTCGGGGGCTGGGCTCCCACCCCGGGGAGAGCAGAGAAAAAGCTGCGTTTCAAGGAGCCGAGTGAAGCACCGTCAGGGAAAGGCAGCCCTGGGGAAGGGCATCTTCCACCTCGTCGTACACAGGACGTGCGAGCAGAGCCCTGTCGGGGACAGGCCACCAAGTGGGCAGGAATGGCAGTGCTGGAAGGTGCAGAGGGGTCACCATGACACCACCCCCCCCCCTGCTCCTGGGGAGGAAGGGACTGCGGCTGTGCAGCAGAAAGGGACAGCACGGTGAGAACTGCAGAAATTCAGCCCAAAGGGTACAAAATCAGGGTAAATTTCCCTAGGCAGCAGAGCCGGGCGAGCAGCAATCGAAGTGTTGACAGGTGACAGCTTGAAGCTGAGACTCTTCCAGATGCTCAGCAAGTCCTGGCATGAGCTGGGAGCAACTCCCCTTGGCAGGACTGGCCCTGAGCTCACCTTGTGGGGTGGTGGGGGAACGTGGAGTCCATGGGGTGAGAGGCTGAGGATCCCATCACCTGCAGCCCATCCCGTGGCACAAGGACATGATGGTAGTGCAGGGACAAGCACAGGACCAGCACAGAGTCCCCAGGCTGAAAATGTGCCATGGTGACCAGTGTGGGAGACTGACAGAGCTTTGGGGTGTTGGTGCAGCCCACCCAGCCATTCCACAGACTCCAGTAGGTCACTGGAGAGCACTATGAGGATGGAGCCTTCCTGCCCCATTCCCACATGCTCTCATCTCTCACGCGCCCGAGCCCAAAGAATTACCTTAATTATCCCTGGCAGCATTTCCCAAGTGATCTCTGAAGCCAGCCACTGCACCCACAGCTCCCCTGACCTGTCATCTGCACCACTGCATCAAACACCAACAAACCAGACCCAAAAACCAGGGCCCAGAGAGGACATGCAGAGCAGGGAACAGGGGCTGTACAATCGAGCACAGGAGAACTGCCACAAGCAATGGGAAGAGGACGGTTGCGCCAGCAATCCCAGTTCCAAAAGGATCTGGGGACCAGCCCAGGGCAAGACGAGCAGCAGAGCTGGCCGGGGAAGGAGAGACAGCATGGTCCCCAATGCAGGTGGCACATCAAGGACAGGCTGCAGGCAGAGCACAAGCACACAGCACTCTGTGAAGCCAGCAGAGCCCGAGCTGCCACAGGAAACAGAAGCAGTGAAACCCCATCCCATCCCAAAGGGAACGAGCCTCTCCCGCAAATCAAGACCAAGAATGCTTTCCTCAAGCCAAGCAGATGAGAGAACCCAGGGAAGCAAATGCCACCACAGCCTCAACTCTCAGCTCAGCTTTCAAAGCTCTTCCAGAGCCACCTTGGCTGCCCTCGGGCCCTCTGAACTCGGACACAATGCCCTGCCCACAGTGGGCAGCCCTGCCCCGGACCCCATACAGTACCCATGATTCTAAGTGCTTTGCATACGTAGTTCACCATCATGCAGATACATTTCAGCATGCCCTGGGCCCAGCAGATCTGTCCTCCTGCAGCAGAGAGGTCCTTCATTCCATGTAGGGCTCGTAGTGTGCGTTGGACTCCAGCCCTCTCCTGCTCGAGCTGCAGGGCCCAGGGCAGCCTGGCAGCTGCTGCCCATGCTGGGGGTGGCAGTGGGGGCTCAGCAAACACCAGCACCAGGGAAGCTCACAAAAAGAACCATATTTACAGAGCTACAGTCCAGCTTCAAACGGGTTACGTGTGCAGAGAGTCACTGAGGCCAGCCGGGAACAACGAACTGTGCATCCCACAGATCCTGCCAGGAAAAACACGGGTACCAACACGGATTTCACAGCTTCACTGGCACAACTAAAGCAAGAGATCCATCACTAACTGGATCCTCCCTGCCCGGGCAGCAACAATCCAGAGGTGGTTATGACACTAGGAAATGACGGTGAGGTGGGGAAACCTCAGCCGGGGAGCCCCACGGAGGGTGAGGTTTCTCCTTCCTAAATGAGTCTCTGCATGCAAGAGCAGCAGCCCTCGTACCAGACACCATCACAGCCTGCCAGACCACCAAGGGAAGTGAGACTGAAGGATGCATACACTGCTCCTCTGCCTCCTCCAGCATCCAGACAGGGAGCCCCTCGGTCCCAGCTGGAGTGCTCCAAGGAATTGGGAACCAAGCTCTACAGTGATGCATAGCGGGGCGACCTGCCAGCAAGAAGGGGATCTGACCTGCTTATCAGGGAAGGGGAGGGGGCTGTGCTCGCCCCCAGCAATTCAATCACGACTGGATCCCACCTCCTAGAGGCTGGAGCCCGCTGGGAATCAACAGCCCAGCCTTTCTGTCCCATCAGCCAACACGGGTTTCAGCTACTGACCAAGAGGGACATCAGGAACGGTCACAGACATCTCAGAGGCTCTGAAGGAGCAGGAGCACAGAGACTCAACTATACAGGGTGCAAGAGTCCAGAGCCAGAAAGCAGCGCCCTGGGGAGAAGCTGAAGGCAGCTGTTGTGTTGTGCATGGGCTGCTCATCTGGCTGGTGGCTGGGAAAGGACCGGGTGAGCCAGCGTGACATTCAGGGAGTCATTGTGCTGCACCAGGGATGTGTGCTTGTAGTGCAAGACCAGGTCCTTGAGGGAGGCATAGAGGTTGTAGGGTTCAGCGAACCCATAGCCCGTCGCCGTCTTGTAGATCACGCAATGCTTGGTGTCACCGTCCACCCTGTCAGGGAGACAAAGAGCCTGGGTCAGCAGTGGGACAGAGACAGCAGGGCATGAGCAGGGGCCACCAAAGCAGCCCAGAGATACACCTGGCCCTGGCAGGAGGAGCCAAGGCAGAGGGGAGACTTTGGGAAAGCCCAGCTGACACCTCCAGCATCTGGTGAGGGAAGGGTGGAACCGTGTGGGAACACAGCCCTCACCAGCCCCATTCCACATCCGCACGGGGATACTCACACCACGGAGCAGGCGTAGCATCCCTTCTGGCTGCTTTCACGGATCAGGAAGGTGCCATCCCTCTTGCCACACAGCATCTCCTCTGCCTGCACGCGGTTGATCTTCCCCACGTACCACGTTCGCTCCTCGTGGTGGGGCAGCTCCTCCTCGTCGTCCATCATGGAGTACTGGCTGCAGTGGACCACAGGCAGGGTCAGACTCCCTCAGTTTGGGCACCCAGATCTCCCCCACACTGTTGCTGCCACCCTCCATTCTGGCAGGGAAGACTCCTCAGCTCCCATGCAGGGAGCTGGGAGGTGCCCACGGCCTTGGTGCAGGTAGAACCTGCACTCCCACACAAGCAGGGACAGGGACACTCACTCCTCCGTCTCATTCTTGATGCCCAGCCACTCGTTGATCTTCTTCTGTCGGGCACCCTTCTGCGTGAGCCATCTGGGGGAGGAAAGGCAGAGCTCAGCCCAGGTCAGAGCTCCAGGGCACGGCCATCACCAGAGGGCAGCAGCCACCCCTCTAAGGGCCCAACGAGCCCCGTGGCCGTGCTGCAGAGTTCACTCCTGCACCAAACAGGCTCTGAGCCGGTCCACTGAGCCCCAAAGCCCTCGAAGAGCCAGCTGGATGGCTCCCGGGCCGTGCTGGAGGGGAGCTACGGGAGCTACGTACACCAAGTACTGGTCCCGCAGTTTGCGCAGCTGCATGAGGTCTGGCTTGAGGCTGTTCATGCGCTTGTCGATCTCCCGGTTCTCCGAGGCTTGCTTCTTCAGGTCCTGCTCCAGCTTCATCTTGCTGTCGTGGATCTCTGTGATGCGAGACTTGAGCTTCTCTGAGTTCATGAGGATCCTGGAAGAAAGAGGGGGGCTGTAAGCCGGAGTGGGGGAGGCAGAGGAGGCTGCTTGCCAGCTCCAGCCCACAGCACACTGCTGAGAGACAAGGATTGTGCATGCCTCGGCTCTGTGCTGGGCCAGGAGGATCCTTCCAGCTCCTGGAGCCCTTCCCCAGGCAGGGCAGGTCTCCATCTCCCCCATCCTCACCGTTGCACCTCCTTCTCGTTGCCCTCCCGCCGGAAGCGCTCTATGTACTCCTTGCTGCACTTCTCCTGGGTCTGACACTGCTCCTCAAAGATCTTGATCGTCTCATTGAAGGCCTCGATTGCCGTCCTCTTCATCTGCAGCTCCTGGGGAGAAGGGAGGGGAAAACTGAGGAACATTTCTGCCCATTCTCATCCTCTCTTCCTCCCTCCCCAAAGCAGCACTGTCCTTGCTGCACCTAAAATAACCCCCACTTCAAACCCACTCTCTGGGGAGCACCCTCAAGTCCAGCAGCAGACAAAGAGGGCAGCGGGTGCCCAATCTCTGCCCTCCCCTCTGCACAGCGTGGCAGCTGCCAGCACTCAGGGGGTGCGAGGGCAGTCCCTGGGGAAGGCAGTGCCCACGTACCTGGGAAGTGCGTGTGTACTCCTCATACAGCAGGTCGTACTCCCAGCTCTTGTCCTGGTACTGCTGATGATACACCTTCAGCTGCTCCCCAACGGCTTCCACACTGTCCTCCTTCACCAGCTGGTCCTGCCATAGGCACAGCCTCACTCAGGACCTGCTCCAGCTGGTCCCATGAAACCCCACCAGCCCCGCACGTCTGTCACCCCACAAATGCAACGTCCCGGCATGGGGGGAAGGGGTGGGACATTGTCATCTCCCAAAGGAGCAGGGATGGAGGAGCAAGTGCCACTGGTTCAGGCTGTGTTGGCCATCGTGTGCCTGAGGCCCAGGGCTCACCTGCTGGTACTTGGAGATGGGGTAGAGCAGCCTGGTGTCCAGCTTGGCGTTGTACTGGGCGAGCGACTCGTGCCGGTAGTGGGTGATGAGCTCCACCACGGAGCCAAAAGTCAAGGGCTCTGAGAAGCCATACTTCCCTTCCCGGTGGAAGATCTTGATCAGCTTGTTATTGCCTCCCTTTCTGTAGTGGGGAGGGGAGAGGAGAGGGCACTTACCACCACCCCAGCACCCTACAGCAGATGCTCTTGGCATCCCAGCAGCTGGAAGCACAGGAACTCAGACCCACAGCTGCATCCCAGAGTGGCAGAGGATCCCAGTGCCCTACCTGAGCGTGAGTGTGTATTCCCCCTGGATCTTGCTGGAAGCATCACGCACCAAGAAAGTCCCATCCGGTGTGTCCCGTAGCTTCTCGTTCACCTCCTCCCTGCAAGGAACAGGATTGTCACGGCCTGTGACAGGCTCTCCTAAATGCCTCGAAGGACAGGGCACCCCAGGCACGAGCTGCCAGTCACCCCCTTACCTAGAAATGTCCCCCCAGTACCACTCAGCATCCTGCAAGGGTGCGCTGCTCCCGTTGGCCAGGCTGGCTGTGCTGGGCTTTGGCTTCGGCGGTTTGGGAGGCAAGGCTGCAAGAGAAGGAAAGTTGAAACTGGGTGAGCCCAAATCCTAGCTCCCCACAGGCAATCCCCTGGAGTGCTGAGTCCCCCTCCCTGCAGTGACTGGCCTGGAAAGCCCCCTTGGCCGCCATGCTACCAGGAGCTACTCCAGGCACATCTGTACCTTGGGCCAGCCTCCAGGCACAGCTGGGCTACCGAAACACCCTCAGCAACCCATTCGTAGGGGCAGAGACTCCACACCCACAGAGCATAAACACCAGTGCCTCAGGCCACAAGGAAGGGGCATCTCAGTACCTGGAGGCAACTGTTCCGGCTCCAGCTCCTTCGTCTGCAGGAGCGTCTCCAAAAACAGCACGGAGAAGTCAGGGCTCAGCTCTGGGCTGCAGGGAGAGAGCAGACAAGTTAAGAACAGCAGTTGTGGGGGAGAACAGCAGTGGCACTGCTCCTGTGAGCCCTGGGCAAAGGGGCAGCTGGGGTCAGCTGGTTCACCCCAGCTGCCAGATCCCAGGCTGACACAAAAGCAAGGGCTCTATCCTGGCTTTGAGTCCCACCCCTGTGTGCTGCCAGCAGTTTAATCCCACAGGCAGGGGCTGCGGGCAGACCTGCTGTTCCAGGCTGGACTCCTCATCCTGGCAGGCAGTGGCCAGTGCTGGGAACACTGCTGGAACCAAGGGCCTCACGTACCTGGCGCCAGGCAGCCGCAGGAGCAGGGGGCCGAAGATCTCTCCCAGGGCCCGAGGGTGGAGGCCGTTGCTCTCGGCCCGCTGCGATACCTTCCCCAGATGCCGGAGCAGGAACTGCAGGGTGAGCGTGTTCTGGAGCGGTACTGCAGGCGACTCCAGGGCCAGCAGCAGCTGCTTCCGGCAATTCTCTGGCTGGGGGATCTCTGGGCAGAGAACAAGACACGATGGAAGAGCTGGGATAGCCAGCACTGCTCTCTGCTCCAATGCGTCACAGCGTGGGAGCGCTGTCAGCAGCAGGGGCCATGTGCCAGGCTCATAGGGACAGGGCTTATTTTAATACCCCAAACGCGTCCATCCCATTCCCAAGGCAGACAGGGAAGGCCCTTACCCTGCAGGATGCGAAGGATGTCTCCATGCACGGACACAGGCACCACGGGGGAGGGCAGGTCCTGCAGGTAACCCCGCAGCACCTCACCCAGGGAGTGCACGTCCAAGGGCTCCAGGTCACCCAGGGTCCAATCTGCCAGGGCACAGATTTCCCATGGGTGGTGGGCACAGCACTGGACACCCAGCCAGCAGCTTCAGTGCTATCAGCATCCATCCTGAGACCATCCCACACCTCCCAGTCAGCTACCACGGGACACAGCACCACGAGGGAGCTCAGGCAGCCCTCAGGCAGCCCATGTGACAGAGGATTCCTGGAAGTTCCCTGTACACCCCAGAAACAAGTTGGCTCTGGGAGCCCCAGCAGTTCCCCTTGGGAAAGGGCAGAGGTCATTTCAGGTGCCCACATAGGAATCTTGCAAACAAGAATCCTGGGCATGCAAGGCTTGGGTGAGAATTTTGCTCCCCACTGCTGGCAGAGACAAGCAAAGACTGAGCAGCCATACACTGAACCCAATGGGGATAACATCTCCCTCGAACACAGGGCACAGGATTTTGGGAAGCACATAAAGCCTGTCCCAAGAGCAGCACAGCCAGGGCTGACAGCACTGTGTGGTTGGGGTTTGCAGGAATGTCTGTGGAAGGGGATATGCCAATGTGGTGCTGGATGAGGCCCAAGCCAAGAGGCAGAGAGCTCTGAAGGCTCCCCGGCAAAGACATCAGCTCCGGCACCACAGAGCCACCAAGCTATGAAAGATCCTCCTCTGGTTATTAGTGATGTGACAGAGCCAGAGAAGCCTCTGCCAGCTCATCAGCAGAGCACCCAAAGAGAGCAGGAGGCAAGCACAGGGGTTCATTTGTTTGCCTGTGAGTCTCCAAGCCGCCGCCACATCTCTTTGCTCCAGTCCATGGAGGGTGTGAGGAATCCCCCCTCTCCCATCCCTTCCACACGAGGCAGGGACCTGTTGGGACGGGGACAGCCCACCCCCACAGGCAGCATGCCAGGAGTCAGGAACTGCCGAGGACAGGCAGCCTGGCCTGGATTGCATTACTGCTGGCGCTGTCACATCCACTAATCTCCTCCATCTGAGCTGATTCGCCTCCACCGCGCAGAGCTGGTTCTTACCGGTTCTCAGCGCCTGCCTCAGTTCGGAGCCAGATGTCCTGTACAACATCTCGCTGTCTAACCCTGGAAAGGGGACACTGCTGTCAGCTCCCAGTGCCAGCCGGGCAATGGCTGCGGCACAGCCAACCACGCCTGGACGGTGTCCAAGCCAACTCCCTGCAGATGCTGCTGCAGCCCCCTTGGCCCCCAGGACACCCAGTTCAGTGGCCCCCTTTCTCCACCTTTCTTCCCCTTTCTGGCACAGATCCAGGCTGGAAGCACTTCCCAAACCCCAGCACCCATCCACGGTGTGTAGGTGCTCAGACCCAGCACCCTCACCCCAGGCCTCTGTGCAGTCAAGCCATGCACTGGGGAACAGCAGATCAATCCAGGGAGGAGTGTGAGGGCAGCTGTGTCCTGTGTGTCCCACAGAGCTCAGCCTCCCCCTCTGCCCTCACTGTGGGATTTTGGGATATATCAGTCTCCCCCTGTGCCCTCACTGCTGGATTTTGGGATCTATGAGCCTTCCCCTCTGCCCTCACTGCGGGATTTTGGGATCTATGAGCCTTCCCCAGTGCTCAGCATTACCCCTTACCTTTCTTCTCAATAGCTTCCAGCAGCTTCACCAGGAGCGGCGGAGCAATCTCGGGAGGGCTGAACTGCTCCTGCAAGTCCAGGAGAGGAGACCCTGTGGGAGAGGGAGGGACGGAAGGGCTCACTGCCAGCTCAGCCACCAGCAGCAGAGCAGGGCACAACCAACACAGCCTCCAACAGGAGCCAGGAAAGCTGTGGCCTAGGCAAACGCAGCAGAGAGGCTGCAAGGAACCTGTAAGCTGGCCCAGAAACCAGCACAGCACTTGTTGAGCCCAGCTTTGCTCCAACTCCTGACTGGGTGTGCACAAGAGATCCTACTTCTCCCTGCAGAGGCTTGAAGACCCCCAGCCCCCAGGCAGGCAGTGCAGGGGTTACCACAGCTTCTGGAGCTCAGGCTGGGCTGGGTCCCCGCCCAGCACAGGGGCTGTGCAGGGCTGGCAGTGGAGCAGGCCCAGGGAGCTCGCTCACCGTGGTGAGCTGTGATTAATCCAGAGATTCAGACAGAATGCCATGTCAGCAAATTCCTGCCTTTGATTGTTCGTTTAACATGGAAACCGGCCCTGTGTCTCCCCCTCCCCGTGAGCCCACAGCCTCCTGCAGGCTGCTACAGGGTACAGACAGATAGCCTGCGGCACAGAACTAGGGTCCCCCCCCATTCCCGGGGGATCCTTAGCCCCTTGGCGGGTGGTATTTCACTGCCACTTCCAGCAGATCTCGAGACTCTGGCTCCAGGCACCCCCTCCCCCTGTGCATGCCGGGGCAGGAGCATGCAGGCCTGGCCAGGCTGCTGCCAGCAGGAGGTTTGCCGAGGGATGAGCGGTGCCATCCTGGTTCCAACTGAGCACCAGTCGGTGCAGGAGGCTCCTCCAGGCTGGTCCACAGCACCAGGCAGCCCTTGGGCAGCCCACGGTGGGTGAGGACACCCAGCACACTCCACTCTGCAGAGGCAGAGCCAAAAGGTTGCGAAACAGCTCCGTTGTCATGGATCTGACCCGAACTCGCCTGGTGTGGTCTCACCACGAGGCGCAGCAAGCTGAGACTCCACACCCGGCTGAGCCTCCTGCACCCACAGCCTCGTGGGGAGACAGAGCACCCATGGATAGGGAAGCACAGGGGGTGGGCACCCAGCAGCTCTGCTGGACGGTGGCAGGGAGGGGGCCAATCTCCCACCAGAACGAGCCCCTGGGCACAGGAAGGGGCCCAGTGTGGTGCTGGTCAGGGTGGGGAAGCAGCAGGCAAGCTGCCAGGCTGGCAGCTCCCAGTCTGACCCTTGGGAAGGGCTGAAGGGAGAGTAAATGCTGGTGCTGCCCACGTGGCCCGGCTAGGAATGCGCTGCTTCAGCAGGGAGCAGCTTGTCCTTTTTTTATCAGGCAGCCTGTGCTGGAGACAGCAGCGACTCCTGAGCCTGCCGGGCCTCCAGGCTGGGCTGCCATGAACAAGGCTGCTCTCAGCACTGCTCCCAGCTCGGCCCGGGCAGCTGCGGAAATATTTCCGAGCCGCATTTTCCGCCCATGTTCTCTGCGGAAGGCAAACACCAGCAGCTCGTAAATCCACTGGCACAACGCACTGGTTCTCCTGTTCAGCAGGGCCAGCCCAGCTCCTAGGGGCTGCGTGACAGAGTGTGGTGCTGGCCCTGCTCCTTCAGTGACACTGCAGGGCTCAGGGAGCCCGGCCAGCCGGGGCAGGACCCGGGAAGCACAGCATGAGCTCCATGGGGCAGCCAGGAGACGGCTCTGCATCTCCCAAAATGCAGCTTGTGAAGAAACAACACAGGCTTGGCTCAAATGCAGTTTCTCCGATGCAAAAATGTGTCTCCCCAGCAGAACACTGAATACAGAAATACAGACTATTCTGAGCTGGAAGGGACCCACGAGGATTGTCGAGTCCAGCTCCTAACTGAATGGCCCATATCAACACACAGGTTGAGTGTAACATGGTCTGGGTGTCTGAAGTGCCACCCTGCAGGCCCTGGCTGTGCCCAGAGAGGAGGCTGGCTATGGGGATGCACCCACAGGGGAGAGGGACAGGGTTGGCACCCTCCTCATGTGCCCTGGTACCCCATCCTCCCTCCCCACAGACAGGCTGGCTTTTATTTTCCTTTCCAACTGCACCTTTTCTATGTGTCAGGAGTTTTGGAACGTATCTTGTTCCACACCCCAGAGATTATACCAGCAGCTCTGACCACCCAGACACACCTCCACCGAGCCCTCCTTGAGAAGAGGAGGAGAGAGCCGACAGTGACAGCCCCTGAAGGAGCACGGGGTTGGACGCAGGCAAGGCCAGCACATCCAGCACAGAGCCTATCCCAGGCTTCCAAGAGAAGCTGCTTTCTTGGAAAGGCAGGTTGTGAGCGGCATGACTCAGGTCGGGGCTCTCCCTGACAACCCAAACGCTCACATGGCCCAGCACCATTCCCACCCTTCAGAGATGTTTCCTGGGGCCACCCCTCTGGCTCCGGCAGCAGGAGCAAGTGAGGCAGCTGCAGGCAGCTCTGCACCAGCCCCACCACCCTGGTTTTGTAAGACCCCAGAGGTGTTTCACACAGCTAGAAGCATGTGATGGATAGTTGTGACTCCCAGGCAAAGAGGGACAGGGGGGATGCAGGACTGAGAATATGCTGTGACACCCACCAGTTCCTGCTGCTGCCCCCAGTCCTCCTGTGTGCACCTGCACAAGATCTTCTGCAAGGCATGGGAAGGCAAAGTGTGGTTGTCACTCCTCACTTGGAAGGTACCTTAAAGTCCATCTTGTTCCACCCCCTGCCATGGGCAGGGACACCTTCCATTATCCCAGGTTCTTCCAAGCCCTGTTCAACCTGGCCGTGCACACTTCCAGGGATGAGGCAGCCACAGCTTCTCTGCGCAACCTGTGCCACCCTCAGAGTCAAGAACTTCTTCCTAACTTCTAATCTAAATCTCTCCTCTTATAATTTAAAACCTCCCCCTTGTCCTATCAGTATGTGCCTGTATAAGAAGCCTCTCTTCTTCTTTTTTCCTTTTAAGTACTGGAAGGCCACAATAAGGTTTCTCCAGAGCCTTCTCTTCTGCAGGCTGAACACTCCCAGCTCTCCCAGCCTGTCTCCATGGCAGAGGTGCTCCAGCCCTCGGAGCATCTTCATGGCCTCCTCTGGACTAACTCCAACAGGGCCATGTCTCTCCTGTGCTGTGGACCCCAGACCTGGAGGGAGTAATCCAGGAGGAGTCTCACAAGGGTAGAGTAGATGAGGGGAACCCAGGGGCTGGTGAACCCCTGTCATGGGGTTTATGTGCCTGGGAAGAAAAAAACACAGGCAAAGGGCAGGCAGCTGCCACAGCTCCACAAGCAGGGCTGAGGTACATTGGCTCTCCTGGACCAGATCCGGGCCAAGCCCAGTGCCAGCTGGGAGGCAGCTGCAGGTGCAGGACAGCCCATGCCCAGCCCCAGGGTGGCTGCCCAGCCCCAGAGAGGGCCCTGCGACCCGCGGGGAGGGCTGGCTGCCAGGCAGACAAGCAATTAGCTCCAGTTCTCAGAAGTGCTCTTTTAGACCCTGACTTTTCTCCTCTTGCCCAGAGACAAGTAATTGTGTCTCTCAGCAGGGCTGAGCAGCTCTTGGCAGGGAGCATTGCCCCAGGCGCTGCAGAGGCGGGGAGCTGGTGGTTGGGAGAGGTCAGGGTTTCTCCTGAAGGGAGGGAGTAGGGCAGAACTGAGTGGAGCAGGGACCAAGGGCCACAGGGATCCTGGGCAGTTGGAGGACAGAGAGGGAGAAGGATCTTGCAGAGGTACGAGCAGGACAAGGCTTGCTCCAAGAAGTTCTGCTGAGCAAGCTGAGGAGGAACAACATGCTTTTCTCTGGGCTAGGACTGAGCCTGAGCCCATAACCCCCAGGCAACTCAACTGTGCAGCTGCTGAGCCAATGCTGTCCTGCAAAGCCACTCACACACTCTCCTCTGTCACACATCAGGAATGGAGTTGTCCTGAAGCCAACACAGCACACAGCAGGGCTTACCTTGCTCCACAGCCTCCGGCAGCCGGCAGCCGCTGGCCCCAGGCGTGGCAGGCAAGGGTCTCTGCACTCGGGGCCGGTGAGAAGGGACCGAGATCTTCACTGGCCCCACGTACTCCACGTAGGTGCCAGGGAAGTCCCCCTTCTGCTTGGTCCGCTCATTGACACCCAGGATCCACCCGATCTGGTTGGGGGTCTGCTCATCCCCGTCTTTGAAACCCAGGGACTGCAGGGCCCCCTTGCTGACGACCAGGATGTCCCCGGGCAGCAGGTCGATATCCTCCTCGCGCTCCTTGCGGTAGGGGTAGAGCGCACGGTACTGGAAGCCGTCGGTGCTGCCCATCCTCTCTGCCGGGGGGAGGGGAGAAGGGCTCTGAACAGTCAGACAGCACGTTTCAGGCAGGAGAGGAGGGTCCTCAGAGGCAGCTCTCCCCCATCAGCACTCTGAATGTCTCTGTGTGAAACAGCACCCCAGGAGCCTAGTCCGGTTGCCACGGAGCTCTTTAGGTGCAGCCCCTTTTCCTGAGCTTGAAACCACGATTCAGCCAAATTATGGAGCAAAGGGAGAAGGAGACAAACATAATCCAGCACTGGTGAGCGGGCATGCAGCAAGGAAACCCGAGGTCAGGGTCTGTTTCACCAAAAAAGAAGCGGGTTTCTTGGAGTCTGGGAGGCTTCAAGTCCAGAACAGTGTGTCGTGCTACGTCCCCCTTCCCAGTGCCTGCAAAGAGAAGAAGACTTGTCACTGCACAGCCAGGCACCCCACACCCTCCTGATACACCAACATTAAACTAGAGGTTCACCTGAGAGAGGCAGGACTCGTTTCTCTCCTACCTACCAGCTGATGCTGAGCCCTGAATCCAACCAGGACATGCTAATCCTGATTTCCACTCCCCAAAGCAACAGAGGAGCCAGTGGCTGCAGGGAGGAATGCCACCTCCTCTCTGCTACAGGCAGGCACCAGCTCTGCATCTTAAAGAGGTTCACTCCTGTTTCTTCAGCTTACCCTCCTCGAAACACTTATGCAAACAAGGAGACAACGAGTGAGACAAAACAGCCTTTATGCAGGATAACTTTCGCATACAGAAAAGGATGACCCTGCACTCACCAGCTGCCGGCCCTGAATAGGAGCAGAACAAACAGATTTAACCTTTCCTTGTAAAATCCATTAAATTTCACAGTTCACCTTTATATCTCACCACAAAATCCCCCACAAAGGCATCTTCTGAAGGGAGCTGCCCACAAATGTAGGTTAACCAAGCTTTCAGCGAAAGGCTTTCGAGAGGTGCTGCCATTCCCGCAGAGCAGCACTTCAAAGCTTTGCTCTGAGCTAAAAGTCAATTTTTGAACTTTTCAAAAGCACCAACAGCATCAAGTGCAGGCACGGGTTCCTTTTGCAGGAATGGAGGCGAGAGGAGTTAAAATAATCTTTAGAAGCCTTCAAGTCTACTTAGATCTCCTAACTGCCCTTCAGCTATTCAGAGAGAAACTGAATATGCTACCTGCCATGCCCAGAAATCCACCAAAAAGAATAAACCTGGGTTATAACATGTTGCTGAAGAGATGTACGAGCTGGGGCATTCCCACCAGCCAGGCACGTCCTCTTTTCCCATCCCTTTCTGGCTGCACAGGCCAGTTTTCCACCTCCCCCAGGCAAATCCCAGCATTCCAGGATTTGCACAAGGCGCCGGGGTAGCCAGAAATCAGCCTTCCCAGGGACACCCTGGGCCCGCTGAAATGCTGCAGGTCCTACTAACAGCTTGAAGCTGCTTTGGCCCAGAAACCACCAAATCCAGCTCAAAACTCTTGAGTCTCATCTGAAAAGTATTAGTGAGCAGGAAGGCTCTTCTCAGAGCTGCAGGAGCCTGGGCAGAGAGGGAGGGGAGGAGGCAAAGGGAGTCAGGACACCCTTCCCAGCGGGGTCAGTGCACAACCAAGCGTGGCACAAAGCCAAGGCTGCTCTGACCGTGGGTTAGACTCTGCTGAGAGAGACCAACAATGGTGATCTGCAGGATTTCAAAATAACCCTTCCGGGCCAGCAGTACATTACAGTTCATATCAGCTACAAAGCCTTCTTCCCTGCTGTGTGGGGTGTCACCCCACACATGCCACCACACCTGCACGTGCCACCAACCCCTGCACATGCTGACACAAAGTCTGAAGATCGGGGTAAGTCCTCTGAGAGGAGCCAGTTCCACCTCTCCACAGCCAGGCTCTCCAGCCTGGCACCACGCTGAGGGCTCCTTCCCTTGACAAGGACAAAAGGCACAAAAAGGCCATGGCACAGGAAACCTGTGAAGCAGCCAGAGCCTGCACCGCCTGCTTGAGCTCGGGCAGGAGTCCCAGCCAGGCTGTCTTTGCCATGAATGAACAGGCGCTGCCTGCAGGGAGGTGAGGTACTTGCGGCCAGAGGCGGGTGGGGAACAGAATTAAGCCTGATCCAGGTTGCCGGAGAGCTTCTTCAGAGCTCCAGGAGCAACACCAGGCTGCAAGTCTCATGGAGAGCTCCTGGGGAGGTCTCTTGTGTTCCTAGGGGAAGCAGCACATCCCAGTATGGCTGCCATGAGAGCTGCCACCATGCTGGGATTCAGCTGCAGCAGAGCCTGCATCTCCCCAATCCAACCAAGCACCAGCCAGGAAAATATTACTTCATAATCCAGAGCATAAAGAGAGATTTATGGCCAGGCTCACTGGCTGCCCCTCTGAACGCTGCCTGTCGAGGAGTCGCAGCACCACAGGCACTGTCTGAGTGCCAAGGGTCTGGGCGGGAACGGTGCCGGCAGCTCCTGCTCCTCCCAGAGAGGACAGACACCAGAAGGCACCCAGAGGCAGCAGAGCCCAAACCCAGCTGGGTTGATGCTCCCCCTCAGGCACCCCCCAAGCTCCTGCCTGCAGATCCCAGCCCCGACTCCCGGCACCTCTGACAAGCCGGTGCAGCCGAAGAGGCTGGAAGGACAGAACGCTCAGCCCTGGCAAACTCGTTCAGTAGCTTTTAAAAGCAGATTTGCGTGGAGGGGTGGGAAGAGAAGAGTGACTCGGGAGCACCGAGTGTGTCCACGGAGCAGGTCCTGCAGCTTCTTCCAACCAACTCCTTCCACAGCCTTGTTCCCTGGGGTGGGAACGCAGAGGTAGTTCTGTGCCACTCTGCTCTCCACGGCCCAGAGGGTCACCGGGCACATGCAACAATCCAGAGGACTTAAAGCCAGGCTGGTCCTGGAGCAGTCTCACCTGCCTTCCCCACGCTCAGACCACATGGGCATCAAGTGCTCTGTGAGGAGCCCCCCTGGAAATCCAAATCCACATGGTTAATCCAGTGCCGGCCCCTCCAGGGGAAACAGTTGTCCTCTGTCCTGCCACAGACCTAGCGAGTGGCTTCCTTGGCCAAGCCAATGGCCAGGAAAGCTCTGCACCCTCGGAGTGCAGCTGACCGAGTCTGCTTGTCTCTGTGGATTGGGAACACGCTTCCCAAAGCTCTGGAACAGCTCTTTGCAGGGAAGGCAGGGCCAAGAGCCTGGGACACGCACGAGCCTGTCGGCTGGAAGCACACCTCTGAGCTGGGGAGAGGGAGCAGCCTGCCAAAAGATTTTGGCTGGGCCCAGTTCCAGGTTTACTCGGATCTCGGAGAAGAACCTCATGTGTCTGTGCTGGCAAGCACTTGCTTAAGGCTGCTCTGCAAATCCCATGCATCAGACAGCTAAATACCTTTGGTAAATCTATCTCAGCACCCAGAAACAATCCCCCGATTCATTAACTGCTGTCAATACTTTCTTTGTTTAATGCATCAGTTTGAAACAAAAAACACATTACGAGTCTTTTTGTGTGTGCCCAGCGCATAAATAAAAGCATCTTAACGTTTTAAATGTGGTTCCTGTGCTTTTTCACCCAGTTCCAAATGCAGTTCAAAGTGCAGCTTGACTTGAAATAAGACTGAGTGTTGCTTTCCCTCCAGTGAGGGGAAAGAATGCCTAAAAATATTTAAAAGAAGAAGATGCCTACACCAATCTACACAGCCCAAAACCTCTCCAAGTTACATCAGATCCTCAGCGAGCAAAACAAACAGCAAATCAGGTTTTGAACTGCACGTTGCAGACAATAAGAACAAACTTTTAATAAAAAGAGAAAATAGGACGACAGAAAGATTAAAATGGACAGGGAATTGCCTGCTATCGTGACATCTGCTGCTGCATCACATCCTCCTGATTTACACAGCCAGGGCAGCTCCTGCCCATGGCCACGAGCTGCCCTTTCCCAGGGACACAGAGCATTTACTGCTCACGCTTGAGTTTCATTAAGTATTTTGCTTTGTTCACACCAAAGCCCAAGGAAGTGAAGGAATATCTGGAACATTTCACGGAAAAGGTCAATGTCATGGTTAGCAGGGATCTGAGGAGCTGGGTAAATACCTGCCTTGGGATGACTGATAACCTTCTTTTGGGAGACACCTGGAGGTCCCAGTGACCTCCTCAAAGGCTGAAGCACCTCAGGTATTGTGCACACCTACTCCAAAACTTCTCATACTGTCCAGAGGCTTCTGACATCCAACTTTTTTGCTGAGCTGAAGCGCGTCCTCTCTTAAAGCACCTCAGAAACTTTCTCCTCTTCCCTGCAAGAGTTTTTTATTTGACCAGAAACTTCTATATGCCAGCAGCGAGCAGAGAAAGACCCAGTGCCCTACACTAGCCCCACCACCTCACTCCAGGCTGCCATTACCCCACCTCCCAAGCTGCAAGAACACACTTAATTCCATTTTCGGAGCATTCATGAAGCTGGGTTTAGGGATATATAAACCCAGGAGCTGTATTTTGGCTCCTTCTCTCAAAAATTACAGTTCTAAAAAAAACCTGAGTACATGAAAAAAAAAAAAAGTCCGACTGTTCTCGCTAACTTATCTGCTTAAAATCACATTCCCCGGGGTATTTGGAATGTATATGATTTATTAGCAGCCCTGCACAGCTCAGCAATCACATGAAGTAACCAAGAGGTAAGAAGTACCCACATTAGCAGACCAGCACTATTTGCGTGTTGGTGAGAGAGCCAAGACCTTCCAGCTTGAGAAACCCACCGTCCCCTTCCTCTGTTTGCTTTTTATCTTCCATTACTCGGCTGCTCCAGCTCCAAGCCACAGCTCCAGAGATTCCCAGAGGAATTAAAAGAGCCCGTGATATTATAAATACTCTTTTTTCATTGTAAACACACCCCAGCACCCGGCGCTCTGACACGGCTCCAAACTGGCTCCGACAAACCACTCTGCTCCTTGCCACATTCCAGATGAATTTCCAGCACTTTCCCTTCCAAATCCAGAGCTTTTGTCCAGTGAGACCCAACTGTGGGCAGAAAAGGATTTTCCTGTGTGCCTAAACCCTTGTTCCAGCAAGTTAAAAACGGAGGGGTTTGGCGCAGGGGACCAAGTTTAGGAGAAATGAATCCACGCCATGAATCGCATGGCCAAATGGAAGCACGATCTGCCCACGTCAAAGGGAGTCGCCAAAGAAACCAAACCATGCCTTGGACTTTCCCACATGGTGGATGACTAGAGCAGAGGCCAGTCCAGCCTTGGGGACACACTGGGGCGGGGGAATGGCCAGGAAAGCAGTGATTTAGGCTATATTTACTCAGCTGTCTCCATGCCCTGCTCTCACAGAGAAAGTCACAGGGCCAGTTCCCCAGTGGCTCCAAGAGCTGCTTGGGAAATCAAAGCTGCGCATTAATGGGAGGAGAGGCAGCCGTGCCTCTACCAAAAGGCAACACTGGAGCCACTCCAGCTCCTGCAGATCCCATTTTAGATAGGTTTCACCCCTGGTTTCATTCCCTATTGAGCAGAGACCCCCAGTTTGGGAGGTGCATGACCACAGGAATCATCCTCCTCAAGAGGCTGAGAAACACCCGCAGAAGAAATGCAGTGACCAACCTCCCTGGGAACAGTGGGACTTGGGTCATCCCAAAGCCAGGGTTTGGGGCAACTGTGTCAAGAGAGAGCAAAGCCACCCCCAAGGCTGAACTCTGGCATATCCAGCCAGACAGGGGCACCAGCTCTAGTCCGGGGTCTGCCGGGGCTGAACTGCCCTCGGGCAGGGGGGGAGCAGTGGTGGGACCCCCACAGGCTGCTCTTCTCTGGCTCTGCCACCCCAAAAGGGCGCCTAGGATCCCCAGAAAGGGGGGAAATGTACCCTGCTGAGGTTGATCCCTAAACTGGTATCACTGCGGGGGAAATGGCACAGGGGAACCCCTGATGGCACTGCTGGGATGGAAACAGCACGGGGAAACTGGGGGGAAAAACAGTCCCTTCACGGGGAGGGGAAAGGGACAGTCTGCGAGGATCAATGGGGGCACAGCCCCTGCACGGGGAGGGGACAGGGACAGCCCGAGGGGGGTCGTGGGGCACAGCCCTGCAGTGGGAACGGGGCAGGGACAGGCTCGGGGGTGTCCCGGCCCGGGGGTGTCTCTGCCCTGGCAGCGGGACACCCCGCGCTGACACCTCCCGCATGCCTGGGCACATCCGTGAGGCCGCCCCAGCACGGACAGAGCCCCGGCCCGGGGCCCACCCCGAGGGTCCCCGCCAGGCCCCGGGGGCGCCTCACGCTGAGGGGGTCCCGGCGCCGGCCCTGGTTCCGATTCTGGCCCCTCACCCCGATCGCCCCTCTCTCGATCCCCCAGTCCCGGCCCCGTCCCACCTCTCCGCCGGCTCCATCCGCCGCCGCTCGGCTCCAGCCCCGTTCTGCCGCCTCCGACCCGGCCCAGCCTGGGACAGGCCCGAGCGCCGCCGGAACGGCCCGAACCCGCCCCGGAAACAGCCGAGCGAGGACGGAACGTCCCGAACCTTCTCCGGAAATACCCGAGCAGGGACGGAACGGCCTGAAGATTAGGCCCCGCCCCCTCTCGCCGTTCGGCCGCCGTCGAGGCCCCGCCTCGCGCACGCGCCGCTCCGGAAAGAGCCGAAGGGGCCCGAAGGGAGACGCGGCGGCGCCCCCTGGCGGCGGAACGAGACAACGGGGAGGGCACCGCATCAGGATAGAACCGGGATAGCACCGGGATTGGACCGGGATAAAACGGGCATAAAACCGGAATAGAACCGGGAAAATACCGGGATAGCACCGAGATAGAACGGGGATAGCACCGGGATAACACCAGGATAGCACCGGGATAGAACTGGGATTGGACCGAGATAAAACCGGGATAGAACCGGGATAGCACCAGAATAGTACCGGGATAGAACCGGGATAGCACCAGAATAGTACCGGGATAGAATCGGGATAGCACCGGGATAACATCGGGATAGCACGGGATTGGACTGGGATAACACCGAGATTGCACCAGGCATCGGGATGCACCGGGATTGCACGGGGATAGAACCGGGATTGTTCCGGGATAACACCAGGATTGGACTGGGATAGCACTGGCATAGCACCAGGATTATAGCGGGATTGCACCAAGATAGCACCGAGATAGCATCAGGATTGTACTGGGATAGCACCAGCATTACACCAGGATTGGACTGGGATACCACCGGGATAGCACCGGGATTGCACTGGGATGGCACCGGGACTGTACTGGGCATGGGGCACAGCACCGAGCACTGGGCATGGGGCACGGCACCGGGACTGTGCTGGGCACTGGGATTACACTGGGAATGGGGCACAGCACAAAGCACCAGGACTGCTCTGGGCACCGAGTATGGGACATGGACCCGGGCATGGGGCACCGGGCACTACAACAGGCACAGGGCACAGACCTGGGAACGGGCCTTGGCACCAAGCACGGGGCACCACACTGGGTGTAGGTCACAGGGCACCAGGCACTGCACCCGGGATCTGGGACACTGCCGCAGGCATGGGGCACAACACAGGGGACACAGACAGACACAGGGCACTGCACTGGGCACTGGCACTGCACGGGGGACTGGGCACCGCACCAGTCATTGCACTGGGCACCCACAGCCAGAGCCCAGTGCCGGAGCCAGCCGTGCCGGTGCCACTGGCACAGCCATATCCCAGCCCTCTGGCTCGTGCTGGGGCAACTCTGGCTCCCCCAGCCCTGTTCACCCCTTGCCACTACCCCCTGGAACGGGCACTCCCTGCCTAGCCACACTCCAGTGCCAGCAGTGCCGATCCCACCCCGGCTCTGGACACCACGCTCAGCGCAAGGGACGATTTTAATCCAGCATAAAACTTCCCGAAGGTAGGAACACAGCCGGGCGCTGGGCAGAAAGACACAGTTCCCCTTGGCTTTTGAGACATTTCCCATTAAAAATTCCTTTTCCCACCGTATCTGGTGCACAGCCAAACCCCCCTTCCCATGGGGAGGGGGTGCCTGGCGTGTTCCCAAAACCCCGCTGCCTTCCCGAGACCTTCACGCAGACAGTGGAGGAAAGAAGCAAAGGAAACACGGAGCAGCTCTGCCGGCTCATTTTTGGGGGGGTTAACGGCACCAGTTTAACGGGAGAAGCAGGATACGGAGCCTGGTACAAACCACACGTGCACAAAATAACCCCAACACGCAGCCCAAAAACCCACCAGGGCCATGGTGATGCCTGGTGGGGGGAGAGCCAGAACATGCATTAACAAATGGGAACATTTATATCCTAGGAAATGGTAGAAATGGGGGAGAAATGCTGGGCTGAGCTGTAGTTTGTCAAATAGAACAACAAGGGGGGAACAAGGGGGTAAAATTCCCAAATTACAGGTGCTCACTGGCTTGGGGAGGTTTTGTTTAAAAAAAAAAAGCAGAAGTTGGGATTTTTTTGGGTGTCTATGCACTGACCAACCAACACCACAGGATTTGGGGACAGAGAAAGAGCAAAAACTGGCCCTAAAAATCCCATTAATATTCACATCCAGTTGCTGACCCTGTGGCAATGTCTCTCTTTTTCTATCCCTGGAAGGGCCAATGGAGCCTGGTGGCTCCAAAAGGTTCCAATAAAATAATCAAACCCTTTACATCCACTATACACTTATAAAATGACCCATATGTTCATCATCTGCTGATCCACATGCAAATAAAATCCCCCCTCTGCATCCCAGCCCAGAGCGCCAGTGTTTGGGAGATGTTACTGTAGGTTTGGGGTTTTGTTTTAATTTTAAATGTTAGAATTTGTGTTTCTTAGGACATTTGGGGTGTTTCTAGATAAAACCAAAGTTAGAAAGTAGGGAAAAGTGAGTGGGGTCTTTGCAAGGTTAGAAAACAGTGTGCCATCCATCTGGAAGCTGGGAGACACACGGAAAAGGCTGGGACTCTCAGAGCTGGGTTGGACCCTGTGACAGTCCTGCACTGCCCATTTAGCTTATAAAAAGTAATAAATTAATTAAGGAATATTTGCATCGAGTCCTTCTGTACACAGAGGGTGGGGCCCAGCCGGGAGAAACACCACCACCGGGAAAGCTCCTGTGTCTCTATAAAAATATGAGCATCTCTCAGGGAGTACAAAAAGCCTTCACAGGGAGGAGAAGTGCCCGGCCAGTGCCGACGTCCAGAGTGGCTCTGGGGATGCTTCTCTCATGGATATGCTGCATGGGACGGAGTTTTCAGGGAGGTGGTGGGATGCCACAGGGAGCCTGAACCACCCCTGGTGCCAGCGTGGGGCTCATGTGTGCTTGGCCCTGCTCCGTGTGCCACCCTAGGGCGCTGGGATGTGAGCCCCTGCCAGCTCCTGGCCCCGTGCCGGTGCTTCCCAGTGGCCCACTGATCCCTCCCCAGAGTTCTGGCACTGCTGGGAGCCACAGTCCCGGTGCTCACACCCGTTCCACCACGGCAGGGGGATGCTGCCGTCTGGCTGCTTGGCACTGCCAATGGGGTAGGAGCCCTGGCATTCCCACTCGGACACCGCTGGCTCCTGTTCGTCACTCTCAGAGCCCTGCACCGCGATCTGTGGCACCGGGCTGGGCTTCAGCTTCGGCTGCGGCTCCGCACCGGCTGTGCTGCCGCCCTGCAGAGTTGTGCCCGACCCATCTTCACTCTTCCCACCATCTTCGCCTCCTGGCACCGTCTCCGGCTCGTCAAAACTCACTTCTTGAACTGCCTCTTGCTTCTTGAGGAGTCCCTGCGCTCAGAGAGGTTCAGGCGCCGCATGAACCACCATCTCCTGGTCCCGGTCGGGCCTCTCCCCAAGCCGGGAGCTGGTGAGGTGATAACCGTGCTCCCCTGGGTAGGGCAGCGCTTCTCCCTCCCCAATGGCCTCCCTGTCCATTGGGGACATCTCCAGCCCCAGCTTGCGGCCCGCTGCAGGTTTTTCTTCTCGGCCAGGATGGTGACGATCTTCCTCAGCCGACTGGACACGCTTGAGGAGTGGGGAGCGGGGGCAGTCAGCCGCTGCGGGGGCGGGAGCTCTGCCGGACAATGGTGGGGGCGACAAGGTCTTGCCCTGGAAGGAGTGGGGGGTTTTGGGGTACCCAGGGAGTGGAGACGGGGAGCGCTGGGGGGAAGGCGGGCGCTGGGAGGAGGAAGGGGTGCAGGCAAGGGGTGAGGGGGGGATGCTGCTGGTGGATTTGCGACGTCCCACTTTGTAGCGCTGCCCGCCCAGTTTGGGGGCCAACCCGTGTAGGGAGCTGGGGCGCACGTGGCCGGCGGGCGACGTTGGGGTGCTGGAGGAGGGAGAGGTGCTCTGCGGGGACACAGCGTCTGCCACACAAAGAGAAACAGGTCACTGTAGGGATGGAGGGACACACAGCATCCCACCCTGCCCCTCGCCAACATCCTCCCTCGCCGTGGTTGAGGTACCTGAGGGCAGGTCGGGAGCAGGGCTCCGGCAGGGTGTTGTGGGACCTGGGGACAGGCTATGCGTGGGGGACTCTGGAAGGCTCTCGCTGGAGGACAGCGAGTGGTGGAGGCCAGAGGAGAAGCTGCGGCTGGTGTGCAGACTGACGACCTGCCTTGGAGATCTTCTTAAAGAGGGATTTTCTCCTACTGCAGGAGACAAGAATAATCCTGGCTTCTCCTTAAAGCTGGCGGCTCCAAGTCTGCTGACCTGGTGCCAGTAGGACCAGAACCCAGTATGGCAGATCCAGAGCATCCGACCCAGAGCTGGCAGGACCAGATCCCACTGAACACCTCAGTATGGCATATCCAGAGCATCCCCATGGTATGGCACACACCAGGTCAAACTTTTATCCATCTTATCCTACCCCAGTTCTACCCACCTCTCCTGGCCATCCCTTTTTCTGCTCTTCTTACTCCTCCGCGCCATCCTCGTCTTGGAGCTGTTTTTCCTTGCGGGCCCTATTTTGATGGAGGTGTTCTCCAGGGCTGTGGTGCGCAGGGCCACTTTATTCCCGCTCTGAGGGATGGAAAACGAATCACTGCAGGAGCGGATCTGAACCAGCTCCTGCCACCAGATCCAGCCGGCGGAGGCAATGCCAGGGAGCTGCTGAATTGATATCCCAGTTCCAGGAGAGCAGAGCAGCTCTGGACACTCACCTTGAGCAGCAGCTCCACAACATCTCGGTGAACCAAACCCAGCACAGACTCTCCGTTCACATGTGTGATGAGATCTCCCGCTCTCAACCCTGCCTCCTGCGCGGGGCTCCCCTCTTCCACGCTCTGCCATCAGAAGATAAGCATTTTATTCATATGCAAGTTTCCTCCTGGGGTTTTCCCAGTGGAAATGCCATGCTGGCACCACCAGTGCCTCTCCACACGTACCCAGACCATGTGGTGCACGGTGTAAGCATCGCTGTCGCCCATGTAGACGCGGATGGCCCGCGGGTGAGCCGTACTTCTTTCCCGAGCTGTGGATGATGATGGGCGGCCGCAGGCTGGCGATGACGAGGGATGAGTCCCGGCTTGGGGAGGAGTCACGGGAAGAGGGGTTGGATGAGAGGGAGTGAGGGGAGATGGGGGCTCATCAAGGCACCACCACCGAAGTCATCTGCAAGTGGGAGAAGCCAGCTCAGCCTGGGAAAAACCATGCAACAGCCACTATCCAGGATAAACCAGGGAGCACACAGACCTGATGTGATGATAAGGGACAAGGCTGAGACGGAGGCAGATTTGGGACACGGCTGCCCAGCGAGGCTCTTTGCCTCTCCGGCACATCCTTCTGGGTGCTCAGCCGACGGCCCCCGCTCGGCTCCAGGCTCCGAGGAGTCGAGTTTTGGTGCCGGTGCTGTTGCTCCGGAGGCGGATGCGGTTGAGGTTGGCAAGATCAGCTGCACAGAGGGGAGGAGAGAGAGTTTGGGGATGCGGAAAAAGCCACTCCACGCCATGCAGAACCCCGGGTGACCCTGGAGTATCCCACACCGGTGCCCACAGCCTACGCACCGGATAACGCCGACTGCTTCACCACACCGCTGGTCCCCACCTCGGGGTCTCCCACCACAAACTTGGGTCTCTCTGGCTTGGTGGATGCCAACACAGGGGCTCTCATCCTCTGAGGAGGAAGGCAAACTTGGGCATAGTGTCCAGGCTGAGGGTACTGGGCAGCCAGTGGGGCTGCGGCTCCGCTCGTGCCGGGGGAGTGTATGGCGTGGAGCTGCAGGACGTCCAGGAGCGGAGCCTGCGTGGCAAGAGCAGGAGGGCTCAGGACTACCAAAGATGGGTGAGGAGGATGGCACCAAGATCCTCAGCACCCAGACACTCCCACTGACCCCTCTGCACACTCTCACACAAATCCTTGGCAGCAGCACAAACCCCAACCACCAGCACAAATCCTTGGTCCCAGCACAAAACTCTCAATGTTGGCACAAACCCTTGGCACCAAGAGAAGCCCGCACCAGCCCACGCCATCTCCCCCTCACCACGCACCGGGGCTCGGTGCCTGCTGGCCTGCTCTTGTCCTCATCTCCTGAGTGCCTGTCCCATCGTTCCTCTTTCTCATCGCTGTGACTCCGGTCAGAGGACGAGAGGCTAAGGTTGGAGTTGACCGCCAGGAATTCCGAGCTGCTGTACACCTGAGGAGGAGAGGAGCTGTCAGCAAGGAGCAGAAATCTGGGAATCCAGGTGATTCAGTGTCAGCCAAAACACTGATGCTCAGCACAATCGCACTGGCTGCAGTGCCAAGTGTTTTGGATGCCAGAGAGGAGGGACTGGAGCACCTTGCTGAAGCGGTGGGAGCAGGAGGAGAACTGCCCAATCTCCACCGATGATTCCTCATCGTTAGTTTTCCTCATCTTCTGAATCCAAGTGGTGATACCTCTCGGAACGAGCTGGAAGCAAGAGCCAGAGTGGGCAGGGCTGCCACCCTGCCTGCAACACCTACATTCTGCCAAGTGGGACCTACACGCATGGGGTGACAGCCCAGTCCCCAAATCCCAGGGGAGTTTTGGGGGAGAAAGTTAGTAAGGGTGAGCAGCCTGGAATGAGGATTCCATCTGTTCTGTGGCTTTGGTTGTAAAGGGGCCAGCTTCACCCAGGAGATTCTCATCTACCACAGGAGCATCTGAAGTGCAGCAGGAATAATGGATTGGCAGCAGGGCGAAGGGAATAGATTTGGCCTCACTATCAAAGTAGCTGGTGTCATCCTCTGACTCCAGCTGGGGGATGAACTCAGCCTTCTGCCGCAGCAGCCCATTCCAGTCCAGATGGAGGAAGAAGGAGTGGTGTTTCACCTCATGTGCACCTCCTGCCAGGCAGAGAAACCCACATCAGGGGTACAGAGTAGGATCCAGGATGCTCCCGCTCCCATTCCAAGTGGCACAATCTCTCCTCCATGCAGAGCAAATGGCATAGGAAGGATGGACTGGAGCCCTGTGCAGCCTTCCTGAGGTGAACCTTGAGCAGGAGACCTCTGAGCACCCTCAACGTGGCAGGACACATTTTGGATTCAACACCGCCCAAGCTCGATCAGAACTGGGGGGCCAGGTCACCCCCTGAGTGCTACACGGGGGCCGCCACACGTACCAGTGCCCAAGCGCTCAAGGGGACACTGTCTCAGCAACCGTGTGATCAGGTCCTGGGCATCTGCAGGAAGAGCCTCGTCCCCTTCTGGCCACATAATTTCATCTGCGAGGAAAAAGGAGAAAGAGTTTGGAGTGGCTGGAAGGGTTTGGACACTTCTGGGCAACAGGAAAGGTCCCCTAAGAACCACAGCAGGTAAAGCATCCTCCCAAGTGGGAAATCAAAGCTTGAGGAACCCCCTCATGGTTCACACAATATATCATGAAGGAATGAAGCTCCCATATGTTAAGGACAAGCCACAGCTGCTGGGAAGAGCAAGCCAAGGAGCAAACTTGCCACTGAGACTCACCACTGATGACCTGGCCAAAGAGCTCCTCGGGGGTGTCTCCGAAGAAGGGGACGCAGCCCACCAGGAACTCGTAGAGGATGATGCCCATGGCCCACCAGTCCACGGGCTTCCCGTAGCCCTGGATGAGGATGACTTCGGGGGCAATGTACTCCGGGGTGCCACACACCTACATGGGAAGCAGTGCCTGACACCTCTGCACTGGCCTTTGCAACAAGTCCCGAGGCCACCCCAGTGATGGCAGGTCAAGCCAAGTGGAGCAGGATCTCGTACCTGCTTGTCCATGAACTCCCGAGTGTCCTTCTCCATGTGTCCCTCGTAGAGGTTCGTGGTCATGTTCATCAGGCCGATCTTTGACAGACCGAAGTCTGTCAGCTTTATGTGGCCCATGGAGGTGATGAGCAAACTGCAGGAGAAGACAGACAACCCACAATGCTGCTGTTTGCTCCTGGGGAGACCTGAGGAGGACCAGCTGCACCCCAGGACCTCTGGTCCTGGGGCGACAGCACAGAACTAGGACTTTGGGCACCAAACTCCATTACCTCATTCTGCCCTATCCTCTTGGCTTTCTCTTGCCCATCCAAACCCAACCCCACCCTTGCTCAGACCTGACCCATGTCCTCACTTGTCAGGTTTGAGGTCCCGGTGGACGATGCCGTAGTTGTGGAGATACTCCAATGCAAGGACGGTCTCGGCAAAGTACATCTTCGCCATGTCAACAGGCAGTGGGCCCATGTTTCTTCAGCAACGTGGCACAATCCCCCCCTGTAGGCACACCGGAGGGGCTCAGAGAAGGCAGGAAGGTCAGCAGGCCCAGCAGGCTTCCAGTCAGACCCTCACATCCCTCCTCAGAGCAGCTGATCCCCAGGTATGGGGCAACAATGCTCTTCTAGGTGACCACGGCCACCAACCCTCATCAAGGTGAAACTCAGGGTCACAAAAAGCATCTTCTGGTGCTTCCCTCTGCTCCCTGGAGCAAAGCAGGGCAAGAGGTGTCCAGGTGGTCTCCTCCATGCTCAGACATTGATATCCTCCCCTCCTCACTGCACCGTCCAGCCCCCTTCTCACCTTCCACGTACTCCATCACCATGCAGAGGTGTCGCTTCGTCTCAAAGGAACAGAACATGCTGACCACAAAGGGGTTCTCTGCAAAGGTGAGGATGTCCCTCTCCCAAACACATGCTGGATCTGGTTTCCTCAGGATAAGGTTCTGCTTGTTGATTTTCTTCAAGGCAAAGCGCTGCCGTGTCTCCCTGTGCCTCACCAGGTACACAGCCCTGGAGACAGTGAAACCGTTGCACCTCAAAACACATCAACCAGGACTGACCACACAGACCATAGAGCTTGGACAGGGAGGACTTTGGAGTGGTTTATGGGTGGAGACAAGTGATAGGAACTTCCCAACTCACCCATAAGCCCCGTTGCTGATCAGCTTGATGGTCTCAAAGTCCCCCTCGCAGGGTTTCCTCCGTGGAACAGTGACTGAAGGCTGGCTCTGAAGAAGACACAGAAGGTTTTTAATGTTTCCCAATGTTCTGGAGCTGTGATTGCAGGCAGGAATTCACCCAGCACCATTATCACCTCTAAGTGCTTCTTGCTGCCAGAGCCCTCTCCAGCCACAAACCCCAAACCAGAAGCCTGAGATGCAGATCAAGAGCTCTGTCCACCCAAGAAGCCAGATGAGGGACTATGAGATATTCCCTTGAATCCATCAGTCACCCTTGGGGACAACCGAAATTAACATATCCCAGTCTAGGACAGTAGAGGAGCTGCTGCAAGGAGCTCTGATGTGGCGTGAGGCAGGAAGAAGCTGAGGCACAGGTGGGGACACAGACATTGGACCATGCTCACCTCACAGGCATCATCGTTCTCTGGCGTGATGGTGTTCCCACTGTCAAAGTGATCCAGCTGGGCCCATTTCTGCAGGTGACAGGGATGGTTCTCATTTTCTTCATACTCAAGACCCCCACCAAAATCTACCCTCTCCTCAGCCACTCCCCTTCCAAACTCAGAGATCCTGCGGGATTTAGCCACGTGCTCTGCTCGAGCCATTGTATGGAGAAAATCCAGGTCATGACGTTAAGAGTTCAACACAAGGTTAAACATTATATAATTCTTTTTTTGATAGTCATTCCTGCATTCTCTGGGGATTATGGTTCCCCCCCAGGCCATGGATTAAGTGTTTTCGAGCTTAATCTGCTTTGCTGAACGCGTTGGAAGCAATAATGAGAGATGTGGGGCTGGCCAGGAGGACGTGGACATCATCCTGATCCTTCTGTGACCCCCCTGCCATGATACCAGCGCAGCCTTCCAGGTCCCCCTGCCATCTCCCAGTGCCCATTCAGTGGTCAAACTGGGAGGCTACAGCTCACTGCAGACCTCAGGGCCACCAACCCAAGTGTTTCCTTACCCTCCAGTGGGTCCTTGACGAGCCCCAGTGGCTGATGATTGTATCGGGGAATATCAGTCTTAATTCCCTGGCCAACTTTGGCATGTCCTTCTGCAGCTTCCAGGAGATGGTAAAACCTCCTCTGGGTCAAACTCCTGCATGGGGAAAACCAAGCACAGTTGAGGAGAGAGATTTTGCAAGATTAAAACTTTTCTCTAGGCCTTGCAGGAGACCCTGTAATTGGGGATACAATTGGGGATACACCTGGATATATCGTTCCCCCTGGATGCATCATTCCCCCATAATTCCCCATGTCAAGAGTGATGGAAAAACAATGTAGCCCATGAGTTGGAGGGAAAACAAAGGAGAGCACATCAACAGCACACTGCAGGATGACTCCATCCAGCTGAAGGAAGCAGAGCACTAAGGCGAGTGCTTCAGAAATTCAGCACATCAGCCAAAAAAACCCAAAACCCTGAAAACTACAGAATGATTTGGGTCGGAAGAGACCTTAAAGCTCATCCCATTCTACCCTGCTGCCATAGGCAAGGACACTTTCCACTAGACCAAGTTGCTCCAAGCCCCGTCTCAACCTGGCCTTGAACACTTCCAGGGGATGGGGCACCTTGGAGGCTTTGGGCTCCTCTCCAGACCATGAAACACAAGACAAATTCATGTCTTACCAGGCATTCCAGTAGTCGAGCAGGACGGGAGATGATGATTAGCAGCTTCCTCACCAGCTGGTCGATGACTTCACCTCCTCACTCTCCGAACGCTCCTGAGCCTGCCAGAGAGGGGGACAGAAGCCGGGGGTGTATTGGTGGCATCAGGAGGTGGCACCAGGCAAGGAACTGCCCCCGTACTCACATCTCGCAGCATCTTCTCGAGTTTCTCCTGCAGCTCCATGAAGTAACGGGAGGTGATGAGAGCTCCCTGGGACTTGGCCAGGCAGTCACGGGCCAGCTCAATGATCTGGTGGTGGATGAAGCCCAGCACTCCATCTGCCAGGGGCAGAGTGCTGCTCGAGGAGAAGTTGGTGATGGTGTCCTGCAGACGCTCTTCCATCTGGGCTGTGGCCTGCAAGGAATGGATGGTGATGCCTGGGAACACATGTAGCCATGCTGTGCATTGGATTTGGCCAGCCAGGATCTCATCCTACCTCCTCCTGCACTGGGTTTGGCCAGCTGGAATCTCACTCTACCACCTCCTACACTGGGTTTGACCAGCTGGGATCTCTTTCTACTGCCTCCTGCACTGGGCTTGGACAACCAGGATCTGATCCTACCACCTCTTGTGTTGGTTTTGGCCAGCCAGGATCTTGTCCTACCATCTTCTGTATTGAATTTGGCCAGCCAGGATCTCACACTGCCACTTACTGTATTGAGTTTGGACAGCCAAGATCTCATCCTACCACCTCCTGCACTGGGTTTGGCCAGCCAGGATCTCATCCTACCACTTCCTGCAGCTCCAATATCCACAAGCACATCATGGCTTCACCTGGGAGCTAGCTTCCAGCAGCCTCCACCAAAGTCTCCAGAGATCTCTTCCTGCCTGTGTGATGAGGCAGACCCACAGGTCCCTGCATCCCCAGCTCATTATGCCTCCAGTGTCCTCAACAGCCCCAAGTATCTACCCATGCATTCCATACTCCAGCACAGAGGAGAAGCTGTTCTGGAGAAGATGCTGTCAGGACGCCATGGAGGGACTAATGTGCCCATCCCCCTCAAGTCCTGGCAGTTACCTTGGGGAACCTCTCCTTATAGACGTGGTTCATCATCACAACCTCATTATCAAACGTTCCACTCGTCCGTCCAGGGCTGCAGAGGGAAGAAACCAGTTGTGTTGTGAGGTTCAAGTCATTTACATCTGTGCACATAGCTACTACTACCCCTGGAGAGCAATTTGTTCCCTCCTCCTAACTCTTGATTCCAAGTGGTTAAAGCTCATCCCAACAGAACCATCAGCCTTGGGCCAGCACTTCCAGCAGCATCCCTCCCACTGCACATGGATCTGGAGTCCCTGGGATGTGGTCCATGGAAGGTCAACCTCCTGCAAACCCAGGTCTCCAAACACAAGTCACTTGAAAATCTAGAGCTGAAAGGCTGGATTTTCCACTTGACTTTGAAGAACAAGCTCGTCGTTTCCTTCCTCCAGATCCCACGATTTCTTGCCGTTGTTGCCCTTTTTCCAGCTCACCAGCAAAAAAAACCCCAACCAAACCCTGTGGTGGACACTTCATTAAACATGGCTTTTCTCCTACCCTCACCTAACACTGCGACTCCCAGCCCCTTCCTGGTGATCCCGTTATGCAAAGCAAGCAGCAGAAACTGCCGGCAACTCACTAACCACTATAAAATAATAAATGTGGGGATTAGAACCAGACCTAGGCCACTCACTGCCAGCCCCAGCCCAACCCCAGCTCAGCCTTTGCTGTGCCAACCAAGAGCTAGCACATCCTTGGTGAAAACCTCACCACCTACAAAACCCTGGCAGATAATTAATCTGAGTGTAATGAAATTTCAGCTGGCAACATGCAGACTGTGGCACTGCCTTTGGTGCGAAGAGGGATGGAGGTTCTTTCACAAGGAAAAGAGGATTTAAACCAAACATCCCCTGCAAAAGCAAAACAGTCTGGTGCTGGACAGTTGAAATGTGGGGGTTCATTTTATAGGTCGTGGAGAACCAGTGTGGACCTCAGCATGCCTGTAGGGTGGGTCACACCAGGCTACAGCCACTGCCTTGATCCTCTCCCCAAAGTTTTCCTCTCTCAGCCCACAAATGCCATTCACCTGCATTCCTTGTGGTTTTTTTGCAGAGGCAAAGGCCAACCCCAGCAAACAAGGTGATGTTTCCTGGTGCAAGCCCAGGAATGGAGTTTTAAAACCTTTTACCAGCAGGTCAGACTGTATTGAGTGGTGGCAAGGACAGCCACCCCTTGGGCTTCTGCTTGGCATTCCCCTCCTCACCACCAAAACCATTCAGACAATTGAGCAAGAGGCTGCAAACTAACAACAAATCCCACTTTCTCCAGCTTCAGCCCCAGGAAACCTCTCTCTCAGGTCTGTCTGCTGCCAGGAGAGCAATGTCATGTCCCAATAACCAAGGAAGATGCTGAGAACCAGATCTTAATGCCCATGGAGCATCCCCTAGGGATGCTGTAATCCCAAGGACACTGGAACTCCCGGGGATGCTGTAAAAGTCCCAGAGGTGCGTAGACCCCCAGGGATGCTGTAACCCAAGGACACTGTAACCCCCAGGATGCTGTAATGCCTGGGGTTGCTTTAAACCCCAAGGATCATGGAACAGTTTGGGTTGGAAGGGACCTTTAAAGCTCATCTAGTTCAACCCCGCCATGGGCAGGGACAACCTTCCACTAGACAAGGTTGCTCAGAGCCCTGTCCAACCTGACCTTGAATATTTCCAGGCATGAGACACCTACAACCGCAGGCCACAGTTCTTCCACTTCCCTGCAAAGGGAAAACCCAAATGGGGGTCAACACCTTGGGACAGGCTTAGCAGGACCAGGACACGCCAGGAACAGCTCAGAGGATGTGCTGGATGTGCCAGCACCCCATGCACCATCCTGGCAGCCCATGGGTGCCTTCCCAGAGCGGGTGTTGTACCTGAGGCTCCTGGATCGTGGGCGCAGGCAGGGCGAGTGCCGGCCCTCCTCGTCCATGACACTTTCTGAACTGCGGAAATGCTTAGAAAGGAAATGCAGCTCGTCGGGGTGGGCTGGTACGGCAGCTGGTGCAGGCGCTCCTGGGAGGATGAAGATGACTGGGAAGAGAGAGAGATGTAGGAGATCAGGAGATGGATCCATGCTTCCCAGTGGTTTTTGTTTTGAAATCAGAAAGCCCACGAGGAAATTATTCCTTGGAGCCTCTTAGGAGGTTGGAAATACTGATGGGTAGCATGGTCTGTGCTCAGAATGTGAAGTATGGAGAGACAACTCAGGGAGGTCTGCACTGCCCAATCCCAACCCAATTCCCCCACTCTATCACCCAGTCTGGCTCCAGTGAGCCCCATCCCCTGTACCTGCAGCATCCCAGGCAGCTCCTGCCTGGCCATTCCACTGCGTGGTCAGGATATGTCCAGTGCACCCTGGACCCGTGACACTCAGGGATGCTGTAACCCCAGGGATGCTGTAATCCCAGGAATGTTGTAATCCAAGGACACTGTAACTCCCAGGGATAATGTAACCCCAGGGACGCTGTAACCTTGGGGGTGCTGTAACTCTGGGATGCTGTAAAGCCAAGGGATACCATAATTCCCAGGCATGCTTTAACTCCGCAGGGTCACTGTAACCCTAGGGAGGCTGTAAGCCCAGGGACACTGTGACCCTCAGGGATGGCTGTGAGCCCTTAGCCAAGCCCTATGACTTTCTTAAAAGCTCATTTGGGAAGCATGATGCAGCTAAAGCACACAGTCCTCTAGGAACTGGGAGGCTGCCTAGGAACTGGCACCATGGGGCTCTCAGGAGGCATTTCACCAAAAATCAAGGGGTTTTAGGTTCTTATCATCTACTGCCTTGAGAAAGCAAATGTTACCGAGACTGTGGAGCTGGGGGTGTTGGTCCCATAGCCAGAGGAGGGTAACGAAGCCAGTGACCACCTTCTGCCATCAGTCCTGCGAGTGCAAACATGACAATCACATAACAGGGCAAAACCCAACATCTAAATGCAAATCAATAACATCAGAGCAAAAAGATGGGGAAGAGGATCAGGTTTGAGTAATAAAGTCCTGAAGCCTCTTTTCAGAAGGAACTGAAATCAGGTGAAATAAGGGGTTTGCAGGTGAGGGGGGCTGTTCTGCAACCTTGGCACACAGGTGTCTGTGAGCACAGTGACAGTGGGCAGGGTCCCTGCAAAGGGACAGCACTGGGGTGGCTCAAAATCCACTTCAGGTAGGTAAAAAAAAAACCAAAATCCTGCCAGCGTTTGATTTTTAATTAGAGCAAAATTCAGCCTGTTGGGAGTTTTCTTGGTGAGAATCCGGGATTCCCAAAGACTCATCCTGAGACAACAGGCGCCACAGAGCAGAGCCTAGTTATAAACAGGAAGGCAACCGCTCATACGTAAGCGAGTGCTTCCTCTTGGACATGTTTCTAATGATAGGGAACATCCAGGTCAAGTCGAGGCCCTTCACCTCCCGCTGCTGCTTCCCGTGTGGGGTCAAGGACTCCAGGAGCTGGCAGGGTGCTGGATCTGGCTCCCACACCAACCTCAGTCCCCTCACTGATGGCACTCTCAAACTCCTGACCCCCGCCTGCTGTCTGGTTTTTTCACTCTGTTACAAGTTGTGCAAACAATCCATGAGCCTCCAGCATTTTTCCATGTGACGATCGATGGGTTAAAATCAGCCTCCATGTGTGCAATTAATTAATTGCTTCAACAGGATTTTGGTGGCTGCATCTGGAGCGGTGTGGGCTGGAGAGGGAATGCAGCAAGATGTGCCTCTGCAGGGACCTGGATGAGCATCCATCCAGGGCCATCTGCTGAGCATCCATAAGGAGTGCTTGGAGCAGGTCCGAGTCAGGGCTGAGCACGTGGCTGGGGATGGTGTGATGGGAACAGGGATGTTTCTGCTCCCAGAGCTGCAGACAGCCCAGTCCTGGGGCAAAATCTCCCATCTAGGGATGCAACAAAGAATCAGAGAGTCCTAGATTGTTTTGGAGTGGAAGGGACTTTAAAGACCATTCAATTTCAACTCCATTGCAATGGGCAGGGACACCTTCCACTAAACCAGCGTGCTCCAAGCCCCATCCAACTTGGCCCTGAACACTTCAAAAAGAAGAGCTGTGATGACGTGGAGCAGACACCTCCCCAAAATGCATACCCTGCCCATCCTGGGTACTCACCTGTCAGTCCGAGGAGCATGGCTGGCATGGAGGGAGGAACCAATCACAGCAGAGCAAACACCACCAGACCAGAAATTAGGCAGAAAAAAAGCAAAAATAGAAGCAAACCAAATCACTTTGAGATCAACTGAACAGTCTCAGTTGGTAGACGGTATTTATTAGTGAACATTACTGGCCTGGGAATAGGGTTGGGAGCTCACCCTCCGAGCGAAGGGGAAGTTGATGGAGGTGCTGCAGAGAAGTTGCGTGGACTGTCCAAGGGGCTGCTCCCAGCTGCAGGGAGAAACAGGGAAAATCACCCCAAAACCCACCCCAGTGTGATGCTACATGCTGCTCCTCGGGGGAAAGAGAGGGTAAATCACTTCCCAAACTATTCCCTCTTGGAAAAGGCACCTGCAGCCAGGAGCCAGTCCCGCTGGTTCTAATAAGAGGCTGCAGAAGAGAAGGTTCCCCCACCACTCCTCTAAAATATTCGAGTGATTTTGGGAGATGCTCAACCCCCCACTGGGACATCCCTTACCTGTTGGCACGGAGAGGGGGGGAGAGAGGCCGTGAGAGGGTCGGAGAGGGGTGCCCACCACTAGCTCTTCCTATGGCTGCTTCGGCAACTAGAGAAGAAAAAGAGGGAAGTAACTTGGGGAAGCAGAGCTGTCTGGGCTCAGGGATGTAAGGATCTGCTTGTACATGGTACCCCGTGCCACAGAACACAACTGCTGTTATGGATCTCCCACTGCAGGAAAGATCCATCCCCAGGTTCAGCTGCTGCTGGAGATGGGCCAACAGGGTTATTTTTAACAATGAACCACCTCATCAAGGTCCCACTTCTGGTGTTGGCTTGCTGGGGAGGGCAGAGGCAGCAGCCCTTGGCAACAGCCCGAGGGCAGGAACAGAAAAAAGGGATGGTAAAAGGAGGAAGAGAGAAATGCCAAGTGGCCACAACCTGACCTGCTCCATTGCATTGAAAATTACCCCCAATCCTATAAACCTCCCTACACTTGGTGGTCCCCATGTCACAGTGGAGGGGACAGTTGGCCCCCGACCCCCTCAGATTTTGTGGGATCTCCAGGTGTTTGTGATGCCCTGGGCAGGCAGGAGGAAGCCACATGTGCCAGCACAAGGTGAAAAGAAGCGCCAGCACCGGGTGACAGCTCAAACACTCCAAAACTCCCATCCTGGCACCACATCCCAGCATCCGCAGAGCATCCCCGAAAGGCCACATCCACAAGCACTGGTTCTTTGTATCCCCACCTCCACTCCCACCCTCCCCAGCTCACAGGATTTAACACTTGCAGGAATTTCGTTTTTTCTTTTCAGCCCGTCCCCAAGCCCTGAGCCCAAGGCTGCCTTGCAAGAAGTGGCTCAGTCTCATTGAAAATTCCCAAGGGGAGCTGCGGCTCCACTACCTGTCACACCCCACTCCCACATTTCAGCCCCATTTGAAATGGGGCTCATTAAGTTCTCTTTCAGTCTGACAAGAAGGAAGTGCAGATATCCATGGCACGGAGCAGAAGCTCAAGCACGAGGACAACCTTCCCCTTCCTCTAGTTCCGCTTCCTCAGGCTGCAAAGACATCAAGTTTCCTCACCAGTCTGGGAACAGGAACTCACAGAGATGCTGCTAATTAAAGGACATCATTTAACATCACACCACGGCCAGATACACCCACAACACTGAGAGGATGAACTCTGAGCAAGGGATTCTCCATGCATCCCAAAACCAGATAGGAATGGCACATGCACAGCATCCAGGGTGTAAAGGACAGTATTTCACAACAGGTTGTCCCTCCAGGTGAATGAGCAAGGCACCAGTGAGCAGCCAACACCAGCAAGGCATGGTCAGAGCTCTACACATGTGGTCAGAGTCCACACATGGCACCCAGCACCTCTCACCTCCCCCTGGCAGCTCCCCCCTGCACGGCTCCTCTTGCTGTGCTCTTAGTGGGGTTCAAACCAGGAGCCTCAGCTTTTCTGCTCAATCTGAAGGTCTCAGCCAAGTCAGCAAACAGGGTGGCTGGTTGGGGCCCCCAAAACCCTTCTCTGCTGGCTGCACCCTCCTTTGCACCTCCCTGCACCCAGGATGAGGGTGTCTGGTGTCCCTCCAGGACACAACCCCCATGACTGCCCTGAGCTCACCTGGAGCTGCAGGTGCCTTTAGAGGGCTTGGAGACTCCTGTTCAGCACCTGGGCTGAGTGAGATGCTGAAGGGAGGAGGTAGAAACCTCCCCTTCTATCCATTCACCCCTTCCTAGAATCCAGAATCTCAGAATGGTTTGGGATGGAAGAGACCTTAAAGCTCGTCTCATTCCAACCCCAGCCATGGGCAGGGACACCTTCCACTAAACCAGGTTGCTCCAAGCCCTGTCCAACCTGACCTTGGACACTTCCAATGATGGGGCAGCCACAGCTTCTCTGGGCAACCTGTGCCAGGGCCTCACCACCCTCACAGGATGGAAGTAAGAATTAGGAATTTTTTCCTAATATCCAATCTAACCCTACTCCTGCCCTCTGCCTTTGATTTTCTCACTTTAACGCAGGCTTGAAACTCACTACAGCTGCAAACTCACAGCCCAGCACCCACCCCAGGGCAGCAACAACCCACATCCTTGGATGGGAAACCGAGGCAGTGTGAGCAGCCGTGCCCCACCACCGCAGTGGCAGAGGCAGAGGCTCAGGAACCAGGAGGGCTGCAGAGAGCTGCCAGCTCTGGTGTTGCTTGCCTGCCTGTCCTGCCACAGGGACTGGAGTGCACATGTGTCTGTGTCTTGCAGAGGGGACAGCCCAGGGGACGAGGCACTTCCTCCTGCTTGCTCAGTTTCATTTTGGAAGTGAAAACAAACCTTTAATGAAGCAAGTTCCAGTAACGGTGACACAGAGCGAGGCCAATGTTTCCTGTTTCCGTGCGCTCCACCCTCAGCTCCACAACCATCTTGCGCCACTTTAACCCCCCTTCGCCTGATGCATCATCTGCAGCTGGTTCCCATCCTTCACTGCACGGAAACCTCGGGCTAGAAACAAGCCCCAGGGCAGAGAGGAGCTGCCAAACCCTGAAGGCAGGAGCTGGGGCTGCTGCCCTCTCTGTCTCCATCACTTAATTGCACATTTGGTACCAAAAATGGAGTGGAAAATCGTTGTCAGCATCTCCCACTCTGCTCATGCCTCGGCTGCCTCGGCTGTGGCGCTGCTGTTGCCATCCAGCACTTATTTCAAAGGATGTGGAAAGTGTGTGAGAGCCAGTGTGACCCCAAAGTCTGGAGCAAAACAATGTGTCACCTGTCCTGAGGCTGCCAGTGAGGAGGGACTGGCATGTCCTGCACTGCATCGGCACCACACCAGCACCGAGCCCTGGCACAGCCAGGATAGTCACAGGCAGGAGATGGAGCAGAACCTGGCAGCTTCACAGAATCCTAGAATATCCTGAGTTGGAAGGGAACCACAAGGATCATCAAGTCTGACTCTCGGCCCTGCACAGCCCCACATCCCACCATGTTCCTAAGAGCATTGTCCAAATGCTCCTTGAGCTCCGGCAGCCTTGGGGCTGTGATCCACTCCCTGGGAGGTTTCCCGCAGGCTGCCTTCTTGGCGCTGAGGGAAGAGCAGGATCCAGCTGCACAGCAAAACACTGATGTCTCTAAGTGGCAAATGGCTCTGCCAGGATCTGGGCAAGTGGGGTTGGGTGACAGAGTCAGCACTGAGGAATATCGAGGGTTAGGAAGGGCCATCATCAGGACATGCACAAAGGGGCTGCAGTTCCCTCTCCTCTCCTGCAGGATCCAACCTGTAAAACTTCCCAGGATGGTAGAGCACCATGTGCCAGATTCCAGTCCGGTGTGGGGCACTGCTGGCGAGTGAATCCAAGGCAGAAAGCCATCGGTTTGGGACAAAGAGGGTGCAGGGTGTTGGGAGCTGCAGGGCAGGGCTGGGCGGTGATAAGGGAGCAGCCACAGTCTCAAAGGGCAGAGGCAGGTGGCTCAGCTCCCGCTGTGTGACTGGAGCACGTGTCACTGCTCCCTGCTCCCTTCCTTGCTGGTTGTGGAGGTTTTTCCCTCCACATCCTGCGAATGGCACTTATGTGCCTGGAGATCTGGGGAAGTGCCACGGATCACTGTGTCCTGGAAAAATCGCTTTCCAGCAGGATAAATTTCATGTTTAACTGTGAAACCTGCTGAACCAAGCAGCTGCATCCAAAGTTTCTCCGTGGCATTTGTCCTCATGGCTTGTGACAGCGCTGCCTCCAGGCATGGGGCTGGGATGGGGAAGGCTGGGGACCAGGGTCTGGATGGTGAAATGCAACACACTGCCTGGCACAGGCCATGCACGACCCCACCACATCCTCACATCCCCACCAGGCACCCGGCATTGTTTTGTGGAGCTGCTCTGCACCCTCATCCCACCCCACCCAAAAGCCTGGCACTGTGGATGCTCTTACAAACCCAGCCTGGAGCACCAAGCAACATGCTGGGCACCTCCCAAGGGCAAATCCCAAATCCTCAAAGGGAATCACAGGGTAAACAAGTTGGGTATAGACTTATTATTTTTCTCCGCTCCAAGAAAACAGCCTAAAGGAACTGCTCAGCACCCTGGGCCGCATCCCTGCATGTCCCTGTGCCATGTTTTCCCGGTGGTGGGAAGGAAATGGTACCTCTACGTGTGCTGGCCAGTTCTCCTGCGGCGTGCGGGGTGTGAACAGCCATGGGCAGCATCCACAGAGGAGACCCCCACCAGCCATGGAACCACCAGCTCCCCTGCCCTGCACCGGCCCCCTCAGCATCCACCCCTGAGAAGTGAGGATCCCTCAAACCTCTTAATCCCACTAAATAACATCATATGCTTTCTGTCCACCATGAAATAGACCAGAGTGGTTCTCATCGTGGATTCTAGGAATACCAATGAAAGAAGAGCAAATCCTCTGCCCTTCATGAGAATTACAGGTTCATCATGCTCATCTGGAGACAGATGACTGCCTAGATCATCTTTCCAATTACACATCTCTCCCAGCCCCCCCTCCCCGCTCAGCCGCCCCAGATTGGAAAACCCCATCCATGCCTTTTCTAATTATTAACTGTCCTTCTCGCCCATCCTTGTGTGCCAGCAGCAGCAATTCCCACAGCCCAGGTGAAGCAAGAGCCTTCCCGGAATGGGATGGGATGGATTCATTTGCTAAGCAACTGTGTTGCTTTGTGCCAGCTCACACTAACACTGAGAGACATTCACAATGGGAATCTCTCTCCTCTGCCTCCACGCTGTCTTAAACACTTCTTTTACACAAAGCCTCTGGAAGGTTTTACGCCTGGGCCAGACACAGCCCCCAAACCTGCTGGATGGAGGTCTCAGCCTCCACCATCCATGCCTGGGGGGCTCAGTGGGTGCTCACTGCACTTCCTGTCCCCTTCCTTGGGGACATGTCCCACCAGCCAGCCTGGGTCAAGCCTGGCACTGCAGCTGGAGACCCCCCTTACACCCCATTTATGCAGCCCCCCCCCATCACTGCCCCAGCCCCACTGCCAAAGGGGAGTATGAGTCCTTTGCCCTCTCAGACTTCTGGCTCCTTCCCACCCCTCCAGGCACCCTACGGTCCCTCACCCTGGCTCAGGCCATGTGCCACACGAGATACATCCCATCAGCGGGTGCCCACCTTGGCACAGGGGGCACAGGGATGTTTCCCCCTTGTACATGCAAGACACTCCCCTTCCCCAACGCACACACCCCCAGGATGGGCACACAGCACCCCAAAATGCGCTTCACCTAATGCCCTGAGACCCTAAACCCACACTGTGCTCCCAAACAATGCACTCACCGATGCACAGCCCACCCCACCTGCCATGCCCAGGGTTCCAAGGGTGCTCCCTCAGTGCACAGCATCCACAAAAAAGATGCACCTACGGTGCACAGCCCCCCAAACCACACACCTGGGTGTGCACCCCTCCACGCACAGGCCTCCCCCCCAAAATACACACTTCTGTGTGCACCCCATAGAGCACAGACACCCCCCAAGGCACAGACCTCCGTGTGCACCCCCCGAGGCACTGCCCCCTCAAACCAGTGCACCCACATGTGTCTCCCCAATGCTAAGCCCCCTCCAAACCACACATGTTGGTGCACAGCCCCCCCGTCATACAATCCAGTGCCCATCCCCCATGCACGTTGTTGTCCCCCCCCCCAAACCAACCTGCTGCACTCCCCGATGCACACAGATCCCTCAAACCACACACCCCACGTGCCCCCTAAGTGCTAAGACACCCCCCCAAACCACACACGTGGGTGCACAGCCCTCCCCAAACCCAACACATCTCAGCACCCCCCGGTGCACCCAGACCCCCTCAAAAACACACATCCCCAGGGTGCCTCGTGGTGTAAAGACCCCCAAACTCAGCCACCACGTGTGCAAAGACACGTGCCCTCCCAAAATCACGCACGACCGCGCCGACCCCCCACCTCAAGCTCCCCGGTGCATACCCCGGTGAAATCCCCCTCAATCCACGCACCCCGGTGCACACCCCGGTGAGACCCCCCCCCCAAACAACACACCCCGATGCCGCTCCCCCCCGCGACCCCCGGTGCCGGGGGCGGCCGCCGGTACCTCTTGGAGCGCTGGAGGAGGGCTCCGGCCGCCCGTTGGCCCCGGTACCCGGGAGGGGCGGCTCCCCAGCAGCTCGGGTCTGACATCGCGGCCCCGGCCGCGTCCTCCGGCCCCGAGAGGCTCCACCGGCACCGAGAGCGGCGGCCCCGGGTCCACGCGGGGCCGCGCCGGGGGCCCGGAGCGGGGCCGGGAGCGGAGCCGGGAGCGGGGCCGGGCTCCCTCCGCCTCCCGCCCCTTCCCGCCCAGCGGCGACGGGGTTACCATGGAGACCGTGCAGCGCCCCGAAACGGGGTTGGAGTTTCCATGGAGACGGGGGGAGCACCCCCAAAAGGAGTGGAGGTGGTGGTGGGGGGTTACGGCTGAAAAGAGGCAGCGCTCAAAAACGGAGTTGGGGTTGTAGTGGAGGAGGGGCATCACCCCCAAAATAAGGGCAGGGTGGGGCAGCACCCCAAAATGGGATCGGAGTTACCATAGAGAAAGGGTAGCACCCCAAAATGAGGTCAAGATTACCATGGAGATGCAGCATCCGCCACTGATGCATTCGAGGGGCACAAGATCACCCCACAAGTCAGCGGGGGCAGCCCCAAAGCCTGGGGCTTCCTGAGACTACCCTGCCACCCACGGGATGCTTCCTCAGAGGGCACCCACCCGGCAGCATACCGGCAGCACCTTGCAAACCTCCCTCCCACGTCAGCTTTTCACCTTCAGTCAGGGAGATCCCCAGCACAGACCCAGTGACACCCATCCTCCTCAGTGCCGGTGACAAACCCCTGCATGGTGGCACACTAGGGCCACTGGAACCTTCCAAGCCGTGAGGGATGGCATCGCCACACTCACTGGGCCAGTGCCACAGCCAGAAATCCTAGTGCTGCTGGGCTGGGCAAGGTTTCAGCATGGTAAAAGGGGAGCACTGAGCCTGGCAGCTCCTTTCCCCTCACCTCCTGCCCAGCAGCCATGAGACACCAGTACATGGAGGCACCCGAGGGTGCCACCAGACTGCCTGTCCTTGTCCCCATCTCACCCCCATCACAAACATCCCAAAAACTCTCTCCCCAAAGCCTCAGCTGAGCATCCACATGGCCACATTGTTTTTCCACATGCCACACTCACTGGGGAGCAAGGGGTGGCCAGTTAGGACTAGTGGAGGGAGGCAGTAGGCAGGGAGCCCCCTGTGCAGGCAGAGCACAGGCAGCACCCAGGCTCCTGCCTTCCTGCCCACAGCAGGTGGCTCTGCCCATTGCTGAGCAGCAGCAGAGCTCTCCACTGGATCCCTCTCTCCCTGGCAGATGGATGGAGGCACCGGTGTCCCCCGTGGGTGCCAGGCAGGTGCCATGGGGCGCAGGGCTAGGTGTGACTGCCAGTACCAGCACACCTGCTGCACCTTGTCCCCGGGGCAGAGCACAGCTGGCACACTCCGCAAGGTCTTGGCAGCACCCACAGGGGCTTGTGGCATCTTGGGTGGGGGGCACCCATCCCCCAGAGCAGCCCCCATCCTCATCTTTCCCCACGGCAGAGCAGAAAAGCTGATGAGGGAGGTTTCTCAGGCGCCCTCTCCACTGCCACCCTGCTCCCTTCACAGTGCCCTGTGTGCCCTGGGCCATTTTTGAGGTGCTCACCCCTCACAGGGATGCTCAGAATCTGTGCTTGAGCTACTGCCACAACATTCCCACTGGGGTTCCCCAAAATGGATCAGCTGGTAGCAGAATGAAGCCCATCAGCACAGCTTGGCTGGTTTTGGGGTGTGCAGGGCTGGGAACAGACCCCAGTCGCATCACTCCTGTGCCCTGTAGAAGACAGTACACTTCTGGGTCCCCCCAGGGCATCCCCAGAGAGGGGGACACACCTTGTTGCCCCCATCTTCACCTCTCTCCCCGCCGATTCCCCGGAGCTGGTGGATGCAGTGCCCAGGGAGGGTTTGGGGAGGTCTTACCTCTAGGGGTGCAGGGTTAGTAAGGGGCTGCAGGGGTTCAGCAGCGTCGGGCTCTGGTTGCTCGAAGACAAACTACAAGGCAAGACGAGCCGGCGCGTCGTCAGCGGGTGCCGGATGGTGCTGGAGGGTCCCTCTGTGGCCGCGGGGAGACAGGGGCCAAGAGCGAAGGGAACCGGGGCTAGAGGGGCGCCAGGCAGTGGGAGTGAGGCAGAGCTGGAGGGGGAGCGCAGGGGACAGCAGGGACGCTGCGGGGTCTAAGGCTGCGGTGGGGAAAGACACTCGGTCTAGCCCCGGTGCTGTCACCGGGGACTGTCACCGGGGGTGCGCGGCTATGGTTGCAGGAGGAGGAAGGGTTGGGAGCTGCGGCCCGCGGGCGAGGATGCAGCGGGATGGGAATGGACGGGGATGGGAGATGCTCCGGGTCGGGGAAGCAGGGGGACGGGGATGCCGCGGGGCCTCGCCGCCCGCCCCCGGGGCCGATAACGGTACCGGCGTGCCGCGCCCTGCCCTGGCTCCGACTCACTCCAAGGTCAGCGAGAGGATCTTCAGCCTGTCCCGCCGCGACTTCATCCCGCCGCCGCCGCCCCGCTTTGCTCCCACTCCGCTCCCGCCGCCCCGGTTGCCCCAGCGCTGGGCGGCTCCCGCGGGCGGGCGGCACTGGCGGCCCCGACGGGGCTCCCGGCTCGGCCCGCCGGGCCCGGGCCCGCCCCCGCGGCTCGGCACTGCACAGCACGGCACGGCTTGGCTCCGGACGGCTCGGCATGTCTCGGCAGCCCCGGGGCCCTCGCGAACCCGACCCGGTCCACCCGGTGCAGCAGCGGCCCCGAACCGGAGCGCTCCGGGATGCGCTAGGGCGCTGCAGCTGCTGAGACACCGCAGCCTCAGCACAGCTCCGATACAGCCCCAGTGCAGCCCCAGTGCATCCCTAACACCCCGGTGTGGCCGCAGTGCATCCCTAACGCAGCCCCAGTATAGCCCTAGTACTTCTCCAGTGCATCTCCAGCACACCCCAACACAAAAAACAGTGCAGCTTTGCAGCAGCCTCCTACCACACCCCAGTATACCCCAGTACATCCCAATACTGCTTAGAACACCCCAATAACCCCCCAGTACACCCCAGTAGACTCCAATAGTGATTAGAACACCCCAACACACCCCAGTGTACCTCAGTACACCCCACCACACCCCAGCAGATGCACAATCAGGTACCAGAGAACACGATGATGCCACCTTGGATTTGGGCACAACAAGCCCTGGTGCCATTCAGCATCCAACCCTGCTGCTGCCAATGGTGCTGGTGCTGTGTCCCCAAGCATGTCCCTCCTGATGACACCCCACCCCGTGACCCAGGTGGCCCAGCTCAGGGACTTACGCTCTTCCTCGACGTGGCAGACTCAGTTCTTTCTGCAACGAGAAAAGCGAGAAGCGGGGTCAGAGTGTGACCTCGGGAATCAGAGGGTGCCCACCTGCAGGACCCCTGCTCCTGCCAGTCACATGGCAGCACCCCTGCTGTCACACTAGGCTGTCACTGCAGGGTCAGTCCCCACTCACCATGCCCAGGGTGATGGTGACAAATCACCTGCCCAGGGTCGGCGGAAGGGAACACCTCCTTACAGTGTCCCCGGGGCTGATGGCCCGATGCCAGGCCCAGGAGCGATGGCATGAAGGCAGTGGAGTGGGAGCAGCACTACACACCCATCTGGAGCACAGCCTCAGGGTAGTGGCTATGCCATGTCTCCCACCCCGTGCCCCCCATTCCAGGACTGGGGAGCAGCCGGCAGCCCCTGAGTTGTTTATTTTCCAGCCACTGGGAATATTTCTTATGAGAGCTGTTTGCTTGCAGGTGGTGCAACAGGCCAAAGCGCAGCTGTGGGCAGGAACCCCAGCCCATGCCATCCTCCTGGTGTGCCAAGCACTGTCCAGCTCTGACAGTGCCCTGGTGACCACCTGTGTGCCACTGGGTACACCAGAGTGTCACAGATGCCACCGGCACGCTGTGTGGATGGGCCGGTGTGTGACCTGGCTCTCTGTGGGATGCTGGGATGTGGCAGCTGCAAGTGCTGGTTAATGCCCCATCATTGCCCTTATCCTGTGCCCACCGGTCCCACAACCCTGAGCAGTTCAGACCCATTCCTAGCATGGGCAGGGACCTCCTTGAGGGCAGGGACCACTGCCACCCATGTGGGGACACCCAGCAGCACACACAAACCCCCCAGTCCCTCTGGGCTACCCATGCCCTATCCTGCTGCCCACACCACACAGCCCCTGTGGAAATCCCGGGATTGGGGCGCTCTGCAACGCAGTGATGCAGCAGCATTGCCATGGCAACGGGTGACATCATGCCTGGGTGCACAGGGACTCGGCAGCCCCAGGCCTACGGGTGCGTGTCTGCCCTGGGGTGGCGTGGGTGCAGGGAGAGGGCACACGGGGTGGGAGTGGGTGTCCCAGTGCACCCAGCTGCACTGGGTGACCCCAGGCCTGGGCTGGGGAAGGGGATGTGGGATCCTTGCATGGAGCGGGAGCCCCTCAGCACCTTCACTCAGCCCTGCCATCAGCCAGTCTGGATCCCCACCCACACCCGGACTGTGCCACCGGCCACCAGCCCCCACGCAAGGGTAGAGGCAGGGAAGGGTCACACGGAGGGTTTTACTGTTCAGCCATGTGCAGATGGGGCAGTGGGACAGAGGACACACACCCTTGTCCCCCATGCCCACCCCCATGCTCACCACAACACAGCCTCCCCACCCATCTATGGGTGCAAGAGCGCAGAGCGATCTGTGGCACCCAACACCCATCACTGCCAGGTGCTCTCTGGCCATGCTGTGTCCCCAGGGGCGCCCAGAGCATCCCTGATGGCCGTGAGGACCTCGGTGGGGCAGTGCCACAGGGTCAGCACCCACAGCTGGCGGATGTGGACGCACATCCAGCACGGTGTGTCTCCCATCAGCAGGTCCCAGTGGGAAGCCAGGATTAACCATCAGCAGATGAGGAAAGCATCGGGGACAGCATCAAGGATGGCATCAGGGATGGCATTAGGGATGGCATCAGGGACAGCATTTCTGCTCAGCAGTTCAGGATTAGGTCCTTGGCAGGAGCCCCTTCTCACCCCTCCTGCTGTGGGGACAGGGGCACACGGCCAGGTCCCACAGCTCTGCTCTTCCCAGGACCACCAGGAGCGACCCTCATGGCCAAGAGCCCCAAAGCCCACAGCCGTGGCTCTGTCCATCCCCATCCATGGGCGGGCAGCTCCCAGGCAAGGTTCTCCCCGGGCTGAGCGTGCAGTGGAGCACAGCTGCCTGCGGAGCTGCCAGCTCGGATGAAGGCAGCGCCGTGCCATCCTCCAACCGCCCCGACAGCTCCGCCCGGGCCCCCCGGGAACTGCAGATGGAGATGGAGGCGTGAGGTCACCCAGAAAATCCGGCTCAGCACTCAGCAATGTGAGCCGGGGGGTCTGTGGTCATGACCCCTCTGAGCATGGCAGTGGGTGTCCAGGGTTCCTGAGGGATGCAAGATGAGCACGGAGAGTGGGTGTCCCTCAGGCTGGGGAGCACGAGCACAGGGTGGTGGATGGGGCAGCTGTTCAGTGAGGTGCTGGCACAGCAGTTTGGCACGGACTGGCATTGTGTGCCAGACTGGAGGGACCACGGCGCTCCCATGGGAGCCCCCACACAGTTGGGTGCCCCCCACCAGCATCCCATGGCATGGCTGGGGCTCACACCCTGCCCTGCTCCCAGTGCTGGGTGCCTGGCTCCTGTCCCACCTGTCACACACTGCTCACACACAGCACCCACCTCTTGCCCTCGTAGCACCCACCTCTCACACACAGCACCCACCCCTCACACACACCCTCACTCAGAGCACCCCACTCCCACGTGCAGCACCCACTTCCTGCACACACCACCACACAGAGCACCCATCTCCCGCTCACAGCACCCACTTCTTGCACACACAGAGCACCCACCCCTCACCTGCAGCACCCACTTGCACACGCAGTACCCACTTCGCATGCACCCAAAGCACACACTGCTCGCTTACAGCACCCACCTCTTGCACATCCATACCCCACAACACCCACCTCGCACCCGCAGCACCCACCTCTCGCACACCCACACCCGGAACAGCCGCCTCTCACTCAGAACAGCCGCCTCTCACTCAGAACAGCCGCCTCTCACTCAGAACACCCACCTCCCACCGGAGCACCCGCCTCTCACTCGCAGCACCCACCTCTTGCACACCCGCACCCCGAACACCCACCTCCCACCCACAGCTCCCGCCCCCTGCGCCCCCGCAGCACCCATCCCTCGCAGACCCGAGCACCCCCTCGCCGCAGGCTCACCGAGACCGGGCTCCCCGCGCTCCCTCCCTCCCCCGCCCCGCCGGTGCCCTCTCGCCGCGCGCGGTGCCCGCTCACCGTGCCCCGCGCCCACCTGGAGACCCCGGCGCCGCAGGATGCTGGGCTCGTCCATCCCGCCGCCGCCACCGCCTCCCGCTGCGCCCGCTCCGCCCGGTGCGCCCGGTCCGCCCCGCCGGTGCGCCAGGGGCGCCGCCCAGCGGCCCCGCCGCGTCACCGGACGCGCATCAGCACCGGCACCGGGGCTGGCACGGCACAGAATGGGGCTGGCACGGCATGGAGCTATCACAGCACAGAACTGGCATGGCATAGCATGGCACGGGGCTGCCACAGCACGGCACTGCATGGCATGCAGTCCTGTGGCACAGAACTGGCATGCCACGGGGCCGGCATGGCATAGAACAGACTGGGACTGCCATAGTCTGTCTGGCTCGGTACAGCTCAGTGCAGCCCAGCATGGCACAGTCTGGCATGACGGGGCACAGTATAGCACATCATGGGGTTGGCATGGCATGAGGCTGGCACGGCACAATATGAGGCTGGCACAGCACAGAACTGACATGGCATAGCATGACACAGGGCTGGCACAGCGTGGGGCTGGCATGACATAGCATGACATGGGGCTGGCACATGGGGCGTGACACGACATGCAGCTGTCATGGCACAGGTCTCTCACGGCATGTATCATGCTGGGGCCAGCATGATACAGTGTGGCACAGGGTTGTCACAGCATGGCATGCAGCTGGCATAGCACAGGACTGGCCCAGTCTCCCTGGCTTGGTACAGCTCAGTACGGCCCAGCATGGCACAGCCTGGCATGGCATGGCATGGTATAGCACATTATGGGGCTGGCACAGGGCTGGCACAATCTGCCTGGTTCAGCACATCCCAGCATGGCAAACTCTGCCATGGCATGGCACAACAGAGCATGGGACAGCCCAGGACCATCACAGTCTTCCTGGCTTGGTACAGCTCAGCATGACACGGCCTGGGGCTGGCACAGCAGGGCATTGGTGGGAGCTCAGTGTGGTCCAGCCCAGGTCTGTCCTGGCTGGCATGGCACAGCACAGTGTTTATGACCTGAGGCAGCACTGCCCAGTACGGTCCAGCATGGCATGGCACAGCCCAGTGTGGCATGGCATGGTAAAGCATGGCCCAGCCTGGCCAGCATGGCACAGCACAGTCCAGTCAGGCACGGCGTGGTCCAACATGGCACAGCTTAGTGTGGCATGGTACAACATGACCTGGCCTGGTTCAGCATGGTACGGCAGAGCCCAGTCCAGCCTAGTACAGCCCAGTCCTGCTGTCTGTTGTGGCCCAGCAAAGCCCAGCATGGCTCAGTTCAGCACAGTACAGCTTGGTGTGTACCCGCACCCCAGTGGGCAGGACAGGGAGGGCACACAGGGAGGCAGGAGGTGCCAGGGGCCCTCTGTGCACCCATCCCAGCCGTGCCCACACTGTCCCAGCACAGAGACACTCCCGCCACCAGTGCCCTCCGGCCCCAAGCGAGCACCACACAAGGATCCACTTTCTGGGGAAACAAGGGGACTCTGTGCATGGCCCTCGGTGCCACCCGGCTCCACCATCCCGAAGTCACCCGCCCGTCACACGGCTGCTGGTGCCCTGGTGCCACCGTGCTCTCCCACTTCACTGGGGCTTTGTTTGTGGCGCAGGGAATGAGCTGTGCTGGGAACGAGCACAGCAGCCGGGTTTGGAAACACACACCCCCCTCCCCAAAAAAAGCCTGGACAACCCCAACCTTGGAGATTCGCCCAGTTACAGGCAGAAGATCAAAACCACGCTGTGAAGTTTGCAAAAAAAACAACCCAACCAAAAACCCCAAGACTCATCTTTTGCTTACCTTGCGCTTCTGGCTGTGCTGGAGCACGTGGCACAACTGGGACATGAGGTGCAGCCGCAGGGCAGGGCCGGCCCCATCTCGGCAGCCGTGCCGGCAAAAAAGCGGGATATTTTGCGTTGCTTTCTCTTTTGTTTCTGGTAAAAGTGAGGCAGGCACTCACGTCTCACGTTCTGACCTGCCTGGGAACGGCCGCCCTCCGGTGCGGTCTGAGCAGAAGAGGAAACACCAGGCACGGGAAGCTGTGCTGAGCACCGGGGCTGCCACCACGCCTGAGAGGGGCACTCATTGGGTGCTGGGGGATTGGGCAACCAGGAAGGGCAGGAAAGCCCTGAATCTGGAGTGGGACACTCCGGGTAGGCGATGCTGGGGTGGCTGCTGGCAGCACTGGTGGCGGGCGGTAAGTGTTGCCGCGGTGCTGGGAGATGAGAGATAACTTCAGAAGACTTTCAGTGAGTGATTTGGGGGTGATAAGGCCAAGGGAGGTGGTGCTGCGATGGAGATGCTCACCCAAAATGACAGGGATGGAGTAAAGGCAGTGAATCCCTGCTGGCAGTGGGCAGGACTGGGGTGAGCAGCACCAGTATCACTGGGGATGGGGGAAGTGGGGGGTCTTGGTGAGAATTGCTCATGTGGCTGCTCCAATACCCCAGTCGAGCAGCATGGTGATCAGGCAACAGCTACAGCGCTGCTCCCTAAGTGCATGGGAAAGGGTATGGGATGCGGGAGCCCCCAGACACTGCCCTATACCACAGGCACCATCACAGCCCAGAACTTCTCCTGCTGGAAGAAATGCAACTCCCTCAACTCTTTCCACTGCTCCTGGTCACCCCTTGGCCCTGCTGGCAACACCTCCTACTCCCTGAATCTCTGGTGAGTTGGGCATTGTGGAGGGGGATGGGGAGCCCATGGGATGTGTCCTGCCTCATCCGGATTTGACCTTGTGCCCACTCCCTCCCCAGCTGGCAGCACAAAGGGTGTAGCCAGTTTGATGCACACAAGATGACAAACTACAAACTGCCACATCACAAGCTGTACATCTTAAACAACGCTGTGGCCTGGGTGGAGGCAAGCTGGGAAGGCCACGTCCACAGGACCCCCAATATCACATTTGTCTTCAACGAGGTCGGTAAGTGCCTGTGGGACCAGGCTGAACACCAGCACCAGGGCCAAAAACTGCCAAAACCACTCAAAACAACATCTTTGCAGAAAAGCCAGATCCACCTCCTTCACGGGTGCCCTTCTCCAAGACTGACGGCCAGCTGAGGCTGCGGGTGCCACGGCCACAGTGCCCTCGCATGGACCAGCCAGCAGAGCGGGAGGCTCGATCCTGGAGGGCAGGAGACAGCGGCTGGACACAAGTAAAAATGCTGTTTGCTGGAGCTGGGACAGTTGAGAGCACTATGGCAGCCCGGGGAGTGTGGGGGCTCAGTGATGTCACTGTCCTCCCCCCCCAAACCCAGCCGTGCCCCATCTGTTTCGCTGCATTATCGGCTCTGCCTCATCTTCTGGCCATGGGATCCTGCTGCTTCCCATAACAGGATCAGGCCATGATTCGAAGGGATTACACAGGCAAAATCCCAGATTATACTAATGACGACAACAGATGAAATCTGGAGGCTTGTCCCCAGTGAAGCCCCCGCAGCTGGGGACCCCCTGCTCCTCTCAATTGCTGTCAGGAGGGTCCCAGGGTTGAAGAGGGGCTACCCCAACCAAGGAAATCCCTTGGGCCACCATGTCCCCTCTATTTGTTTCTTCCAGCGCCTGGGATGATTGCAGATCACACTGATGGCCCAGTAACATACTGGTTTTCCTAGGAGGGTGTCTTCATTCCCAGTTTTCTCTACAGGTGGAATGTATGACCGTGATGGTGAAAGATGAAGATGACTCAGGTTGGTTGAGCCTGTGGGGATGTTGGGGACAAGCATCTTCCGGGAGTATTCCCAGGTTCTGTCAGAATGCTCTGCCCCGTGCTCCCCCCCAGCACCCACAATGGCCAAAAACTGGGGGAAAGAGGGGTCATCTCCCACCTGACCCTGCCACTCCTCTCTAGTGAACTGTACCCTGAAGGGGAATGGCACCTTTGTGGTCCAGCTACGGCAAAAGACCTGGAGCAGCTACTGGAGCGACTGGAGCAGCAACATCTCTGTTCCCGAGGGTGAGGAAGAGGAGGGGAGGCTGGTGGGATCCTACCAGCTCCCAAAAACATTGATCGCTCAGTCAGGCTTGTCCCTCCTGCAGAAATCCTGGAGAGCCCAGTGCTGAGCCACCAACTGGAAAAACTAGGCAGAGATGGGCAGCGGGTGCTGAGGCTGAGCTGGCAGGTACAGCGGCATCCCTGGGGGCCCTCCTGAGTGTCCCCCCCACCATTTCATCCCCCACACTGTCCACTCTCCCTCCCCAGCCAGTCCTCAAGGGACAAAGGGATGTCAACTACACACTGCACGCCCACATGCCAGCGTGTGGCTGTGCTGAGCTGGACGAGGAGGATGTTGTGGTGCTGGGGTGGGAGGTGAGGGAGCACAACCTCACCCTGTCTGGAGCTGAATACGAAATCCTGCTGAGGGCCGTCAACGCCGCTGGGCCAGGGCCGGCGTCACAGCTCCATGTGCCGGCAGAGCAGCATAGAGGTAACTATCCCACAGGAGGGCCAAGCTCCCCTGGCAGCCCCTCAGGGAGTTGTTATTTCCAGCTGTCCCTCACATCCACCATTTCATCCCAGATCTCAGCTTCAAGGATGTCAGCGTGGCCGGTAGCACCGTGACGGCACAATGGGAAGCACCAATCCCGGGAGAGGCCTATTGCTTCGAGCAGCAGGTCCTGGCAGAAGCCCCCCAACAGGGTGTCTGCATCCAAGAGGAATTCCCTGCCAAGAGCATCCACGTGGAAAAAGGCAAGGGAGCACCCCAAGCCCCCCACCTGGGGTCAGAGCTTGGTGGGGGTCTAACCAGCACCCCCGGTTCCTACCCCAGGAGCACTGGGAGCGCCGGCGTGTCACCGCCTTGCTGTGCACGGCTGGGACCCGGAGCGGGGCTGGGCCACCTTCGCCCTGTGGCACCACTATGCCAACAATGGTATGTGTGGGAGCACAGCACATCCATGCCTGGTTTAACTCCAGAAAGGGGTTCCTGAAACACTCCCCCATTTTTTGGCACCACTACCTGTAGGCTCGCTGGCCGTGCCCATTGACATCAGCAGCGGAGATGCCGGCGTCGTCCTCCAGTGGAAACCGTCCCCCCACGCCGCCTGTCCTGGGGTGCTGGCCAAGTACCTCATCTGCCACATGGCCGAGAGGGACAATGTGACCTGTGAGTGGGACTCCCCTAGCCCTGTGGGGCAGGAGGAGGGTGCTGCCCAGGCAGCTGCCAGACTGCTGCCCACTTGTTGTTGTTTGCCCAGACAGTGAAGCTGATGCCACAGCAGTGAACTACACCCTCGAAAACCTCCAGCCCGGCACAGCCTACAGGGTGGGTGTTTGGGAAGTGACAAAGGACAGCGAGGGGACCTGCAGTGCTTGGAAGAAATTCCAGACCAAGGCATTAGGTAACGGTTGGGATCCCATCCTCTCCTCACTCCCCATGGGGTGCTCACCCTCACCCCGAAATGTCTCCTGTGTCCCATGTGGGGTGTTGGGGACAGGAATGCCACCACCCAGCCGTGCCTGTCTCCAGGTCCTCAGGGAGCAGTGTGGAGAGCCAACCTGAAGTACCTGGGCATCTCGCTCAGTGTCCCCGTCATGGCTGCCATCTACCACTTGACCAAAAAGAGGTGACAGCAGCACCCTCGGCCCCCACACAGCTCAGGCCACCCCCCATTGCCCAACCCCTCACTAACCACCCCTTCCCTTCCCAGGGCTCGCCACCTCCTCTTCCCACCTCTTCCCAAGCCCGTGGGCACCAATGCCATCCAGTTCTCTGCCAGCGAGAAGGGCCAGGTGAGATGCAAGGTGCTGCCCACAAACACCCACACATGGTCCTGGTAAGGGACATTCCACCCCAAACCCACTCAACCCTTAGGGCCAGACCTGGATACGCCTCCTGGAGCCCTCGGAGAGGTTCAACCCAGCTGAGCTGCTGCTGACGGAGCTGAATCCCAGCAAGGAGACAACTGACACCACCACACAGACTGATGTGCCACGTCCCAGCATGCCACAGCCCAATGTGTCACAGCCCAGCGTGCCACAGTCCAGTGTGCCACAGCCCAACGTGCCACAGCCGAGTCCTGTGACGGAAAAACCAGAGGAGGTGCTGGTGGTGTGTCCGCCAGGCTGTGAGGAGGAGATGACCTTTGCCTACCGCAGGCAGGAAATGCTGAGCCCAGTGGGATTTCCACCGCCTGGCAGCACTAGTTGCACTGGGCACCCACTCGGCGAGGAGGAGGAGGAGGAAGAGGAGGGAAGGCAGGGGCTATGCCAGCCGCTGATCCCCATTGCCCTGCTCATCTCCAACAAATCCATCGTCATCAGGGACCAGGAAGGATGGAATCCATCGCCGGAGAAGTCGGTGCCATAGCCATCACCAGGCTGGAGCAGCAGGGATGGACGGCAGGAACACGGTTGTCCAATAGGGTGCTGAGTGTGTGGGATGCTGGGTGCCCACCCCATGGGATCATGGTCAAGCCAGCACTTTCAGGGGGGTTTCTGGTTTCCGGGACAAGGAAGGCGATGTCTCTGGATTCTGTGTTGCACCATGTCAGGTTTTAGCCACACACTTCCCAGCCTCAATTTTTCACCAGGAATAAAAACCAAGGGATGGTGGCTCCAGAGTCTGTCCAGGGCTGAGGGTATTTCCTTGGCTGGATCAGGAGGAGAGGCAGAACTTCATCCCTGCCAGCTTCCACTGCTGGGACCAGCATCCCCTCCATGGGATGGGGACACAAAGCACCAAACACCATCTACCTGCAAAAAAAAAAAAAATCGGCAAAAAATAAAGAGGAAAACAAGCAAACATAAAAAATTTAAGTAACTCCACAAAGCAGCAGGGCTGAGATGGTTTTTCCTTGCCTGACCCGGGCAGATTGCAGCACGGATTTAGAGCCGAGGGCCATCCATGGCGCTGCAGAGGACACAGCCGGTCTGGGGTGATCCCTCGGCCCCCCCCAGCCCCTTCGTGTGGGGCCACGTTGCCGCCTTGGGTTTTATCTGGGGCAGAATTGGAGATGAGAAGCGTTTTGTGGTTTTCTCTGCCTGGCGGCGTCGGTGCTGACTTGCTGAGAGAGCAAAAAATTTTAAAAAACTACAAACTACGTGGGGTTGGCAGCACGGGGAAGTCCAGGTAAGGCACCGCCGCGGTGTCTCAGCCACCAGCACACCGCTCGGCCTCCCCGCTGCTGCTTTTAGCACGTGTTTTGCAAAGGATTTCACCAAAATCGCACTCGCAGCACCAGCACCGCGGGCGGAAACGACACCGATGCCTAGCGGAGACACCGCACCGGGAGCGCGGGGCTGCGGGGCGGCACGGTCACCTCGCAACCCCCGCCAGCGACGGGTGGGCTGAGATTTATGGCCATTCCCAGCGCTCCAGAGGTGAAGTGGCTGCGATGGTGTTTCTCCCATGGCTGGGGGTCCCGTTCGGGACCCGCATCACTGTGCCACCGTCCTCGTGCCCACCAGCGTCCGGCATCTTCACCCAGCCCAGGACGTTCAGCTGCTGATGAAGCCACGAGGTGGCATCAGCCCCACGTCCCCACGGCGCTTCCCAACCTCTTGGCAGAGCAAATTCATCCTTCCCTCCCCGCCACGCATCACCTCACAGGCCCCCTGTGCCCTCTCTTGCGCACCCCAAATCCCTGGGGATCGGCTGGAGATCTGGCGTCCTGACACGCAGAAACCCAGGCGCGGGGATCAGATTTAGGGATTTTGTTGGGATTTGGGCGATGCCAGGCTCACTGTCGGAGCACACCAGGCACACAGGGAGGAAGTATCCGGTTACAGGAGCGGGTACACACTCGAGTTTCAGCCCCGGCCCCTGTTTACAGCCCGGGGTCAGAGCAATGAAGGAAACAGCTCTGGGGTCACGGCTCAGCACGGCTGGGTGGCAGCAGTAAACACATTGCCCGTCTCGGGGCCAGAGCCGACGCCAGTTAATCATTCCGGTTCACGGAATGAGTTCACAGCAGGACAGACAGTCCCAATTGCTGCATTAAAAACACCCTGGGGAGGGTGAACAGCAGACCCCCCATGGTGGCACCCTCCAGGGATCCATCCCACCCATGGTGCCGCTCAGGGATGGCCCTGTGCATCTTTTCCCACACGTGTCCCGAGCTGGCCAGTGCTCTGCCAGGAACATGGTGCCCATGAACAACGTGCCGGGGAAAACTAATCAAGCCATAACTTGCCAATTAGTGCGAGCCAGTGGCTCAGGACTTTCTAATTAGTTTAAATTTCACAGCATTGTTTTCCAAATGAGTCCCCAGGAGCTGTGTTGAGCCTGGTGACCCAAGGGGAGCTGCCAGGCCAGACTTTGCAGCCAGGACATGACCTTCCCTGCTCCTCCATCCGGATCCGAATGGGTGCAGGACCCAGACATGCTACAGGGCATCGATTATGCCTGGTGAGAGCCACCACCACTCACAGCCTGAGGGTGGGCAACCTGTTACACCCGACAGGAGACTCGAGGATAAGCAGCCAAAAGCCATCACGGCAGGGAAAATAAAGGTCAGCCCAGCTGAGGGGTGTAATGGTGGGGGCACAAGGGGTTCAGCATCGATCCCAAAGTCACCTCAAACTATGGGTTCCCCTATTCACACCCACTGGTGCCAGCACTGCCCACACACCACCAGTGACAGTGCTGTTTCCCTGGGCAAACATGGAGCATCCCTGCTTTAAAGGGGAAAAACCTCATCTCATTCTCTCCCTATTCCCACAGAGTCCCAGTCAGGTGTCCCCAAAAGTAAATGGCACAAGGGACATGTGCAGGTGGATTTACCTGCAAGTGGAAAACTCAGCACCACATCCCGAGAAAGCAGGTGGGGCAGCCAGAGCTGCAGCAAGGTGGTGGGAGCCTGGGGATTTGCCTTGAGCTCCCTGATTTTCTAGAATCATAAAAGTTGGAAAAGTCCTCTAAGATTATCGAGTCCAATCATTAACCCAGCACACCAGCCAAGCCCACCACTAAACCACGTTCCCAGGTGCCACATCCACATGGCTTTTAAATCCCTCCAGGGATAGGGACTCCACCACTGCCGTGGGCAGCCTGTTCCTGTGCCTGACCACCTTTGGGTGGAGAAATTTTTCCTGAAACCTCCCCTGCAGCAACTTGAAGCCATTTCCTCTTGATTTTGGGGGATGCAAGCTCAGATGGCACCAGAGGAAAAACATAAAACAGCTACAGTGGTTCACTATGGCCCCATCAACATCAGCCCTTGGGACGTCTAAGCCCCTGGGGAAGGCGAGGTCCATCCCTGTGGGTCCAGGCTGATATTTTTCCCCCAGATTAAGATGTTTTGCTCCCAGATCGAGGAGTTTAACCTGTTTCTCAGCCTCGGAGAAACAGCCCCACAGAGCCACAGCCTGGTTTTAGCATGGGTAGCAAAGAAGAATGTTGCAACCCTGCAACCCCTTCCTTCGCTCGTTCATCCATTCCTTTCCCAGTCCCTTCCCTCACCCATCCATCCCTCTTCCACCCCTTTCTCTACACCCAGCACCCTTTCCTCCTGCCTGAGCCCCATCCCAGAGAAGAGCCAATGCCAATGGGATGTTTGAGCCCAGCTCGACCGTCAGCTATGGCTAAGAGCAGGATTATTTGCCAGGCAAAAAGCTGTTGCTGTCACCACCTCCACAATGCCACCCGCTGCCAGGCAGATTAGGTGACTAAATCCCTAAGCAAACAAACTAATCCCTGGGATTTTTTTTAGGGTTTTTTATTTTTTAAGCAGAACTCAAAGGCTGTGTCTCGCCCCAGCGGTGAACAGCTCATTTCATCCACCCTCCCAGCACCGGCAAAACCTCTGTGGGTGGGATGCTCGGCAGACCCCTGGGGCAGTAAAATCTCAGCAGCTTCGGAATTTGGGCTTTTCCTCTCTAAAAAAAGCTTCTGGAATTCTTCTCACAGCAAAAAAACCTCCATGCATTGCTGGCACAGGCATCCTGCAGCGGGGAAGGGGCTGCGTGGCTCACAGCTGGACAGATGGACACATCCGGACAAAGAGCCACCGGCCACAGCTGGGCTCAGCTTATTTTGAAAGTCACGGGTGTTTCAGCGCCGGCGTTTTGCAACCATTCGGTGTCACAACAACAACAACTCGGTTCTACTTCGCAAACAGGCCCCGCGGCCACCCCGGCTCTTTCCTGCTCACGTCAGCCCCAACCCGCCTGCAACAGGCTCACCCGGGCAAGCACTGTTTCCAAACCCAAGGAGGGAAAACGACTTCAAGCAGCACCAAAACTGAATATTTAACAAACCGAGGAGGGCTCGGAGCTGCCCCTGGGGCTGCACAGGGTGCTCAGCTCACTTCAAAATCCCACTGGGATGCTGCCTGTCCCAGCACGTGAGCTGGGAGAAGACGGTGAAAACCATCTTCTACCCTCACAGGGACGCTCGGACGATGGCAGGAAGCATTTTCTTTCTGCGGTTTTAACGTTTTCGGATGGCTGCTCTCAGGGCCGGCTGCCCCGGGGGCAGCTCAGACGCTGGCACGGCCAGAGCTTTCCAGGCTTTGGCAGCTGCAAAGCCGCAGCTATTGAATTGTGGTTGTTTTTCTTTTCAAAGGAAACTTTATAATAATAGTAAAAGAAATCATAAATCCAGGGTGTAGGGAGGTGGGAGGCCGCCTCCGTGCGCTTCCCTGGGTATCGGGTGATCGGGAAGGGGAGGACGCAGCGCTCTTATCAGCACACGCGTTCCCTGCCCACTTGGCAGCGGAGCCGGCCGGAGATTTGCAGCATAAACATATTTTGCTCAAGCAGGCGGCCAGAGTTGACCTAAGGACAACTCGATAAGAACCAGAGAACCCCCCAGAATCCCCTATTTACAGCACACCACCACCCCCCCCCCCCCTGCATCCGTGCAGGCTCATCCCGGAGCAAGCAGCCTGCCCGGCTTTGCAGCGATAAACACAGGACCAAAAGCAACGCCCCCTCTCCCAGTTCCGCTCCCCCGATGTTTACCAGCTCTTCGCAGGCAGATCGACTCTCTCTCGTTTTTTCACAGACCAAACCGCCAGGAAAGCGGAGGGAACCGGCTCAGCCCCTCCCGGGACCGTTCGGCAGCACCCTCCCCACCGACACTGCCCGCCACAGCCACCTCCAACCAGCTGGGACCTCCCGGGCTATCTCTGCCTCCATCGCCGGGCCGCAATGTGGTGACATTTACACAGCTGCTCAGCAGGAAAATGCCTCTCCCTGCTCCACACAAATGCCTGCATTAAAAAATAATGGGACGCAGGCTTGCTAATGTGGTTGTGAAAGGGCAGGGGGCATCCCTGCAAACTGCCTTGAACTCAGAATATTCTGTGGTTCTGTTTCCCCCCCCCCCCCCCCCCAAAACTGAGCTTAGTCTGAGGATTTTTTTGTTGAAATCAGCTCAAAATTGCTGCTTATTGCAGAGTGGTGGGGAAGGAAAAAAGGGCATAACCCTGTTTCGGAAGACTTTGAGGTTGGGGAATGGGAGGAGAGATCAGAGCCGTGGGGTTTGACAGGGTCACACCATCATTCCTGCCTCAGAGCAAGGATGAGGTGACAGTGAGCAGTGAGGGTGACAGCCCCGACTTCTCCCTTCTCAGCGGGGAACACCCAGAGCAGCCCAGCAGGGAGGGAGGTGGTGGCACACGCCCCACACGAGCAAGGTTTTAGCTGTGGGAAGATTTGGGGGTCAGGGCGTGGGGTGTCCCCGCGGCAGGGGTCGGGCACCCACCCCGTGCTCGATGGGGGTTTCTCTACGATCTGTGAAGCGGTGCCGGGCAGTGACAGGAAACACAGCCGGGGTGGGGAGCGGCGCTGGGAGCAAAGTCCTATCGCGCCACATCCCTATCACAGGGCACGGCCGTGTCACCTGCAAATCCCAGACCGGCGCGGGAGCCCTGGGCTGGGTGAGCGCCATCCCCGTGCGCACTGTTTGTGTGCCAGCACGTCACGCGCCGCCGCTGGATGGCTCGGCATGGGGGGGGAATTTTTAGTGTTGTTGGTTTTGAGTGTGTTGGGTTTTTTTTAAATCAAAGCCAAAATATTTGTGTCCCCGCAGGGACGACTCTGGGTCACCGAACACGGGGCGCCGCACTGGGGTCCCGGCGGGAGAGGGGACACCCGGCTCGGGGGGGAGGGTCCGGTGCCAGCGGCTCCATCCCTTATTCAGTCCCCAGTGTTTATACATAGACATGTTTGTGCGCGGCGCCGGCCCCTTCCTCGCTCCCAAACAACTGGATAAAAGTCAAAAAGTCATAGAAATTTTCCATCGCCGGAGGAAAGGAGGGAGAGAGCAGTGACTGTGCAAGGGACTGGGCAGTGCCACAGCGAGGGACCCCAAATGGGGGAGTCAGACCCAAAAAAACAAGGGCTTGGGTTTGATATAGTGAATAAAGGAGGTGGTTTGCTCCCGGCAGCCTGCGGCAAGGCACCGGTAGCACCCGCTGCCATCGGGGTTTGTGGGGTGCCCCGGTCTGTGATCCCCTTGGAACGATGCTCGGCAGGGGACGGGACATGTGGCACATGCAACACGTCCATCCAGCTGCTCCAGACCCCGCTTTTTGGCACAAACCCACCGCGGTTGCCCGCAGTTTCCCTCGCCCCCCCCCCCCCCCCCCCCCCCGCGCCCGGAGGAGCTCAGTGCCCGCACCGGGCTTGGAAAAGCTGCGATTCCTGTCGAGCCAGTGGGGAAAGCCCCGGCGCAGGGATGCGGGGACTTCGCCTGTGGTTTCCGTGGGCGGGAGCGGCTCCGGCAAACAGGCGGCTGAGTCAGCGGGCGGAGGGGCGGCCGCGATGCCGCCCCAGCATGTCGGGGTGCACGGCTGCTTCCCGGAGCCCTGGCACAGCTCTGCCGCTGCCGCGTGAAGGGGAACCCCCAGAGCCCCAGACCCTCGATATTGTGCCAGGGCCAAGCCATGCCATCCACAGCCGGAGGTTAGAGCAAACCCAAAGCAAGGCCCGGTGCTCCTTGGGACTGTGTGTGTCCCCTCAAGTGTTCAACCTGGGGGTGAACAGGTCCCCCTGAACCCCCATCAGCACCGACCACTGTTCCCCAGGGCGGGAGTGCTGTGAACCCACCATCCCACCAGCACAAAGATGCTGAATTTCGGCGGTGCATGAACCCCGTACCCGGCACAAGGACAGAAGAGGGCCAAAATCCAGATTTATCATCACCGACCGCTTCCCCACCCCGTGCAAACAGAGCAGCCCCCAACGGGTGCCCCTCGGCAGGTTTTGGGGTGAGTTGTGTCCTGCAGGGCTCAGCCCAGCTGGGATGGGGGAAGGTGGTGCTTGTTTTGGGACCTGGATGGGCTCCCGGGCCGGAGGCAGCAGCGGCGCAGTTAATCCCGGCCCTCGCAGGGCTGCGCCAGCTACAGCACATTCTGTCCCTGCCAGCGCCGGGACAGCCACGAGTTTCGCGTGTCACCCTCCCCGCGGCACGGCCACCACTGTTCCCCTGCCACTGACCCCCTGCCAGGGGACAACAGCCTCAAGTGATGGGACCGAGCATCCTCTGGGAACAAGGAGGGCTAGGGGGAAGGAGTAGCCCCCCAACACGATGCAGAAAGGGCTACAGGGCTGTGAGCTGCAGCCAGGGGATCCCAGCATCTTCTAGATCCAGCACCCTTCAGAGCTGTGAGCTGCCATTTCAGGAGAGTCGCAGCACCCTGCAGGGCTGTCGAAGTGCAGTGGGGAGGGGTCCCAGCACTCTGCAGAGCCGTGGAGCTTGCAATATGAGGGAAGTCCCAGCACCCCTGTGGCCAGAGCAAAGGGGTCCCACGTTTTTGGGATTGAAGGGTAAAAAAGAAAAGAGAGTAGCAGAGTGGGGGGTGGGGGTGGATTTCTGTGCCCCTCGCAAGGAGTAGATTCTGCGAGGTGGTCTGGGCAGCATTTTCCAGCATACGGGGCCAAGAGCTATAAATAATCCCGGCACTGTAGTTGCATCACGCGCCTCCTGCCTGGGATCGGGTCTCTGTGCTGAGCCGGCACCACCGCACATGGCACAGGGCCATCCCGGCTCAGTAGACCCCCAGGGAGCAACGTGTGCTCCAACCTCCCTGTGCCAATAAACCAGAGAACAGCCCAGGCTGTTCAATCAGGACTTGGGAGCTGGGGAAGATAAACAACAGAAGGTTGGAGAGAGCACCGGCAGCATTGCCAGTGGTTGGGAAAGCACTGCCTGGGGCAGGTCTGCACCGTGCCCCTGCTCCAAGTGTCCAGACAAGGTATTTTTAGCCCCTCCTTGGATTCAGGAGTGCAGCCCTTTCCTGGCAGGAGCTCCAGCCTGGCCTTGTTGCACTGCTGCCCGACTGTACAAGAAAAACCTGGAGGCATCTACAAGAATCCCTGCTGGAAAGATCTCTCCCACTCAAGGGCCGGGAGCAGTTCCCGCCGACATTGGGCTCCCCGGCTTGGCACGGCCTGTCCCAGTCACCGTGTGACGTGGTTTCCCAGAGAGAAGCAGTGGGATAGACAGGGTGCTGGGCACTTGCCTCCCCCTCCAGCCCTGGGAATAAGCATCCCCTTGTGCAGCCGGGGCAGATGATCTGGGTCTGACCAGCAGCCCCCGGCCATCTCTGCTGCACAGCACAGAACAGCTCCCTTGTGCCATGCTGGGATCAGCCTGGTCACAGGGCTTGCTTTGGAGGCATCTTTACCCAGGGGGTGCAGTGCTGTGCTTTGTGTTCCCTTTGATGTCACCAAAAAGCCCCAGAGAGGCCATGCAGCACCGTGTGGCAGTGGCAGATCCAGGCATGATCTCCCCAGAGGAGGATGCAAACAAATTCCCTGAAAGGCCAGTTAATCCTCCTCCAGGGAAAATTACTCAGAGCACCAGGGATGCCAAATAAAAAGCAGATTTGAATAAAAGTTGCAGGAGCACCAGGTTCTCGAGGCAAACACAGGGACAAGTTCTCTCCCATGACCCAGGGCAGGAGCACGTGCTTGGATGCAGCTGTGGCGCTGAGCAGCTCAGCAAACAGAAAAATAAATAAAGAGGGGGGTGAAAAAAAAAATCACATTCCAATGGCAGTATTTAAAAGCAGCACAGCCTGTGGAAGACCACTAAAGCCCTGACTCAAGCCTTGCCTTGCACACACCGAGAGCTGCTGTGCTCAGCAGAGAGGTGGAGCACAGAAACACTGTTAAAAACCAAATCCCAGCCGGAGGAAGCAGGTGAAGGAGCCTCCCTGCTCTTCCCACACAGCAGCAGTTCCCAGCCAGCACAGTATGGGGCTGATCCCAACCCTCCTTGGGCCCAGCTGAGCCAAAGCAGGAGTGTCCCAGCTCCCAGCTGGACCTACTGGCTCCCTGCCAGGCTCAGGATGGAGGAAAGGGTGTCTATCCTCCCAAGAGCCTGGACACAAACAGGAAGCAAGTGTGGAAAAATGCAACAGGTTTGCTCACTGCCCTGCATCCCACGTAATGGGAAAAGAGCCAAACCTGCACAGCTATGGAGGAGCCAGAGGCACAAGGGACCAATCCTGATGGGAAGCAGTGACCCAGTTAACCCCAGCACACAGTGGGACAGGGCACAGGGTGGAGCTGGATGCCAATGGGGCAACAAAGCGAGGGCAGGGAGAACTCCCACATCCCAACAGCCACATGGCTCCAGACAATGGGAAGCAGGAAGAGAAACAGAAAACTATCCAGGCAATACTTAAGGAATTTATTTCAGACAAAAATTCCCCACAAAAAAAGTCATACAAAATGAGTAGAGACAAGAGTGGTCATTACAAAAGTGTTCACAGATAGAAAAGACTCATCTGAGCAACCCCAGCGAGCAGAGGTGGCGCCGGCACAGAGCCCAAGGCACGCTGGCTTCGGATGTGCATGGCCAAGGATTGTCTCAGTGAGGGAATGCAAAGGTCCTCGGCCCCCAAACTCTGCTCAGGTCACCCTGGAGCGAGCAGGGTCAGCCCCTGCCACACACACACACACTCATTGATGCAACATCCAGCTCATCAGTTCTACAGCAGTTCCCAATCCAGTGAGCACAGGTTGCTGCTGTGTCCTCATCCCACCAGGGCCACCGACCCCTCTACAGGCACAGGCTCAAGCCCATTCTGAGCAGGACTCCCAGCTCTGAAAGATTCATTCCAACTCCGTATCTCCCATCAGCATCTGTGGCTGCCACCAGCCTTGGATTAGGCTTTTTACTCTTTTCCTAGGCCACCAGCCACAGCTCCAAGCCCCCATGGTGGTACCACAGTCTGGGGACTGGTTTTTCAGCCACATCACGGAGGAGGCACCAGCACAGTGCACAGGTTTGGTGCTGACACACAGGAACCAGCCTTCCTGTTCTTGGTAAATGGCACCAAAATGCTGCCATGGATCATAAATTCATCCCCCAAGTCCTCGTAACAGCCCTTGAAAGCCTTTACATTTCAGGTGAGTAGCTCAAAACCATTCCCCCCGCAGGCACCCACAGGCTTGTGGCAAGCATTATCAGCAGCAGCCAAAGCCTCTGCTTCATCTGGCCAGAAAAAAGCCTTTTTCTTCCTCAGGGACCTGCAGGCAAAGGGCTCCACCTGCATCGCCCCAGGGCTCAACCCTGACCAACAACAAAACATCTTCCATAATCCTGAGAAACACCTCCAAGTTCCTGCTTTCCACACAGGAGCTGCTGGAGCTCAGCACTGCAAGCAAGGGGAGAGCAATCCTGGCTTATGCCAGGTGTTCCCTGTTCTAACCCCAAAATCCTGGGGCAGTTATTAAACCCTCCACATTCTGCCCAGCCACACACGGAGCCACTCCACAATGCCAGGTCCTTTGTGTTCTCCCCCCACACCCGAGGCCACGGCACCACACTGGGTGTGGGTCTGTGGGACAGTCACAACAGGAGCAGCCAAGGGTGGTGAGCAGAGCCGGGGTCTTGGCACTACAAAGCTCTGGTTTCACGGACACCACATCCCCATTTCCAGCCTGAAGTGCTGTGAGGGTGTGCAAGCTCCCATCCCAAGGGATCACCACGCTGTCAGCAGTGTCCGACGCACTTCTCTCAGCAGGTCATGCAGCGTGGGCGGATGCTGTCTGACGGGGGGTTGGGATCAACCTGCAAAGCCAAATTTGGAGTCAAAAAACCTCAGCAATGGACATTTCCCCAGCCATCCCCAGAAGTCTCCCAGCCCAGGGGGACATGCTACCTCTGAATACAGAGGAGGAGGTCGGAAGCGGAATTCCTGGATGTAGGCGAAGAAGGGACCTTCCAGGATGTCGCCAAGCTCACTGCGGCACGGTGGGGCCAGGCTCTGCTCGGCCTGAGGGCTGGACACGACTGCTGAGTACTCAGGGGGGGCTGAAGAGAAAGGAGAACCATCAGGGAATAGGAAACACTCTCCATTAACGGGAGATATACAGGTAAAGAGCTCCAAAACCACTCTTACTCAAACCCTCCCAGTTCCCTGGCAAAGGAACCCAAGAGATTCAGCATAACAACCAAAAAATTAAGTTAAAAAGAAAAAGCAAATGCTGGACCAGTTGAAAACTTTGTCTGACCCTTGCTGTCCTGACAAGGGGGTTTATCCAGGGGAGAGGGACATGCTCACCCTCCGGCTGCTCTGGGATGGTGTTCAGCCAGTCCAGGTTGACACTGTACTGGCTGCTGACACTGGATGTGCGGCTCCCGAACGGATGTAGCGGGATGGTCCCAATGACAAGCGGCAGTTCAAGGAGCAACTTGGATGTGCCAGGAATATCCACACAAACCTGCAGAGACAGGAAGCAGCAGGGAAGCTTAGCTGTGGCGTTTTCCCAGTCTGGAGGGGCAGGTACCTCCCCAGAGCAGGAGGGAATTCTTGCAGCCACCTGCAGAGCTCCTCATGAGGTCCCTCACCTTCAGGGAATATTCCACCTGGAGGATGCGGCACTGGAGGATGGAAGGCCCCACGGGCGGGATCTTGAGGGCCCGCCCGTGCCACACTTCCCGCTTCCCTGCTGGAATGGAATCCCCAGTGATGCTGGTCACCACTGACCTCTTCTGCTTCTTGGTGCCCCGAGCGATGAAGGTCTGGGTCTGGATTATGGCCGCCTTGGGCACCACGGCCCGGCTCGTGCAGTTGTCGATCTCAGCAAAGATAGGGATGACCTCACCTGCCAAAACAGACACACAACACGTTAGAGGAAGGGAGACAGAACCCAGTCCTGCTTCAAGGAATTCCTGCACAGGATTATCAAGGGTTGGTCATGCTACCCAGCACTGCAGACACATGGATTAATCTGGGAGCATCCCAAGGAGGCTGCCCACATCAGGTCCACGCACTAAAGCTCTGACTGATTTCGTGCCAGAAGAACCCAGCTCACAGTGATCTCAAATCCCCTTCCCTGGGGTCTATTCCAGGGCCCCTTGAGGTTCAAGGGCACCAGCCCCTCATCTCACCTGGGGTGTAGCCTTTTCGGTCAATCTTGGCAGTCACAGACACCTGGCCACGATTGCAGTACCAGGCACGAGCAAGTTTCTCCTTAGCACCTGCCTGGGGAGCCTGGAGAAGGGGAAATATTTAAGCAATTTAGTAAGTAAGGATGAAACTCAAAGCAATCACCTCGCTGGCACCAAGAACCTGCTGGGAAAGCATCAGCAACTTCTCAGGCATCTGATGCAAGATGCTGTTGCAACGCATTAAAGTTTCCAAAAACAAAGAGGCACAAGTGACCTCTGCCCAGCCTAGGTAATGCTGGAGGGCATAAGTTACAGGGGGGTAAATATTCCCTCTGGAAATCAGGCCTAGGCAGACATGGGCTTCCGAGGTAAGTTTTGGATGGCAGGGTGGAGCAGGGGGAACTCACCAGCAGCGCAGGTGTGTTGATGTCAATGGGTTCAATCACAGTAAACTCCCTCTTTGCTTTCTTCACTGTGGCCCAGGGTCTGTGCAGCTTGGCTTTCACCCAGTAGCGCACACTGCCGTGCTTCCCCTCAAAGGAGGTGACCAGGGTCCTGTGGGTGAGCAACCAGCAGTTTCCGAACGGTTCTACTCAAAGAACCTCCTTTTCAAGATGCCCTGTCACCCAAAAAAAAGCCAAAGCCAACTTACTCAGGGAGCTGGAAGGTGAAGGGGAACTCATGCTTTCCTGCCTGCAGGACAGTGGATTCACCATTGTCTGTGGGTAAAACAGATTTAAGAGGATTAAGCTCCTTCCTGCACAACTCCTTCCCTAGGTGAACTGGCAGCACAGATGGGCAGCGTCCAGCAAAGGAGCAGCACAAGGGCACAGCAGTATCTCTGCTAGGGTTAAACTGCAGCGGCTGTGACACAAGAGTTGGGCACTGTCTGCTTTCCACGTGTCTTCACACGCACGACCCAGGGGCACCTCCCTGGAGGGCCGGGCAGCTTCCCCAGGTGGGCTCTACTCCAGAGATGCCCAGCCAAGACTCCAGGAGGGAGAGTCATCGGCCAATCCCCCAGTGCCCCTCAAGAGTTTGTACCCCAGGACTGGAAGGGACCTCTGGGGATTACCTAGTCTGACACCCCACTCAAAACAAGCTCCTGAACCTTCATGAGAGTTTTCTAATGCTGCTTCCCTGCCAGGAAGAGCTCACAGAAAAGGGGGAGTCTTGGGGGAGGGGGGCAGTCCCTAATCGGGGTGCCCTGCACAACAGCAGGGTCCAGCTGTGCACCCCAGGACCCCAGAGTGCACTCCGAATTTGAGGTGTCTGCAGAGACCTACACACCCAGTTCCCAGAGCGCCCAGATCCTAAGGCATCCCGTGCACCCAGATTTCAGCTGGTCGGGGTGCCAGGCACCCAGATTTCAGCTGGTCGGGGTGCCAGGCACCCAGATCTCTGCAGTTTGGGGGTGTCAGGCACCCAGATCTCTGCAGTTTGGGGGTGTCAGGCACCCAGATCTCTGCAGTTTGGGGGTGTCAGGCACCCAGATTTCAGCTGGTCGGGGTGCCAGGCACCCAGATCTCTGCAGTTTGGGGGTGTCAGGCACCCAGATTTCAGCTGGTCGGGGTGCCAGGCACCCAGATCTCTGCAGTTTGGGGGTGTCAGGCACCCAGATTTCAGCCGGCTGGGGTGTCTGGAGCACCCAACACCAGGGGTGCCCCAGGCTGCCCCACGTCCCGATTGTTTCAGCCCCTGGGGTCTTCGGTGCCCCCACGCCCCCGCTGTGGCCGGCGACCAGGGGGTCTGGGTGCCGTCCCCGGGGGAAGGGGGTGCCGTACCTGGGGGTGCCAGCAGCGTGTCGCGGTGGCTCAGAAACTCCACCTGGTCGCTGTAGCTCTGCGTGTAGGCGGTGCTGGAGCCGGCGCTGCGGGACTCAGTCCAGTGAACGCGGGCAGCGCCCATCGCCCGCAGCCTCAGGGCGCCGAGCCGGGCGGCCGCCGCCAACTCCAGCACCACGCGGCCCGACACCGCCTGCCCAGGGCTGAAGGCGGCCGGGCCGTCCCGCTCCGCGCCCTCCAGCACGATGGAGAAGCGTTTGAGGCGATCGAAAATCATGGCGAAGTGAGCGCGGCTCAGCTCAGCCCAGAACCGGCGCGATGCGGCTGAACCCAGCCCAGCGCAGCTGAGCCCGGCTTTAAGCGCCCGGCGCGGCCGGGGGCGGCCCCGGCGGGGAGGGACGGACTGGGCCGGGCCGGGCCGGCCCCGCCGGGCCCTGCAAAACAAGGCAGGGAGCATGTGCAGACCGGCCTCCCCCCACCCGACCCGGGCGGGGCGGGGGCTCCGGGATGGGGGTTCAGTTTTGGGGTCCGTGTTCAGTCCCAGCGGGGCTCCCCACGCCCTCGCGGTACCGCACCGAGTCATCCCCACGGGGGGGGGCTGCTCCGCGGGAATGTGTCCGGGAGCAGAGACATAGTCACGGGGCTGAGCACTGCCAGTGGGTGACCCCTGGGTGCTGCCATGTTGCTTAGTACCCCCTAAAACTCCCTGCAGCTCTTAAGCTTGACCCCCAGGCCCTTCTCTAGCTTCCATCTTTGCCCTTCAAACCACAGCCTTGTGCCCCAAACTCCCCCTTCAACTCCATCCTTGCCCCCCAAAATCCCCTTCCATCTCCTATCCTTGACCCTCAAAATCCCAGTTCCCATCCTTGTCCCTCAAGCTCCCCCTCCAGCTCCTACCCTTGTCCCCCAAATTCTCCATCCTTACCACCCAAACTCCCCATCCTTGCCCCTCAAACTACCCCTCCAGCTCCCATTCTGACATTCCATCCCATTTTCATCCAGAATCCCCATTCCTAGGGTCACAGCCCAGGGGCTGTGCCGGGGGGAGGGGGGGGTGTTCCTCACTTGAAGCAGCAGCCCCTCTCATTTCAGTGGCCACAGGCAAGAGCCGAGGGCCGCTCTGCACGCCAGCCCACATCCCTCCTTTCCCAAGAGCCATTCCCAGGGCTCAGAACAGGCTACAACTGGATCTGGGCTCCTTGCACAGTATGGCTGGGCCAGCTGGCGATGCAGTGATGTCTGGGACATCACTTCACTTAGTTCTAAGAAATCAAGAACTGGCCTGGGTTCAGCTTGTCCAATGACAGGGTGAGCAATCCACCTCCCTGCGCTCGTTAACCAGGCGAGCGCCGGTTTTCCACCAGCTCCTGCTGGGATTGGGGTGGCGCTGCTCCAAAACCCAGCAACAAATCCCACCTACATGGGCAGGAACAGCACAGGGACTTGCTCTGTTGGCAGCATCTGCGGTTGCCAGTGCTTAGCTGGGGTGAAAGCTTGGAACTGGTGATTCTCAGGGTGCATATCAGCATTATCAGCGCCCTGAGATGTAAAAGGAAGGAGAAAGGAGTCTGTGCCTCCCAAAAGGGTTAATGCAGCTATAGAGACTTCCACTTTAATGATGATTGTCATGTTTGCAGAGCACCAGAGCTCTGTACCTCGGGCATGGGTAGGGGATAAGACAAAACAGGCCTTCAAAATGTTACTCAGCATTTGGCCGCTGAAGTTTTGGAGATTTTTGATTTGCCCCCAGCCATGCCAGGCAGGACCTGCTGTGCTCAATTAGGTTGCTCTCAGCCACTAAAACTAAGCTAGGCTGAAGCCTGGCACAGCTTTAGCTGCCTCCAAAGCTGAGCTGGAATTGTCTGTCTCCCTCCTCAGGGGAAATAGACCATGGTTTGTTTTATGTGCATGACCATTTGCTGCCACAAACAAACATGAATCATAGCAAACTCCGTAAAGGGTGAGGGAAAGGAGGAAGGAAGGCATGTTGCAACACAAGTTAACCGGTGACACTTGGTGTCACTGGCTCTGGGAAGGAGCCTGGTGTCCCTGTGGTGCCATTAGAGGGGGGGGGGGGGGCTCTTGAGAGGGACTGGAGCCTTGGCCGGGCCCCTTTGCTTCCTTGGCATCCTCCTCCCCCTCTCGCCTGCTGGCACGCACCCCTCGGCCCGTGACTCAGCCTCGCCCACGGGATGTGAATCCCTGCATACCTCCCTCCCATGTCAGCCGCATGCGATGGAGCTGCCCCTCGCTGCCTCCACGTGGGATGGCCGGCCCCCCTCTGACCTCTCTGGGACCCCCGCGCCAGTAGAGGGTCTCTCCTCTCTCCTGGCATGTCCAGGTGCAGGGGCTGTGGGACCGCGAACGCTCCTGGGTGCCCAAACCCAAGGAAAACCCAGGTCTGGCTGGGTACAGGGACGATCTCCAGCTCTTCAGCCCCATCTAGAGGCTGGACAGGCTGCAGCTGCTCCGAGCAGGAGCTGACACCCTGCCCGCCTCAGAGGGGGCTTCTCCTTCCCAGACCCACTGCTGGGACCTGGTGGCTTTTCCCCACTGACACCAGAGCCACATGAGGGGCCCTGAAAACCAGAGAGAAGGGAACGCAGGAGGTAAACAGGCAAGTCAGCAGCTCTACCCTGACCCAATATGGGGATGAGATGGGACAACAGAGAGCCTTGCACAAGCTCACACTTCTAGCTTGAGGAATACACTCTGTCCCTGCCAGATATGGGAGTGTTGCATATGGATAAGGATTAAGATGCTGATCGAGGGCCACCCCGCAGTGCAACAAGAGCCCTGATGCCATAACAATCCTGGATGTCTCCATGAAAATAAAATGTCTTCTGGGTGTTTGCCCTTCTCCAGGGCAGGCACTACACCTTTGGGAAGTGCTGTGGGATCCTTGGACAAGAAAGATCACTGCACACCAATCATGTATGTTTCCTTGGGTGCCTTCACATCACCTCATGCACGAGAGTCCAGGGGTCTCCTTGTGCTTCCTTCACCCATTAACCCCTGTGTTTTCCTCCCTTCCTGCTCCCTATCTCAGATGATTACACAATACACATTTAAAGGCCCTGTCTGCACATCCTCCTTGCTCCCTTTTTCTTGTCTCTCAGCACAGCACCCCGGTGCCAGTGTTCACCACCCTGCCAGGAAACTGCAGATAAACTCAGCTGAGGGGAAAGCAGGAGGGAGGGCTCTTATCTGTGCCTGGCTCACCTCCTCTGCAGTGCCTTGTTACCATGACAAAACCTGCATTTTTTAACCACCACTCAGACACAGTTGATCTCATCTCATCCAGAAGCACCAAGAAGGGAGCAGTCACAGGGACTGTGACATGTTTCTCGCCAGCTGACACCAGGAAGGCCATCACACTGCTGTTGGGGACAGAGCAGGACCCAGCAGAATCTGAAGGAAGCAGTTTTGGCTGCAGGACAGCCCTTCTCTGCAGCCCATAGCCTTTGCTCCCTTAAAATTGCTCCAGTGATCACATGCCCTTGTCCCTCTCACAAAGCACAAAAGGAATCTGTGTATGGACAGAGACAATAAAATCCCATCCCCCAAGTCCTGGTGGGGCTCTTTGCCCCCAGGTAGCCCAGCTCAACACTCCCTGGGCAATAGGTGAAGGCCAGGAACTGTCAGCTCTGAGCTACGGGTGGGCGTTCAGGGTGCTGGCAAGGCAGAGCAACTCCAGCAATTCCTGCAGCCCTTGGCCAATGCCCTTCTCCAGAGGGCTCCAGGGGCTCCTATCATACACAATCCCAGCAGCAGAGTCCAAACATGCTCACAACAGCTTGTGACTTCCTTACAGGCATTCACTGATAATGGGGAATAAAACTCACTCTGCCACCTCACAGCTAAGGGGACACTGACCAAGCACTGCACAGCCAAGTGCTCAGGGCCTTCGCTGTTGGAGCCCAGGGCAAGGGCTTCTCCCAGGGCCTTAACTGTAATCAAGATCCTTTGCAGAGTTGCAGCTGCCAAGGGCCATCCTTAGTCAGAGCACAGAAAAGCTGCTGCCAAAAGACACAAACTCCAGAGTAAGGCAGATGTTTGGAGCAGATGGCAGGGCACAATCACTCAGACATAAAGCATATGACCCCCCAGTGCAGTCCAGAGACAAGATCATCTCCAGGAAGGCAGCTCACATCTCCTTTCCATCCCTCCAGTTTATTCCTGCAACTTCTGTATTTGCAAGATTGGGCCTGGCACCACTCTTTGGGTTGCATTTGACCATTGATACAATTAAATGCCCTCAGCATAAGTCCTACAGCCAGGGCCAGGCAACTGGGTCACAGGCAACAACAAGGCCATCAGAAGGCATGTCATCGGAGGGAAGGATAAAAGACACGCATGTTCCTAAGAAAAGCCAGAGTTAATGAGCGGATAGACAGCTGAGATGTCCCATATTCCTTGGCTCTGGATCATTTCATCCCAACCACACAAAGAATTCAAGTGGCTTGTCCTCCTGCAGTTGATCCAAGCAACGTGCCATCTGGGCACCCAGTCCCAGCACAGGGGAAGCGAAAACAAACACCAACTGAGCTACTAAGTGCTCTTTCCACACTTGTGAACAGACCCTTGTGTTTGCACTTCCCTGTGCAAACAGAGCAAAAGCCACAAATCCTTCGAGCTCAGTTTATACCAGCAGCCTCCCAGAAACCAGCAGCAGGGAAACCCTCAGCCAAGGTGCAAAGAGGGGTGTCCAAGAGGCACAAACAACCCTGTGTGGTCTGACAACACCCATTGGGGAAGCAGCTCACCCAGAGCGGACATCGCAGCCCAAGGGGGTCCCAACATGCTCTCCCTGGTGCAGAGCCCCACCCCATGCCCCAACCTTACCAGGGATGAGCTGGCAGTGGCGGCTCAGGAAGGTCTGGTAGGCTGAGTAGTCCCTGTAGACAACGTTGAGCCCGATGCTGCAGCTCTCGAGCCAGTGCACGGTGGCACCGCCGTGGGCGCTCACCTCCAGCGCCTGCACCCGCAGCGCTCCCCGCAGCTCCAGCTGCACCCGCCCGTGCAGCAGCTCCCCGCTCCCATGAGCTGGGCCGTCCTCCAGCTTCACCACCAAGCTCTGCACGCGCCCTGGGAGCTGCATCGCTGCGGGCCCCATCTCCTGGCAGCTCCGGGAGGCTGGAGCCTTCCAGGGAAAGGAGGACGAGCAAAGGGCTACATCAAAATCCTCTGATTTATCCTAAGTGGCCCCACCCTGCAGGCCTTCCCGGGGGGTTCGACTGAGCCCCTGTTTTGCAACGATGTTTTAGGGTTGACCTCATGTGCGTGGGGCTGGTGCCGGGGCCACGGGGCCGAGGGACGTGTTTTTAAAGGGATCGAGGAATAACGTGACTTCAGCCTTATCTCTGAGTCACAGGCGCTGCCGACGTGACACCGGGACGTGCCAGTGGCTCCCTCGGCGGCAGGGAGGGGTGTCACACACCACCAGCCCTCCTGGGAGATTTCCTACGGGTGGGCAATCAGAGAAAGCCTGTTTGGCCTTCCCAAGGCACTGCTGGAAATGGTGGGAGAAGAGTTTAGAAAGCAAAGACCCTCACCCCAAAAAGCCAGTTTTACTTTCCATGTCTGAAGTTGGATCAAAATCCACATGAAAAAGTGAATAACCACAGTTAGTTCCAGCAACAGCTCTCACAGCTGGTGCCACCAAGGGGTGATTCCAGCATTTATCCCCAGGGAACTGTGGCTATTCCTGCAGCAGCACAGGTGGCAATGGCACCTCAGAGTCACATCAAAGTAATGGGGCAGAGCTGTAGCAGATGCAAGTCCCTGTTACTCCACCAAATGGTGCATCTGAGGTGTTTGAATCCAGGTGTTTACAGGGACTGAGGAGAGGTGCCTGTATGCGTTTGCAAGATGTGAGTGCGTGGCTTCTTTGAAGTACATGTGGAGCAAAGATTCCATTCCCCCATTCTCGAGGAGTCAGATCCCCAGAGGAAAGCACAGTGGAGCAAAGACTGTCCCATTCCTGAGAGACAAAGAGCCAAATGCCCAGAGGAAAGCACGAGGGCACTGCTCACACACAGACTGCAGCAGTTGGGAACAAAGCCCAAAGGCTTCAGGGCTGGCTCACGGGGAACCAAACCCCTCTGAGAAGAGCTTGTGAAGTGCCAAAGCAGCAGCTGACCCTGCTCACTCAGCCCCCGCAAGGGCTGACCAGCCCCCACTGACCCCTCTGGAACACACCTAGACCCCAAGGAGAGTTAGTGCAAGCTCAGCAGTCGGGAAACCCACGTGAGTGACCAACTCAACAAAAACACCCAGCTCACCTCTAGGAAAACAGCCCACACTCATCACAAGCTGGGCAGAGTTGCCCAGCTGTCCTACTGTCCACTGACCTTTGGTTCCAGGCCTTGACACCAAAATCCAAACAGATTCCAGCCCCCACACAGCCCTGACAGTGCTTCTTGCTCTGTTTCTGGTCTCTTGCCCTTCCTCTGTGCTTCCCCCAGCCCACCTGCTTCCTCCTGCCCCTGTGCCTGCCCAGAGGTCTCCTGCAATCCAGAGGGATGTGTCACCCACTGGGTCTTGCAATCCAGAGGGATGTGTCACCCACGGCTTTGGGCTAATCTCCCAGTGTTTATTCTTGCTGTCACAACACCTCCTTGTGTCCTCCTTCAATCTGAGAAATAGATGTTCCCTGTGACAACACACAGAGGGGGCCAAGAGCAGAGCACAAGGAAGGCTTGGAGATCCCACGCCGTGTGGGCAGCTCACAGGGCCTGGTTGATGGAGAAGGAAGAACATCACCTTCCCCTGGGGACAGGGCCTTTCCAGGGTCACCATGGGGACACACAGCTCACTTGGGAGTCTGCCTTTTGGATTTCAGCTGGGCCTTTAGACTTGGGTGTGAAGTCACCCCTCTGCTCAGTCCTGCAGATGTCCTGTGCCGTCCTGGGCAGCCCCACATGGGAGCTTTTCATCTGAGAAGAGAAAACATCTCTCAGCACATTGGGATGGGGCTGAGAAAGGGGCAGGTGGCCCCACAGAACCTGGCAGCCCCAATATCTCAGCCCGGTGGTGCTACATGAAGGGTCACCTCACTTGGGCAGCTGCAACACCCTCTGTCTCTGGCAGATGCTCAGTGGTGCAGAGATGTTTGCCATGGGTGGACACCTCCAGGTAGGCCAGTTTTCCTCCTCTGACCCTCTGTGGGAGACCAGAATCACCTACTTCCCTCCAACATTCCTTGGCTTAAGGATTTGGTTGCCTGTCCTTCCTCTCCTTTCAAGATATTCCTTATCTACAACTCTGCCTCCACAGAACATTCACCCGAGGCTGGAGCAGACAGGATTTGCTGCACACTGTCCCATCCCCAAACTGATGATGTCAAGGGGAGGCTGCAGCTTTGCTGGGTATAAACCCACTTCTCCAAGCCACCCCGTGGTTAATCCAAGCCTATTAAGGCTGGACCTGCTGGGGAGTCGCTGTTTCTGCTGCCTGTGTGGGACCAGCATGGCTTGCGTGGTTGTGACAGAACTTTCATCTGCTGACAGATGGAATTGAAATAAAAATTAAATTCAAGGCAGTAAAAAAGGGAGGCAGTACCAGAGAAGCTTTGCAGGCACAGATCCACGTGTGAGGAGAGGAAAAGGCCAGCTCTGCCGTCAGCAGTTTGCTCAAAACCTTCACCCAGACAGAAAACAACTCCCAGGATGAGGAGGCAAATGAAGAAACTCACATTGCAGTTACGGGAATATCACTCCATATGGCAGTTATGGAGCTGCTCCAGAAGTCTGGGGCCAAGGAAAAGATCAATTCAGCTGTGATCTGTTCCACATTTTGTAAATCAAATGGCTTAAAAGATCCATGGCATGAAGGGACCTCTCTCTTACTGGCCATGAGAAATAGGAGAGAAGGTCAGAGGAGGATTTTCTTAATGCCTTCCATGGCCATCTCTAACCACATCCCTTCCTGAGGTTGCATAAGTGCAGCTTTTGATCAAAATCCTCTCCTTCCTCCCAAAAATAAACACAAACCAAGTTCTAAAAACAAACGTGGCAAGGCAGAAAGATCAAGCCACTGGTTCATGTCCCAGAAATCACTCACATCACCTGAACATGCCAAGTGTTGCCGCAAAGAAGTGGCTGTTGAGATGTCATTTGTGGGGGTGGAAGTGCCAGTCTGTACCTGTGGCCTCTGTGCCACAGCCTTACCCCTCCTAACTGTGCAGTGGGAAGAACTCTTGATTTTGAGGTGGATAATCTGGTGCAGCCATTCCCTGCCTAAAGCTGTTCATGTGGTGGATCTGGGAGGCAGCACATTCCTTGTCATAAAGTCTCCAAGATATCAAATATGAGCTTTGTTTGATAAATCACATTACTCATCAGAAAGGGCAGTTCCTGGGATCAGGTTCTCCTGCTGATACCAGTGTGTCCTCTCATCCAGGGCACTGTTTCTGCTTCTGGTCTCCCTAAATTTAACACAGGACACGCTGGAGGGAAGCCAACAAAGCTACAGAACAGCCACTTAAAGCATAATCACTTTATTTCCCCTCTGTTTTTCCACCTTCTTAGTTTTCACTTGCACAGATCCCACGCCTTTCAGGACAGAATTCCACATGGGAACACGCTGCCCTTTAACTGTGTCCTGGTCCTCCCTAAAATCATGTTACCTGTTCTCTTGGCTTTGCAGGTGGAGTTCATCCACCCTCAGCCTGTGCTCAGCGAGGAGTGTGGGAACAAGACTGTCCATCCCTTTAACAGTGAGAACGTACCCTGCCAAACAGCCAGGCAGGGGGAGGAAAGGGGTTATTCCTAAAAATGCTCTATGTGATTCTTAGATCCAGACACACAGAGGCAGCGAGTGCTGTGAGTCCACGGAGAAGTGTATGGGTACCACTGATGTTCTCTTTAGTGTGTCTTGTGAGTTACTGAAATACCTAAATGCTGCTCTAAGGAAACGACAGAATCACAGAATGGAAGGGACCACAGTGTTTTACCTAGTCCCACCTCCCTGCTCAGGCAGGGCCATTCCAGAGCACTGGATATGTCCAGAGGGTTCTGGAACGTCTCGAGTAAAGGGAGACTCCACACACTACTTGGGCAACCTGGAACACCACAGAAAAAGGGAACTGGGGGTCAGCAAAGGGCTGACGGGGGGTTCGCGGACCAGATTGGGGAAGGAGACGCTGTGAAAGGGGGGAGGCCCTGAGGGGGGAGGCCCCGGGGGGGAGGGGGACTCGGGCAGGCCAGGCCGGGCCGGGTCGGGCCAGGCCGGGCCGGGCCGGGCCGCGCCGCGTTGCCACGGCGACGGCTGCACCGCCTCCTTCCCGACGTGCCCGGGCGCGCCCGTGACGTCTAACCCGGAAGCGTTGCCATGGCGGCGGCTGCGCTCCGCGGCTTGGGGGCCGCGCTGGAAACGCACCGGGGACGGGACCGGGCCGTGAGTGAGGGATGGGGGGATCTGACGCACCGGGACCGGGCCGTGAGTGAGGGATGGGGGGATCTGACCCACCGGGACCGGGCCGGGACTGACGGGCCCGACCCTGCGGTGACCCGCCCTTTAGGGAAAGAGAAGCACTTAAAGTGCGTTTAAAGGCTCGATGGTGGAAAGGAATGATAAAAATCCGGAGAGTCCGCAAACAGAGACGTTACTTGGCGTGAAAATTGGTGTATTGGTGCCTGAGCCCAGGATGAGGGGGTTTGGGGAAAGAGGTGGAGGGAAAGGGACGGGAGGAATTCAGGAGGGAGAGGGGAATTAAGGAAAGAGAGGGAGAAAGGAAGAGAAAGAGGAAAAGAGAGAGAAATTTAAAAAGGAGAGAATTAAAGAAAGGAGAAAAGAGAGAATTTAAAAAGGAAAGAAAAAGAGAGAATTAAAGAGAAAAGAGAGAGAGAGAATTAAAGAGGAGAAAAGAGGGAAAAAGAATTAAAGAGAGGAGAAAAGAGAAACAGAATTAAAGAAAGAGAGAGGAAAGAGAATTAAAGGAAGAAAGAGAGAGAGAAAGAAAGATAAATAGAGAAAATGAGAGACTTAGAGGAGAAAAGAGAGAAAAGGAGAGAATTAAAGAAAGGATAAAAGAGAGGAAAAGGTAGAAGTAAAGAGAGAAAACAGAAGTCCTGGTTCCAGCATCAGCTTCTCTGGACCCCACACCCGCTAGTCCCGCCGCTGACCAGGCCGTGCCCCACAGATCCGTGCCCTGTCCTACAGCCTCCAGCTGGTGGGGGGAGCCCTGCCCGGGCCCGGGGGGCTGCCAGGGGGGCTCCTGGCTGCTTCTGCCCAGCTCAGCTCCTGCCGCACCGTCCTGCGCCTCTTCGACGACCTGGCCATGCTCCGGCACAGCTGTGGCTACGGGCTGGGCCCCGAGGTGAGAGCGGGAAGGGGGGTCCCCCACCCCCCCCCGGCCACCCCGTGCATGTTCTGGCCCGTCCCCATTTCCCCCCTCCCGCAGGACGAGGATGTGCTGGTGCGGGGGCTCAGCGTGCTCTGCAACGTGGCCAACCAACTCTACTACCCCTGTGAGCACCTGGCCTGGGCGGCTGATGTCGGAATCGTCCGTGCCGCTTCCCAGAGGTGGTGGACCCTGAGCACGGCGCTGTGGGGCTCTGCCCTGCTCTTGGGAATCCTGCGGTAAGGCCCGGTGGTGATCCATCGGGATAAAACAAAGGGCCTTCTGGCTGCTGGAGGTGCTCTTGCTCATGGAAGAGAAAAAAACCCTCCTGTTTGGTGCTACAGGAGAAATAACTCTGCTGTTTTCAGGTCCCTGAAGGTCTTGTGCCAGTTGAGAAGAAAACTGAGGCAGCACAAGTGGTATGATTTCCTTCCTTGGCTGATCATGGAATCCCAGAATGGGATTGGGAGGTTGGGAAGGACCTTAAAGCCCATCCAGTTCCACCCCCTGCCATGGGCAGGGACACCTTCCACTAGCCCAGGTTGCTCCAAGCTCTGTCCAGCCTGGCCTTGGACAATGCCAGGGATGGGGCAGCCACAGCTTCTCTGGGCAACCTGTGCCAGGGCCTCCCCACCCTCACAGGGAACAATTTCTTCCCAATATCCCATCTAACCCTGCCCTCTGGAAGTGGGAAGCCATTCTCCCTTGTCCTGTCCCTCCAGGCCCTTGTCCAAAGTCTCTCTCCAGGTCTCTAGCACCATTTTAACCAGTTTTCATTATAATTTAACCCCATACACCAGTTCTCATTTGTATCCATCACAGTCACTGATATTCCCTTTGCTTCCAGCAGCACATCTTCACCTCAGAGCCAGAAGTTGAGAGCCCAGGTGAAGGCAGAGGTTCTGAGCATCCTCATGGACACAGCAGATCTTTCCAATGCCATCCATTGGCTGCCTCCAGGATTCCTCTGGGCTGGAAGGTTCCCCCCGTGGTTAGTAGGGCTCCTGGGGACCATCTCCTCCCTGATTGGAATCTACCAGGCATCCAGAGGTGGAAATTCTGAAGCTGTTTAAATAATTGAGCTTCAGGAGCCAAATTCCCACATGGTAAAAGTGCCTTTAGTGAGGCGGGGTGTATTTTAACTTTCCTGTGTGTTGCTGATTGTAATCCCATACATCCTTTGTGTGGATTGTAATTGGGACTGGAATCAAGGTGTCTGTTGCAGAGAGGATTGTTTGCAGTTGATAATTTTTGTCTCTCTCCATCAGAGAAATCTTTCAGGTGAATCCTCTGAAAATCAATCTGAGGTTGGTAAAATTGAAGGGGGGAAAAGTGCCTTCCATCCTTCCTTCCTCTGTCTCAAAAGATAAATGCAACCTTCTAGTGTTTTCTGGAAGAAAAGAGCACAAAGTTGGTGTTAGGTGGAAAAACTGTCATGGTTCTGTCACACAAAACTCCTAAGGGACAAATCCTGCAAGTTCATCCTCCAGGACAGGGGCACAATCCATATCCTGGGAGTTTCTCTGTCAGATATTTTGGGGTTTGAGCCCAGAGCAAAAAGAGGAGTGAAAAGTGAAAAGTTTTGTTTGTGGCAGAGGCAAGAGGGGAAGGAAATAGCAACTGGAAGCAGAGCGAAGCTTCCGTCTAGTCTGCCTTGCTCATTCAAGGAAAAATTGAGGAAGTTGAGACTTCCAGGAGCTTTGAGGCTCTGGCTGTGCCTTCCTGGAATGCCACCAGGTGGAGCTCTTCCACCAGGCTCCGGCAGCTGCTAACGGTCTTTTTTCTGTTGTTTTCTTTAAAAAAAAAAAAAAAAAAAGGCAGAAAATTTATGAATCACCTTTCAAAGGAGCAGTCAAATGGATGCCGAGATGGGCTTTGCAGTTACAGTTCTGGGCGTTGCCAATAATAAATGACACGAATCAAAGGTGGCCTTGAGTGATTGTTCCTCTTTGAGAGCAGGGAAAAGTTCTTTAGCTGGTTCTGGAAAGCTCCAGGCAGTTCCCAGGGGTCAGAAAACATGAGTGCTCTGTGACCTGCAGCTCCCCATGTGTTAACAGCCTTCCTCCCACCGAAATAAATCCGAGCCCCTGACTGGCTGCCATGGAAATGCACCCTTTGAAAACAGTTCTGTGGTGTCCCTGCACCATTCCAGGGGCTTCCACCTTGGTTTTGTTGTTGCTTTTGGCATGGACAGGGGGAGCTGTGTCCTGCCTGTGTTCAAAGAGCAGAGGAGGTCTGGATGCTCTTTGTCCTTTGCCCTGTCCTTGCTGTTTACCTGGACCTTCACCCTGCAGAGTGTCCCTGAGGATGCCTTTCCTGGCTGTTCTGGGAATTTGGTGCCAGATTTACAGGTTTTGGTACAATTCTGAGCGTAGGCAGAGCTTACCTGCAGGAGACTCTTGGTTTTTTTCTCTAATTTTCTGAGTCCTGTGCCTGAACAGGGAGAGGAAGCAGATCCTTCAGCTTAGGGACAGCTGTGGCTCTTGCCTGGTCCTCTCACCCACCATGGTGACTCCTGTTGCAGTTTAGTTTTGATAATAAATCAGATTAATTTTGTATTCTTAACCCTATTAAATCATTCCTTCAGGACTTGCTCTCCTGCTCAGCACAGGACAAGATGTAGCTCTAACTCTTCAATAAAAAGACCCTAAAACCCCCACCTAACCTCTGATGCCAAATTTGTAAAGCTCTAAACCTTGCTTTAATTTTAACATACAGAAAAGGCACTGTAAGCTGCTCTAAGTGCATTTCAAGTTACAGCTGATGGAGCTGAAATGTGCAGAGATAAAGCAATACTGGGTGATTCAGAATTTCTGGAATTTGTATTTTTTCCTTAGGGTGGCTTCGATCCCTGATTAAGCACCTGTGGTGGCTGCTGCTACCTGCCCAGAGCAGCACTTGCTCATTTTTAGCACAAGACCTTGTGTGGGCAGATTTGATCTTCCCAGAACTTGCTTTTTTGTTTTGTTTTGTTTTTTTTCTCTTTTCTGCTGCGGCCATCAGCCCAACTCGGCTCCTGCTCCTGAGAGAGGGTGACAGTACCCTTCCTTGGCAAGGAAAGGTGATGGTGGTGCAGGTGATGGGCTGCCCCGGGGGAGGTAAAGACGAGCAGCACCTTCTGTGCGGGAGGAACCGCTGGATGTTTTCAAGCTCCAAATTTCAAAGGTGGGCTCCGTGCAGGAAAACTTGCTGAGCAGGGCTGGTTTGTCTGGCCGTAACCTGCCTTTGTCAGCAGGGCGGGATCCAAAGGCCGCGGGCGCGCGCTGCTGATCCCAGCCCGGCTGCCCAGTTTATGGCCCTTTATGGTGAGGTGGCTCCGTCCGCACAGCTCCGCCGGGTTCAGGAGCCTCAGATCCGGCGGCCCGACCCCTCGGCCGCTGCCTCAGCCGCGCTGCGGTGCTGGGGCGCGGGGGGCGATGCTCGGAGTGAATGGGAGTGGTCAAGGGGGGGATCAATGAGCGGGGATCAATGGGCGGGGGAGGTTGTTAACAGACTGCGCATGCGCGCCCGCGCCCGCCCCCGCCTTCTATTCACCAGGAGCGAGCGCAGGGCGCCGCGGACGCTGATTGGTTGCTGCGCGGGGGGGGGGCGGGGCCGGCACGGGGCGGCCACGCGGCGGTGGCAGAACGGGCGGGGAGGGGGGCTGGGACCGGGACCTCTGAGCCAGGTGCGGGACCTCTGAACGAGGTGCGGAACCGCGGGTGCGGGACCACGGGGCCTGGTGCGGGACCTCTGAGCCAGGTGCGGAACCGGGGCGGGCCCGCGGGGCGGGCTGGGCGCGGCAGCCCCGGGAGCGCACATCGCTCTCTCTTCCCGTAGTACGCGGGGCCCGGCGGAGCCCTGAGCTGCCCTGGCGTTTGGTCCGGGAGCGTCCGGTGCCCTATTTCGGTTAGCGCTAGGCGAGACCCGCAGCTGCGGGACGGTCCCTCCGAGCTCCCCGTTCCGGGCGGTACCGCACTCCCGCCGCCGGCTCCTCTCGGGCGCTGCTCCCCCGCCAGTGCCAGGCGCCCCGTGCTGACTCGCCGCTTTGCCCTTTGCAGAGCGGTCTCAGCACTATGTCCGTTAGCAGCCACGAGAACCGGAAATCCCGCTCGAGCTCCGGCTCCATGAACATCCACCTCTTCCACAAACCGGGCCACGCCGACAGCCTCCTCACCCAGCTCAACCTGCTCCGCCAGCAGAACCTCTTCACCGACGTGGTGCTGCGAGCGGGGAACCGCAGCTTTCCCTGCCACCGCGCCGTCCTGGCTGCCTGCAGCCGCTACTTCAACGCCATGTTCAGCGGGGGCCTCAAGGAGAGCAGAGATGCCGAGGTGAACTTTCACGACTCCCTGCACCCCGAGGTGCTGGAGCTGCTGCTGGACTATGCCTACTCAGCCCGGGTACTGATCAACGAGGAGAACGCCGAGTCCCTGCTGGAGGCCGGGGACATGCTGCAGTTCCAGGATATTCGGGATGCCTCGGCCGACTTTCTGGAGAAGAACCTCTACCCTGGGAACTGCCTGAACATGCTGCTGCTGTCTGACGCCCACTGCTGCGAGCGGCTGCTGGAGCTGTCCTGGAGGATGGCGCTGGCCAACTTCACCTCACTCTGCAAGACCGAGGATTTCCTGAGGCTGCCCAAGGACAAGCTGCTGGAGCTGGTGGAGAGCGAGGAGCTGGAGGTGGAGGATGAGACGCTGGTCTATGAGGCTGTCATGGGCTGGATCCGGTACGATCTGCCTCGGCGCCACGAGGTTCTGCCGGAACTGCTGCGCTCTGTCCGCCTGGCCCTGCTCCCCGAGTCCTACCTGTGCAAACAGGTGGCCTGTGAGAAGCTGGTGACCAGCCACAAGCTGGGAGAGGAGATCGTGGCTGACGCTGTGCGATGCAAGATGAAGATCCTGCAGAACGACGGGCTGGTGACGGGGTGCTGCGCCCGGCCTCGCAAGGTCAGCCAGGCCCTGCTGCTGCTTGGGGGCCAGACCTTCATGTGCGACAAGATTTACATGTTGGACCATAAAACCAGCGAGATCATCCCCCGTGCTGACATCCCCAGCCCCCGTAAGGAGTGCAGTGCCTGCGCCATCGGCTGCAAGGTTTACATCACTGGGGGCAAAGGCTCTGAGAACGGTGCTTCCAGGGACGTCTGGGTCTACGACACTCTTCATGATGAGTGGGCAAAAGCTGCTCCCATGCTGGTGGCGCGGTTTGGCCACGGTTCCGCCGAGCTGGACCACTGCCTGTACGTGGTGGGGGGTCACACAGCCATGAGTGGGGCCTTCCCAGCCTCTCCCTCCGTCTCCCTCAAGCAGGTGGAGCACTATGACCCTCAGCTGGACAAGTGGTCCCTGGTGGCGCCTCTCCGGGAAGGCGTCAGCAATGCTGCTGTGGTGGGGGCCAAGATGAAGCTGTTTGTTTTTGGGGGCACCAGCGCCAACCAGAACAAGCTGCCCAAGGTGCAGTGCTTCGACCCCTGCCAGAACCGCTGGACGGTGCCCACCAGCTGCCCCCAGCCCTGGCGCTACACGGCGGCTGCCGTGGTGGGCAGCCACATCATGGTCATCGGTGGGGACACGGAGTTCTCGGCCAGCTCCGCCTACCGCTTCCACAGTGATACCTACCAGTGGTCCAAGTTTGGGGATGTCACTGCCAAGCGCATCAGCTGCCGCGCTGTCACCTCGGGGAACAGGCTGTACGTGGTGGGGGGCTACTGCGGGGCCCAGCGCTGCAAGACCCTGGACTGCTACGACCCCTCATCCGACACCTGGAGCAGCGTCACCACGGTGCCTTATTCCCTCATCCCCACTGCCTTTGTCAGCACCTGGAAGTACCTGTCTGCCTGAGAGTGGCAAAGACTGGGAGGTAAATAGTTGTGGATCAACCCAGAGCTCCTATGTGTAACTTTGTGCTGCACAAAGGTTAAACCTTGAGGGGCAGATGCACGTGGATCTGGACTGCAGTTGTCCTCGTGCGAGCATCAGCTCCAGAAAACATGTTTTCAGGCTGGCAGTTTGGGATCTAAAATCCTGCAGGAGAGAGAAAGTCTCTTTAAGGTGCCAAAATGCTGCAGGGAGAAGACTGGTATAAATAACAGGACTCTTAACCTGGCATCTTAGCCCTGCCACCGAGTCTTGGCCTATGCAAAGATTTTGGGGAATGCTCTGTGTGAGGATTGGGTGTCATCCCTAGGTCACAAGGCTTCTGAAGTGGATGTTTTCCCAGGCTCGGTGTCTGCAGGAGCTGGGACAGACCGTGCGGTTCCATGGGGCTGCTTTTAGCACAGCCTCCTCCTCCTGGTGCCACAGTTAATCTGCCAGTGGCACCCAAATGTCTTGTGGGACGCCAGGGCTGGGAGCTGGTGCCAGAACAAGATTATAGCTGGGATTTAGTCCCAGAGTGGTGGGTAATTGCGTTTATAAGACAAACCCTGTCTATGTATAAACACAGGGTTTCTCTGCTTCTAATTATTTCCTGGTGTCCCTTTCATGCCATTGCTTCCCTGCTACATAGAGATTGACTTTCAAACATTTGCAACTGGAATTAAACCTTTCTAAAGGCTCTTTGACAGAAATTATGCCAATGAATCACAGATCCTGCAGGGTTTTTATTTTCTCCTTGCAAGAGTTGTATTACTCAAATGAACTTATTAATGCAATAAAATATCCTGTGATATCTGTAGAAGATTCCTGGACCTTGAGGGAAATCAGCAGCCATTCATTGCTGAGCTCTCTGTGGGATCCAAGGCCTGAGGGGTGTTGGGTTTGCTGTGCACTGGTGTCACAACACTCTGCTTTAGGCTTCACACCTTATTATGCCAGTGTCTCACTTGACTGAGGATCCAGATGGATCCAGATGGAAAACACCTCCTCCTATCCAGCAAGTCCGTGAGCTGGGTGCCAGTGTGGGTCCCACCAGCACCTGCAGGGCTCAAGGCAATACAGCTCTGGCTTTAAAGTGCTCCTGCAAATCCATCTCCTTGGTCAGCCCAGGGAGGGGACAAGAAGGACCTCCTTGGGCTGGAAGCTTGTGCTGTCCCTGGAGACAGCAAAAGGTGTCCAGGTTTTCCACTAACTTGTGTCATCTCAGAGCAGGAACCAGAGGGATATTTTGGGTTTTTAGTGGTATTTACTAGAAAGGACAAAGGATGCTCCTGACTGGCCACAGGCTCTGGACTGTGCTGCTGGGACTCTCAGCACAGGCAGCACTAGAGGCTGGAATGTCTGAACACGTGACAGTACTTTGCCCATGGGCTGGTTCTTTACATTTATTTTTTTTTTTATACAGCAGTTGTGTATTTATTACTCAGCCTGGAGCTACTTAAATAAATTTGAATAAAATCCATTGTGTTCATTGCCTGCTCTGTATGATTAAGCTGCAGGTTTTCCCAGTCCTTGCTATATAGTAAGGAGTATTCTCTGCTTGAGTCCAAATCGAGGGCTCAAGATCTTCCTGTATCTTTGTAACATGGGACTGAGGGAAGCCCAGCTCTCACACTGCCTTCAAGCTTTGAGGAACAGACAAATCTGTTTAAAACTCCAAAGGTTAAGCTATTCTCTGTCCTTACCTGGTCATCCTCCATGGAGCTGGGTTTCCTCACTGTCCAAAGGAATGGGGGAAAGTGTTGCCCCTTCTGTCCCCAAGGGCTGTGCACTCCAGGCCCTGCTCCAAGGGAGGGGGGACAGTGGCTGGGAAGGAAAAGCTCTGTTAGAGGGGTAGGAGACAGGAATCAGCACAGTCAGGAAACAGGACCAAAGGTACAACCAACCGTCTCACCATGGAAGCAGGGTCTGGGTGTGATCCATGATTTCAGAGTTAAATAAATCAATGTCACAGCCCTTCCGAGCTGGTCGTACAGGCAGCTGGCATGACTGGAAATGAGCTGCCTTGCTGAGGACTGGAGCAGATACACAGACTTCATTTCCACCCTGTTTTCTGATGCCTTTGCCATTTTCAGCTCCCAGGCTAGGCCTTTTTTCATGCACCCTTGCTGTGCCACCTCTCCATCACTGGCTGCAGGGAGAGGAGTCCACAGCCTGGAGCACACAGGAAGCTGCAGGGAAAAAAGACCCATTTCAGTGGGAAAAGGCTGTTAAGATCATGGAGTCCAACCACCTAGCAGCTCTCAGCTTGGCTGTGCCTCACACACACACATGCAGGCAAGGGAAAGTCATGGCACAGGACAAGGCTGGGATGGGCAGCTATCAGGAAGTGTCTCCAACCCTGTTCCCAACCAGGAGCAGTTTCACCTTTGTTCCATCCACAGTTCCTCCTGAGGGTTGGACAGAGCGTGACTTTGCTCAGCAAGTCGGAGGAGCAGAGCTTTCATTCATGGCTGTTTGAGCAGCAGCTCTTTTATTTATGCTGCCAAGCAATAAGTGTTGGCTCCCAGCCACATCCTGCTCTGGGGACGGAGCAGCTCCAGCGGCTCAGGTCCGTCTGCCTCCCGTGCCTGGCGCTGGGCATCATCTGAGCTGGGTTTGGGTAGTCTCAGCTGGTGGAACCAGCAGCCCCCACTGCTGCTGAAGGCTTTACAAGGGCTGGGCATTGTTTCCTCGTTTCAGTCCAACTGCCTCTCAGGGAAAACCAGCACTACAAGCACATCGGGGCTCAGCTGCACTGGTGGCTCCCTGCTGCTGGCAACAAAACCTCATTCTCCTTCACCTGGCAGACAGCCCTGTGCCATCCCTCCAGCTCCACCTCCTGCTGGCAGGAACCAGCTCCCAGCCCAGCAGGGAGCACCCTGGGGAAAACCAGACAGCTTTACTTGTGCTTGGGTCTGCTGGAGTCAAGTCATCCCAACAGACCTGTTTTCCTAGTTTGACATTTCCGTGCATTGATCCACTTGCTGCTTCAGTGCCGGGGCCAGAGGATTCAGGCCAGCTGAGCTGGAGGTGAATTTGGTTGCTGGGGCAGAAATCCTCCTGAATGAACAGAATTTAGAATCTCAACATAGCTCAGACTTAGGCATCTCCTCCTAGCCCAGCTCCCCCATTTGTAGCTGCACCCCTCCAGCTGCAGGAGCTAAACCCCAGCCCACAGTCACATCTGGAAGAGGCAACACACATGGGCTTCACTAGGCTCAAAACCAAATCAATCCAAGTGAGACACTGCTGTCTCAAGGGATGGTCCTATTCTCACACAAAGCCTACAAGCCACCACAGCCAGAGAAATAGGGGATCAGACTGACCCACATCCCTCCTGGCCACAAGGCAAGACAGTTAGGGTTGATTTTAAGAGAATTCTACTGCTGCTTAGGGGCGTTCTGCTCAGCAGCTCCTGCTGCCAGAGCACTGAGGCAACACACGGCTTTTCTTCCTTCCCAGCTCAGCAGTAACTTAAAAATTCCACTTTCTGGCTAAGATGGGACATGGATCATTCCAGTGTTCTGCAGCACACCTACCACACATGTAGCAAGGAACTGTTACAATGACTATTCATGGTAGCTCAGCAAAACAAAGCTCTAACTACACACAGTGTGTCTTTTGTCCAATGTTCTAAGAGGGAAAACAGACACCGCACACCTAACTGTCTGAAATTCCCTGGCAAATCTGCTTATCACATGCAGTGATCTGAGATGGCTTCAGGTCTAGCAACACACTGTGCCCCTCACAGTGAAATGACATCAACTGCTGCTCTGACGTGGGAGAGGCACATTTGCTCCTGTGCACATGGAATCATGGAATGGTTTGGATTGGGAAGGGCCATAAAGCCCATTCAGTCTCACCCCCTGCTGTGGGCAGGGATGCCTTCCACTAGCCCAGGTTGCTCCAAGCCCTGTCCAACCTGGCCTTGGACAATGCCAGGGATGGGGCAGCCACAGCTTCTCCGGGCAACCTGTGCCAGGGCCTCCCCACTCTCACAGGGAAGAATTTCTTTCCCATATCCAATCTAACCCTGCTCTCTGTCAGGCGGAAGCCATTCTCCCTTGTCCTGTCACTCCAGGCCCTTGTCCAAAGTCAAGGAGCCCCACAACAAACTGATCCCTGAGCTGTTTGAGCCTCCAGTGCATGTGACAGTCCCAGAGCCAGGGACCGTGTGTTGCACACTCCAGCACTTCCAGCTCTGAGAGGATTTGCTGCTTCTGGGCCCATGGGATCTGGCAGAGGATAAAAGCCAAAGAGTGTAGGACAGGCCCCACATCCCTCATCTGCTGAGCCTTGAGCTGGTCCCATCGCTGGGATAAGAAATTAAACCGGATTTGAATCACAGGGGTGAGAAAAGGCAAAGGTAGCAAACAGTACATTCCCACTGTCAGAGCACACTATAGAGCCAATCCCCTCTGAGCATGTTTGTCCTCAAGCATCTGGTTTGCTGATGAGTCTCAGATGCAGTATGGGAACCATCAGCCTCGTCTCACCCACATGAAAGAGGAAGGTTTAGCATAAAGCTGGTCATTGCCGATGGCCCCGGAATGATTCATACAGAGAAAGAATGTGGTTTGGGTTTCGGGTTAATTAGCTGCAGATTTCAGAGAGAGACAAGGCAGGGCGGAGCTGCTGCAATATTGGTATGAGCACAGCTCTAAAGGCATCACCAGCCACCTATCCTGAGCTCACACCCTCCCCGAGATCACACCCTCCCTGAGCTCACAGAGCAGCGACAGCCTTATCATTGCCACTGCAAGGCAAGGTGTTTGCAATCTCCAAGGAATGTCTGCCCAGCTGCTGTGGCAAAAACTGAGCACAGCAACACCCACACATCTTTGAACACCAATGGCTGCAGCGGCACCAAGTTTCTAACAGATGCAAATGTTGCCCAGGATTTAAACTTGCCTCTACTGAGCTCTGGGCTGCTGCAGCTGGGCAGTTCCCAATGGGAATCTGTGCTGCAGGGAACCCTCTGGGCTGTGTTAACCCTGGATCTCCCTGAACCCTGCATCTCCCTGATCCAGGCTCTTCTGTCTTTCTACAAACAATTCCTACAGGTCTGACACATGAATTTGCAGGAGAACACAGTGCAGCTCCTTGTAACTTCTCTGCTATACTGTCTCTCTCAGCTGCCCCCCACAAAGTCACTTTGATTCCATTTCTTGCTGCTGAAAAGTATTTAGAGATGGACATGGAGTCACTGGCCTTGCTCTGGTGACACAGACATGAGGTCTGGAAGACAGAGGCAGTGACTGCACCACAGCTCAGCTCCTGGGAGCTCAACGGGGTAGATAGAAGGAATATTCTCCTGAAGGAAGCACAAGCAAAAGCTTCTACACACACACACAGACAGACACACAGACTGTAAGACATCATTCTGTCACACATCAGTCTGTTAATTCCCATGAAGACCAAGTTTTAAACACTGGTCTGCCTAGAAGTGTTTGATTATTGACATATGTTGGAAAAGTAGAAAAACTGATATTTTTCCAGTTGAGTTCTAGTTTGTGCTGCAACGCAGATGTCACATGGACTTCAGAGACTGACAAATGCTGACTGATCCTGTACAGAGAGACTCCAGGTCCCCCAAAGCTGCTCCGATAAGCCCCAAAGACAGGGATGGGCAGACAGCCCTGCTGGCACCGGCACCAACCCTGTCTCAGAGTTCTCCTCAACACTGGCTGCACTGCAGGATTTTGATGATAAAATCCTCCCTCTTCCTTGAGAGCACCAAACCACATCCCAGTTCTCCCACTCTCCCCAGTTCTGCATCTGTTCTCATCTCCAGAAACGATTCCAGGTTACAGCTCTTGGGCTCCCTTGCCAGTGTGCCACGAGTGGGGATTTCACCAGGAAGCACAGCACCAGCCAGAGGCTGTGGGATGGTGCTGGCAGGTAGGGCTGCCAAATTGGCACAGGCACCAGGGAGAAAGTTTCTATTTTTGTTATACTTGTTCCAAGGGGGAACCGATACTGCCTGGGACGGAGCCAGGCATGTCTCAGGCTGGCACCATGCAAAGCACCTCCACACTAATGTAAGCAACTCAACTGAGTTCACTCTCTCACCAGTGAGTTCAGATGCTTGGGAGCAGCTGATCTTTCCCTCAGGTGTTCACCTCTCTGCCAAGGGCTGCAGCTATTGTTATCCTCCACTAAACACCTCTCGTGCTCCGTCCTCTTCTTTGGAAAATCATCAGTTTTGCTCATATGGCACATTATTTCTGTCCAGGGCAGAAAATGAGAAGCACGTGAGAAATGGCAGCTGCTTTGATCTTCAGTTCAAATAGAAAATAATAAATAATTATATAAAGGCAGACAGTTTTTAAATGTTCTTTTTTTATTGCTAGAAGTTGGTTTCAGTCCTATTGCAGCTCTGAAATCCTTCAGTGGAGAAACATTGCAATCATTGTAAAAATCATCATTTGGTGTGCTAAGATCAAGTTTACAATTAATCAAGAGTGCACAATTCAACAGAATATTAACATTTAACCATCAACTTTACAAATAAAATAAAGACTACAAAGATGTTGCTACTGCAGTATCAACAGTAAAGGAAATATTTACAATGTTTACACCCTAACAAAAAAACAAAACCAAACTCTTCCCCAACAAAATGGTCAATTTAACCATGGACCATGATTATTTATTAAATCTTTACAGTGCAAGGTGGGCCTAGAAACCAGACCTAAGACTAAAGAGCATCAAGAGAATTCACAGCTCTGAGTGAGATGCACGCAGCTATGCCAACAGGATCTCCATCCATTAGAGATTTCCTTCTGGGCACAAACAGAAATGGAATTTGAAATAAACTTTTCTAAAGTGCTCCAATTGCTCTCAGTACAAAAATATAAAAAACTGATTTATAAACATGGCACAAATGTTATGAATCAGAGCTCACGCAAATGCTGTCTGAAGAAGGAACATGCCGATGGTGAGTGATGAAGTTGCCAGTGGTTACGGAGATGTCGAGTCTGGTCTCAGAGCAGGGGAGAGGCTTGGCTTTACCTACAGCACATGTGTAACCTGGCATCAAGATTTGTTTCCTTGTAGATGTGAAAACTGCTGGGGAAGACAACAAAATCTCCAAATTCCCTTGCACAGGGGCACAACACACAGGGACTCCACTGAGCAGCACCGGGGAGCCACAGCTCCCATTCTGCAGAGTTAGAAGAGAAACAAAATATGGATTTTTAACCCTTTCCTAGTTTAAGCTTCAGCTTTCATCATAAATGCAAATGACAAACACCAAGCTCCATGTATGCAGGATCATCTGACTATTACTCAGCAAGACAAAACTGCCTGCAAATTATTTAGAAATGGCTCCTACCTGTGCAGGAATGCGAGTACCTGGATGAGCAAGCATCTCTAGGAATACCAATTCTTCTGCCTCATGCTGGGGGATGATGAGCGATCTCAATTTGTGGGACAGGCCACAGCTACAATCCACAGACAGCACAGTTAAAAACTAGGGAAGCTTTCACAACACATACAAGGCAGCTGTGCTCAGCACTAGTGACCACGGAGGGATCCTCAGCCTGGAACACAAGGATGACCACATTCCAGGTGGGAAGAGGAAGAGGAAGCCTCCTTTACACCAGCATCCAAATTGAAATCAGAACCACAGAAACAGCCTCTACTCTGCAACAGCACAATATTAAAGGACAAACATGCTGCTAATTTTAAGGCTGTGACACCAAGCAAACACAGTGGCAATTCAAAGCTCATGCTGGTATTTCCTCCACACCCCAGCTCAGGGAGAAGCCAAAAGGCACCTGGGAGGCACAGAATTTTGAACTGTCTAATCCTCAGAAATCACTTAAAAGAAAACTTTTATCTAAAGTGATTGAAAAGTCCAATGGAAAGGATGTGACTCAGAATCAATAGCAGGTTACTTAGCCCAGGACACAGCAGTATTTTGCGAACTAATTTGCCTAGAAGAGTTATTTTTCTAGGACCAAGATCTGAGCAAAGAGTCCAAAACAAGTTACTCAGCTGGAGTGGTTTGATAACAATTTCACAGATTCAGTTTTGCACAAGTGAAGAGACTCTTTATTCATTTAAAGAAAATCATATTTATGTAAAGAAAATAATTCACTTGCTTCCCTCAGCCTTCCACGAATCACCTGCCTATGCTCTGGTAGGGTAACCCTGCACTAGCAATGAGGTATCACAGCACCTGCTAATTCCAGAACCTTCTCTAAGCTGGGTCCAGTCCCGAGCAGGAAGCCACACCAATACCCATGATCCACACCCAAGTGAGAGAAGATGCTGTCTCAATTCTGGGTGAAAACAGGTTTCATAAAGCCAACTGCAGCCAGACATGTGGACTGAAGTCAGAAAATTACTTTTAAGGTCATTTCCCTATTACAGATTGAAGACTCATATTCCAAGGGGCTTTTCGGGTTGAAAAACGGCCTGGCCTGTCATGGGCCTGGGTCCATTTATTAACAGCCAAAACTTATTCAAAGTACTGCTGACAATGAGTATTAATATAATTATGTTTAAGTTAAAACATTAAAAGAAATGAGACCTCACTGCAGACTTTACTTTCCAGATGTCACTGTTCTACATTCAAATTCATCCATTGCACAGAAGTAGAAAGCAGACAATGAGCTGCTCGAGCCATACTTTAGGACAGGCACAAAATTAAACTAAAGAAATGTTTCCAAAAACTGTTTCCAAACACCCAAACTGACATCCTTTTTGGCTGAGGTGGTTTATTCCACTGATGCAACTTAGCTTTAGGCTAAAACTCCTAAAAATCTGGTAATTTAAGGCAAAGGGGGCACCGAGTTTTCACTAGGAGTGGCCCAAACCACAGCACGAAGGGAAGAACATACAGTGCATTCCTGCTGCTTCCCTGTGTGCTTCCAGGAGAAATCACAGGGAAGCAGAGGTGACTGGACTGTTGGATCTCACACTGCTGGCTTGATCAGAAGTTACGCTGATTTTAAGAATTCCCCTCCATTCCAATCTAACTTTTAGAAACACAAAACTGAATATAGGGTATATGTTCTAACCAACACTGTATCACAACACAAAAATCACCATGTGTAAATTTTGCAGTGCTGCTGATTTACCAAGCAGTCCTTCACAGTAAAGTGTGTCCAGTTTCACAGCACTGCTTTGTTGGAAGCTGGGGGAGCATCCACAGTGTGGTAATGAGCCACATGGTTCCGAGTTTCTTCTCACTGAACTCAGTGCCATTGCCTCAGGTTTGTACCAGTATCACACAGCAAAGAAAAAGACCCTTAAATCCAACAAGTGTTCCAGCAGGAGTGCTTGTCCCTAAGACCAATTCACTATTTTGTGGCTTATCTTTTCCCCTGACCAGTGAATTTAGGTTTTTCAATTTCTCATTTGAAGACAATAACTCAAATTATCACCACTTGAAAATAAACTCTGTTTTCTGCTGAAAATTTATAATGTTTCTTGCACTGTAACTACTGCAATAATTTTTAAACTCTCACGCAAAGTGAAGTTACAGCCTTAAAGACATTACTAACATCACACAGGGCCTAACCAGAGACAGCTCAATGATTTGCGACTGGCAAATTCCGTTGGATCAATTGCCATGGATGGAGAACTGACCAGGCCTTCCATCCACTGCTGCTAAAAACCACTTTAAATCAGAGTTAAAGATATAAAAATAATTATTATCAATCATGCTCAGAAAGGTATTAATCCAAGTTTTTAAGCTCTGAGATACTGATTTTTTTAATTCTGTAACAATACTCCTAAACAATCTCTCCCGTGCATCATAAATCTGACCAGCCACATTCAACATATACCAGAATGCACATCCCTGGGTGAGGTGTGCAAAAAGGATCTGAGATACAGAGTGAAAAATACAACACAAAACAACTGTGCAAATCACTACAAAGGAAAATAATGCCTTTTCAGCAGAACATTTACTGTCATCACCATCCCATGATCAAGAACTGACCCATTTAACAAGAGGTATCAAAGCTGGTTTAGCTAAAAGCAGCTAAACACAGGTTTAGCTAAGAGTATTTTTTTAATTATTATTATTTTTTTTTAAATTTTAAAACCAAACAGTTCTTATTCCCTTCATTCCTAACACAATGCTGCAGACAAGTCTCTGCAGTAACAGCGGCTTTGATATCTTCTGGTACTGGGAGTAAAGTCCCCACAAATTAACAGACAAACAAAAGATGCAGAAAACAGGATTAAACAAGACAATAAATTACTGCATTCAAAAGCTTCTTAGACATGTCTTCAGCTAAGAGCAAAATCCAAGTCTCTAAGCTCATTCTGAACCAAGCCATAAGTATTGCCTGGGTACCTGCACTGCTCTCATCAACACAGAGATAGATCCCAGCCCATGCTGGTAGCCAATGAAATATGCATTCAGTCCAACTCTTCATCATTGCTGTGAATCCTCACGTGTCCAACTCTCCTCCTCCTCCACAAGCAGATGGAGCTCCTGCCTTGAAGATGCTGTCAGAAGCTCACCTTACCTTCTCTTTCCCTGTACCTGGCCATTAGGCTGGTCCCACTGGGCTCACAGTGCCTGGCACACCTGGCTGGAAGGAGATTGGCTCACTGTCATCTAATTACCAACAACCCAGTACTGACCTGGACCTGGACCTGGATCTGGGAAAACAGATTTCAAAATATGCAGCCGTTCTGGGGCCTACTACTAAAACTTTTTACATAAAAACCTGTGTGATGTTATCAGTTCAACATCACTGATAACAATTCACAAGATGGTGCCCACAAAGAGTGTACATTCTCCAAAAAGAGCACATTGCAATAAACGGCAGTATTTTTTACCATGCTCTGAATTGATATATCCATGCCATGTGTCAATACATTTGCATGTTTGGAGAATCTGAAAGCAAATTGTTACTACTGTGCCCTCATTCTGAGCTGCTGGCAGAAAAGTCAGGAAAGTAGGACAGTTAATCCTGGTCTGGTCCTTGCTAGTAGTAACCGGGCAAGGACGAGAAGACATCCATGTCGGGTCTCCATCACGGTGCACACTGTGGCCTGAGTTCTTGAAACAGTGTGTCAGGAGATTCATCTTTAAATGGAAACAATTAGAAGAAAATTACATCTTCTTTGCTGGTATCATCTTGCACATTCAACAGACTTGGCTGAGAGGTCACCAGGGTCTGAACCTGAACGTTATTGGGCTTGAATAGGTTCGCTGAGGCAGGTGAAAGTGCTTCTGGCTGAGCATCCGTGGGGCCATACAATTCTAGAGGAAAAAAATGGAAGAAGACACAGTCATTACACTGCACAGAGAGCCCGAGGCATTCCCATAGCCAGGCAGGTTGGTTAAGACATACCTAGCTGGAATGCAGTGGTCTGGCTGCTCGGGAGGACTGGGCTTGCTGACCGTCTGCCTCTTAGGACGCCCTCCTCTCGTGCAACAAGCCTGGGGGGAAGCAGCTGCTTCTGATCAACAGATGCTGAAGAAAATATTTTATAAATTAGTATTTGAGGTGAGCAGTACCTCACAAACCTCACTGTTTCATGCTGGGGCCCACTGTACTGACACCTTATACACCCAAGGTAACTGTAATACCACAAAGAGCTGGTCCTGCTGTTGCAAGTTAAATTTTCACTTCAGCTGTTTAAACCATGAATACTTTCTCTCTCCTCTTCCTTGAGACTTCTAATTCGGTTACTAGCAGCCCCCAACAACCTCAGATTTAAACCTCAGTATTATCAAGCACAGCAGAGAGAAAAAAATCTTTATAGCATTCAAATAGCAAATGGCCATTTGTGCTATGTCTAACACACAGAGCTGTGATGAACTTTTGTCTCTGCTCTCCATCTGTCTCACAGCTGCTCAGCAGCATAGCACATTGATTCTGCTGTTACAGACTCTCAGTTTCTTAATTCAACAATAAAAGCAATTCATGAAATGGTTATTCTGGATCCAAAGAACTTCTCTCCCTCTCTCAGTATGCATTCCTTACATGTCACAAAACCCAAATTCAATACACAGCACTTTGCCTCTGGTACAGAAAGTTTTGTTCCATTTTATTCTGAGATCTACACATGGGCATAACCAGCGTGCAGCCCACTAATGCTCACAAGAGAATAGAGACCAATGTATTTGTGGTTTATACCTTTCATATAAATTACAGAAAAACACCATTAAGTACATTTCCACTGCAGAGACCATCACATAAAAGCTATTAAAAATAAACTTGGGGAGATGTGGTATTGGAGCTTTATTTACCATGCAGGGTAAGAGGATATTAGGCTTCATTTACATGCAGAATCATAATGAAGTTTGCAACTGCACTAAACTTCAGGCATGGTAGAAATAGATGTTTCTACAATGTGCCAAAGCAGTTCCCCCTCCCCTCCCTGACAGCGTTGGCCCCAAGTCTGCTGTAGCAGTGCAGGCCCAAGTGATGATCAAACTCGCCAAGTCTGAATCCTACACAATACTAAAAAGATAATTTTGTAACTTAAAATTACAGGCCATTCCCCTAAGCTGGCAATGAGGCTATTTTAAGTGGTAGAGACAAAGAGGTTTTTACTGCCTCTGTCATTGGCAAAGACCACTACTCCAGTACCCAGCAGTCAGCAGCAGAAATTACACCAGGACAGGGTGACTGTATTTTTACTTGCTTCTATCTGTGACAAAATTAGCCCTTTCCAACTCTACAACACACACAGCATCCCAACTCTGGCCTGGAGATCTGTATTTAATGACTGACTGGTGCTAAGAAAGGCACTGCATTCAACATCACTACAACTCTGGACAGATAGTAAGGAAAGGCTAAGCCAGCCTCAAAACATCTCACTTGTGCACAACAGCTTTTCTTTGGTTTTGCTGTTTTCCTTTAACACTACAGTTAGACAAGGAGATTTTACATCCAGGTGTACCACCTCTCACCATCATTCTGTCATGCTGGAATACACAATTCCATTTTCAACATTATCCCTTTGGGCTGTATTTCTAACTTAAATAGCACTGACATATGTCCTAACATAAGGATTTTAAGAGGTTAAGAGATTTTAACTGCAGTAAGCACACTAATAACTTGTAGCATATTAACTTCTGGGTTCCACATGGGTACTCAGAGGTTTAAACTGCAGTGTTCTGTCTCCTTGTGATGCTGTTAGAGAATAGAAATGCATTTAAATGGATTTAAATACAGACATACCTGAACTGTCTGTCCTCTGAGATGCTTTGTTCTTCCCACCTTTCTCCTTGCTTCCTTTTGTAAAGGTGGCCAGCTTGGTAGGGATCTGCTGCTGGACTGCAGCTGGTTTCTGGATCTGGTTGGTTGCACTCAAGAGATGTATTGGCACTTCATTCTTGAGGGCCAGAATGGGCCGGTTCTCCAGGGTGGTGCTGTCCCTGCGGACCAAGTCCGGCCGCTCCAGGTAATCCAGCCCAGCCACGCTCACTCTCACAGAGGATTTCAGCATAGGTGGAGAGGGTTCTATTCCTTCCCCGTTGAAGCTGATGGAATGACTCAGCATCTGGCTCTGTGTGAGGAAAAAGGCATTTTAAGTCAAATAGGGGTTTTCACCCTCTCCAGGACAATAAGGAGAGACCGCCCTCAGCCCTGAGAACATGAAGCACTTCCTAGTGAAAAGGAGAATAGATAAGATGAAGCCTGAAGCTTGCTGGGAAACAGAAGGAAGAGCAAGAGTGTAAGTCCTTGGGCACTGAAAACAACCTCAGCAGCTTCAAACTGCTTAATACTGCACGTAGGAAAGGAATGCAAGAGCAGACTGCACTGAGTGATGATAGGATGGAAAGCAGAACTTTCAGATGGTATCAAAGAACCAATTTAATCAGACTTCGAAGTTCCCATTATGAAACACTGGAAATGTTTTTAGAAATCAACTGTACAAAATGCTATAGATGTTGCACAGCTCCTGCAATCACTTGCCTGCAATAGGGCAGTTGCTGTATTTAAAAAATCCTCTGTCAGTCACAATCAAAAATAACTTATTCTCCATTTCTATCTTTTAAAAAAAATATATTCTCATTACCAGAGATTTTCTGGTAATTGTGGAATTTCACAGACTCTGGGGAACTGCCAAGCTCTGATCTCTCTGACAGCAGCCACCACCAGCTATTTCAGGTGGCGGTTCAAGGAGCCCAATAAAATGCAAAAATGGGTTAGTGCTGTAACAAGTGCAACCTTTATTCAGAAGCAAGTGGGTTAACAGAAATAACCCTCCAAGAAAACAAATTCCTCACCTGGCCCATTTCTGGGGAGAACGTGCCTGACACTGTGTTCTGCTTCTTCAGCTTCCTCAGCTGATCCAGACGCTCTTTTTCTTTCTCGACTGCTCTCTGGGCTTCCCTCAGCCTCTCCAGGTTGTGTTGATAGGCTTCTTGCTGCCTGTCCAGTTCTTCCCTGTCCTGATTCACCTTCTCCAACTTCTGCCGAGCCTCCTCCTCGCGCTCCTGCAGTCGAGCTTCCCTGATTTCAAACTCCCTCTGCTGCCGACTCCTTTCCCGCTCCAGGCGCTGCTGCTCCAGCTTCAGCTGGTTCTGAAGCTTCTGGACATTCATCAGTTCTTCCCTCTGCTTTTCCAAGTTCCTCTGTTTCTCCTGCTCCAGCAGCAGATTCCCTCGGGTGGACTGCAGCCGGTATTGCTTCTCCCGATCTGCCATGGTGGCAGTGGCTCTCTGCACCTCAATATAACTGTCCTGCTGAGATATCACTGCCTGGAGGGGTTCAAAAAACATGCACAGCTCAGCAGAAGACAACGGCATCTACCAGGTTAGATCACTGAGTCTTTTGTCTTCCAGAGCAGATCTAAACTCCAGCTTGTACAGCCCATGGTGACTGACACAATATTGAAGATGGAAGAGCAAATAAATTATGCTTATGTGTGTCAAAGTGAATGTTTCTTGCACCTAGAATTGTTACCCCAAATCAAATCAGTCAAAATATTGCTGATTACAAGGCTGCAGCAAAAACAACTAGTATATACACACATGGATATCAACAATTTAAAGAGGAAATGAGCACATGGAGCAGATGGAGCTCAAAGCAGCAAAATAATTAAGTGGGCAGGAGAAAGGAAACAGTTACTTCAGACAACAGCTCTAACACTTCCTTCAAAATACCAGACACAGTGCTGGTTTCCTTGAATCTCAGGTCTAAACTGCACTTCATTCTAGCTTTAGGGGATATTCTCAAGGTAGCTCCTCTCCACACCTGCATACATTTTATTATATTTAATGCCTAACAAATCTCTTAGATAGCAAACAGTGGTTTACCTGAAGGCTGAAGAGCAACTGTAACAGCGTTTGTATCCTTTGCACAAGCTGAAAAGGAGGAAAAAAAGCATTAGGCACTTAAGCAGAGCTGTTTGGATATATTAGACTTTAAAAAAATGTTTAAGCAGTGAAAATAGCCCATGGTATCTGTACAAAAACACACACAATGGAAGCATGGCTACCAGAGACACAGTAGCAGCCAATACACAGGCACAAGGAATTTCAGTGTATTATTCTTGTGCAGATGTGAATCAGTGCTAAGCAACTCTCCTTGGGATTCCACAGATCACTCCTCACCATCTTCTCTCCACCTGAGCTGTGTAACAATCACTTCCTCCCATGCTTCAGCCCTGAATCACTACACAGATACAGCCCTCACAGGAGGCTCAGAGGCCAGTTTGGTCACAGAGCTGGGAACATGCAATCGCTCCAAAGATGCAGGAAAAGTAGTCATCCAGCTCCTTGAAATGTGTGCTTACATCCCCAGAACCCATCTTTGGTTTCTGTCAGGACTTTTATCTCTGCATTCATAATGTGTTAGAGATACAGGCTGTTAATCTGCTGGAATCCATAGACATTACAAATAATGACGTTTTGGTGGGTTTGTTTGTTTTTGTTTGGTTTGTTTTTCCATGCTCTTATTATAACATGGCTTTTTGCCATTAGATTTCTTAACAGCAGAAGTAACCTACCTGTGCCTCTATGGTAGGCTGAAAACCACTGCTCTCATCCAGCCTCATTCCATCACTCTGTAAAAAAGACATAGAGACACATGTTGGGCACTGGCAGTGCTGCCAGAATAAGCTGGAAGGGTTCGTCCCATGAGGGAACAGGTACTGCTGGAGCACAGATTCCTCCCATGCACTGAAGGACATACATCAAAAATACTGAAACCAGGGGCCAGGCTGGAACAGGAGCATGGTGATTAAAGCCAGTGTTAATGGTACAGCATCAAACAAGCAAATGGAAAAGTGATTTATCTTGTCTCTCGAGTGCTAAGCTACCAACTTACCCCACAAAGCATCCTTAATAGAGCTGAGTAATTTGACAGACAAAACTGTTCCAGTCCAGTCCTGCCAGCTATCAGGACTTTTAACTTTGCAAGATTTGTTCTGCACCATTACTATGATGAGGAACACAAGGAAATGCATTTAAATCACTCATAAAATCAACATACAGTTTGAGATCCTTCTTCTGCATCAGAAGGGAGGTCATGGACTTGCACATCTGAACTTGCTGCAGGGCCTCTCCAGTCCCACTGTCTCTGGTCACCAGCACTGTTCTTCCTACCACCTGAAAGTAGAGTGGAGTATGAGGAGCTCACACCAGCACAGGGCCTGGGAAAACTCAATGAGTAACAGAGTAAGCAGAAAAACATAGTGAGTGTGAAGTCAGAACCAATACACAACTGCATGGCTTCTCCATGCTGATTCCAGCTGGGAGATCAGACAACAGTGGACTGCTCAAAAAAGTCTAAAAACTTGAGAAGAATGGGTTAAAATAAATTGGGACAGTAAGTTCAAATTACGTTATACTATTTTCAGTCAAGGAGCCACGATGTCTGCATGAAAATAATTGGCTGTGGCTCCCAGAATTGCAGACTCATAACATGGAATACTGGTTAGTAGGAATATTCTATTCAAAGCAGCACCACTGTAAGTGTGGAAGGAGGTAAAGGAAAATGGAAACTATGTTGTAAAAAGTACCTATGTTATGACACATACAGAACATTTCAGAGACAACAGAAGTATTTTAGAGATTAATAACCAGTGAAATAAAGACCATTTGGTTTTTCAATAAATGCATGAAGCAAAAATGGAAATAAAGAGTATCTAGTCTTTCCTCACATTTCATTAATTAACTGATAAATCATCTGTGCCAAAAGGACAATTTATATTATTTAAGGATTCAGCAAACCTCTAGTGACTGTGCAGATACAAAGTGAGAAAAAAGTGTTCATGACTCAATAATAAAAGCAGACAGCTGAATTCAAATTTTCTAGGTTTTCAGGTCAAGCTAATTTTTTTCAACAAAATTAAAATTCTGTGTGGAATTGTGGTAATTATAAAATATGGGTTAAGGCAATAAAGTATGGGTTATGCTCTTAGCATAACACTGACAACCCTACTCTGCTCTCTAGTGTTGGTATCAGGAGTAAGAAAATCCAACATGCTGGAAATTTGCTCTGATCCTCATTTTAGAGCCAGGTGAAGCTTCCTTACATAAGAGCCTCAATTCCTCATTCTTATTCTCTGTGCAGTGAAGGCATTAAAGAGCTAAGGAGCTCAGGAAAATGCTGAATGGTCCTTTTCTTACTTTTACTTGAAACTGAGGGACTACTGTCATGTCCTCCAAAGGTCTCTGCTCTCCGGGCGAGTCCTGACCCAGAGCCATCCTCAGGCTGACAGGATCCACTGCCAAAGTGAGTGAAGATAAGATCCTGGAGGTTTTCAGCTAGGAAAGAGGAGAACGTGTCACGTAAACAGCCATGTCTATGCTGCCATACAAGTTGTCACGCTAACAAGTTTAAAAAAAAACATTTAAACCATCAAGTCCATTAAAAGATCAGGTAGTCAGAGATGTCCTGCAGTACAGATGAGTTTTTCTTTGAGACTCGCTCTGTATGACAGGCTCTTTGTATACAGATGAGCTCTTACCTAACTGCAAGTTAAGATCATTAAGCCTTGAATGTTTGGGTTTTCTTTTTTTTTCTCTTCAAAAGAGAAATTATGCTTGTGCTTATTTTCTTTCTAAATATACTATCTTTAGATAGGCTATTTTTAATATATAACCCTCCTATAATATTACATTTCAGGATTGGTGTATTATTAGAGCACTTAGTTACCCTTTCTGAACAGACTCATCCCAAGACTCCATTGGTTGATCCTTAACAAATAAACCAATCCAAGCTGTGCAGGTCTTCTACCTAAATTCGCAAGTGCACTTCACCTTTCTTGTAGATTAGTTGTGAGAACAAGGAAGTTTGAACTATGTTACATAAAAGTATTATGTTATTACAGGATGGTTTTCAGAACCTGCTGCTAGTCCCCATCCCTGCACCTGAGTGAATGCCTCCATTCCATCTACCTTCAGTCACTGCAGACTTCAAAATCGTCTCTCCTTGCAGGTTTTCTGAGATATCTCCCTGAAAAAGCAGCCGAGCTCGGGATCCTTGGGAATGGTCTTCAAAGCCATTCATTTCAGACATTTCTGCATAGATCTGTTGCTTCTCAGTCAGACTTTGCAGAATTAGGTCATCTTTCATGTTCAAACGCTCTAAAGGAAGAAACAAATCCAGTCAGAGTACACTCCCTGTAAGAGCAGAGTGTTCAGTTTGGAAGATTATCACTCATTTTATGATCAGAGATATAATTAATTAAATGCAGAGATATAATTAACAGTTAAGGGGAAAACCCATGGAGCAGGTAAAGCTTATTAGACTCTTTAGCTACTATTTCTATATAATCTTACACCATTGTGAAATACTTATGAAGGAGAAACTTGATCACATCATGTGATAAAGAATTAGACAGTCATAAATCACAGACGATGCTGAAAAGCAGCTCATGGAATATATAACTAAGTTATTACCTTGAAAATCTTTTAACTTTGCAGCTCTTGCTTCAGCCATCCTCCTCTCTGCTTCAGGTTCATTAAATGTTCCTCCTTCTTCATCAGGACAGCTGTACCAAAGGGAAGACAGATCTATGCTTGATTTGCACATTAGATAATTTAAAACCATTTCAGGATTCAACTTGAGATTCAACCTTTTGCCTGGATCTGGTTTATCCTGAGTGTCATTCTTCCTCCTTTATCCAAAGCCCTTTTGCATTTGACATCTGTGAACCAAATTTCTTGTCTCTCTTTTTTTAAAAAAAAGATAAAGGCAGAATAAAGTCTTTGACTGGTTTTTATTGCATCTTTATCGGTGGCTTCTTCTCAATGAACACAAACAGAATTGCACACTAAAGTCTTAAAGAGAAAGTTGAGGGAGAGTCAAATGGATTTCTAAGATGAATTTACATCTGAGTGCTGCAAAAAGAAGACAGATGAGCAAGAAATGAAGCCCTCTGCTTTCCCTCCTGACTTACCTTTCCACAGCCCTGCGGATGTGTGCCATCCAGGAATTCCTCTCCTCTTTGGAGCTGGTGTGAATTTCATACATTTCTGGTCCTTTTAAGGAAGCACTAATTAAAAACATTGCCTTTTCCTCATTAGCCACCTCTCTCACAATCAGCTTTTGTAATGAGATAACTGGTGGTTTAGAGTCCTGCAAAGTAAAATATCATTTATTACACTACATTATTTATGTTATTCAGGATTTCTGCTTCCTAGCTCCCCCCTCTTCCCACTTATACAAACCCACCAGGAGCTGCAATATCACAATATAACTCCAACCTTTTCACATGACACTTTTGACATTGTTATTTTTTTACCATCAACCATTGATGAAAATGTGGAATGAAGAATGTGCATGTCAACACCTGATCGAACATTAAACTGTGTGTCAATTTAAACACCTGAGGATTCCCATTGGGTCCCAGAAGTCAAGAACAGGCTCAAAAAAATTTGCTCAAAAAGAGGCAGATGCAAAATTTGAAACAGAAAGCAAAAACCTAAATGACACCTGAAGAGAAAGAAGAGACCAAGAGGAAGTGTTAGAGGTTCGAAGTAGGCAAGTTAGCTATGAAAGAAATAAAACCCTAACACAGAGGTGTTACAGAGTGTCACGCCCTGAGAATAAAGAAACAAGGTGACAGACAGTGTATTGTATAAGGAGGATCAACAGGAATTAGCTGTCAGTCTTTGCAGGGAAAAACACATTTACAGAGGGATATTAAGTTACTAAAAACCTATCTAGGCTTCATACAGCATAGGTCCAAACACATGTAAGCCTAGAAAGTTCCTTCCAGGATACAGCAGCTCTTTGTAACTGCTGAACCTTCACAGAATAATCTAGAACAGTAAGGAACTAAACTGTGAGTAACATCAGGAACATTAGGTTTTTCCAACTTCCCTGAGCAGCTGTGCTGCAATTCCAGCTGTGAGCAGATGTCACTGGAAAAACAGATCACTAAGCAGATCCATTTGCTCCTCTCACTTGCTTGATTTATTAATGGAGAAGTAATATTAAATTTCGATTGAACCTGTATACATAAAAATATGCAAAAATTGGTCCGTCTCTAACTGTAGAGCATGTTTCCAGAGGGGAAAAAAATCCACCACACAGCACCCTGTTCTGTGCATTAGGAGAAGGGTAATTTGAAAAGCAGTTGCTTTTTTTGAGGTCATTAAAATAGCTTTTGCCATTAGAATTCAGCTTTAATGTTAATGTCTTAAAAAAAATACATTCAAGAAAACAATTACATTACTGGTTCTATTACAGCCATAACTGAACTAGATCAGAACAAAATGTACACAATTAACTGCTCTGATGATACCTGTGGAAATGCCCTGGGAAAGCAAGTGAATCCACTGAATGTTCTAGAGTGCTGCAGTATATCTGCATTTCCTGTGTTTCAGGAAAGTTCTCTGGCCCCAGTAAATCTGTGACCACGGTCACCAGGACACTGTGACCACGGTCACCACATCCCTAATGGAAATGACAGGTTCTTTCCCTGCACATAAAACAGAGGCAGGACTTATTTACAAGTGACTTTCAAAGCACAGTTCTGGTGTGTGTAATGTCTATGACTTGTACAAAAGCTCGGCCTAAAAAATTTAGTGAAAGGGGAAGTTGCAACACAAGAAGAGGAGAAGCAGTGAACTCAGACCACACTCAGGTCTGAGTGTGGAAACCACTGGACAAACCACTGGAGATGTGGATACAACGGGCTGATGCAAGGGAACACTGGTTTGCACTGGGAGACAGTGGGAGGGGATTCAAGAAGGACCAGAACTGCCTCAGAAAAAGTGATTCTTAATAGCTGGCTGATTTATTAACCTAATTTTCTTTCTGAACCTCTAACAAGTATCTACCATCTCTAATTGTGTTTTTTCTGTAGTTACTGTCACTGCCATAAATACTTTAAGTGGAGCTATTAAATAAGGAGAACAATACCTACCACTGATGCAAATGTGTATTTTTGGTCCTTTTCTTGTAAGAGCAACAGTACATCAGTTAGCAGAACTGCCAGAATATCTGCAGTAACAACAGAGACAAGAAAAATCAAAAGAAGTCACATTTTAAAGCAGAAAGACTGGTCCAGACTCAAAAAATCACTTAACTTATATTTCCTGTGGGTCAGGGAATAGCACATCAACATTTGCAGTATTGGGTCTGCTACTGCCTTTCACCTGGGCTGTTCACACTGTTCAGAACCAGCACAGCACAAATAGAGCTGATTTAAAGCTTGAAAACACCTACACAGGCATCCTACCCATGGACTCCAGCACTCCAGAGGGAATGTGTCTCCCTCAACAGCAGATTCTTCTGGAACTGCAGCTGTTCACAGCACCACCTACTCTTGGCTGAATTTTCTATGCCACTGAAGCTTCTCCTTGAACACCTGAGCAACAAAGTTGTTCAAATATTCCCTGGTGGCCCACTGTTTTGATTTTCTGGCAAAACAGGTATTATGCAGAATGAAGGTGTCATGGGGCTCACATGACACAGGTTTTGCAAAGTGTGAAGCAGATAATGCCTTTCCACAGGAGACTAAGTCAGAGTGACTCAAAGCTTTGTCATCCACCTGAAGACCTTCCTCTTGAATTGGGAAGCAGATCAGCCAGATAATAAGCAAACAGTATAAGGAACTTATCATGCACCATTGGACAAGCCAAGAATAGAACAAGTGCTATTTCTCCAATATCCTATTAAACAAGCAGGTTATTGTCATCTTATTTATACCCAATCGATCAGTAATAAACAGTTACTAAAAAAAAAAACAAACAAAACCAAAAAACCACCCAACATAAATCTTGTTTCCCAGTTGCATTTTCCCCCTCCTGGTCCTTTACCTTTGAGTCTCCCTGATGCAGCTTCCAGTACAGCATCCCATCCAGGAGGAGCCTCCTCTGTCCATGTCATCCTTCCGGAAAAAAGCCCATTCTTGCATTTCCCAGATGACTTCACCTCCATTTTGTGCATAATCTCCTTAAGTCGCTGCCCCTTCTCACACTCATTTACCATGGCATCTACATGAGTGATGGTGTCCTTAATTAAACTAAGGGCCTGGGTCAGCTCTTCATAATCTCTAGTTCCAGCTAAGGGAAAGAGCAGCAGTCAGCCACATTTACAACTTTGGAATGCAAGATAAGAGCCATCCAAACATTTTTTTAACATGAAGGTTCCATACTGAACACCTAACCATATTTCCTAAGAGCTTAAGTTTAAGAATAAATTAAAATAAAATAATCTCTAATAAACCAACACACTTGACTACTATGGGTTTGTGGCTGCAGACTTTGAACGCTGTCCTTCTCCAATGAGAAGGGGCTGAGGGAATTGGGACAGTTTGGCCTGGAGAAGAAAAGGTTTTGGGGTGACCTAATTGCAGCCTTTGAGCACCTGAAGGGAGCCCACAAGAGAGCTGGAGACTATTTACAAGGGCCTGGAGTGACAGGAAAGGGGGAATGGTCTTAAGATGAAAGAGGGCAGAGTTAGATTAGGTATTAAGAAGAAATTCTTCCCTGTGAGGGTGGGGAGGCCCTGGGACAGGTTGCTCAGAGAAGCTGTGACTGCCCCATCCCTGGAAGTGTCCAAGGCCATGTTGGACAGGGTTTGGAGCAACCTGGGATAGTGGGAGGTGTCCCTGCCCATGGCAGTGGGATGGAACACGATGATCTTTAAGGTCCCTTCCAACCCAAACCATTCTGGGATTCTATAATTCTCTTGACCCTCTGATGAGGTGAGACTGCTCTGGATCCACATCTAAAACAGTATCTTCAGCCAACAAAGAAGTGAGAAAGCAGTTAACAGCCTGTCCCTGCTTGTGTGAGGAAAGAACATGCAAAACATGGCAGAAAAGGTATCAACAGACAACTGTGAGGCTTCTAGAAAACACCCCACCTTCTGTGTTCTGAATGATCCGTTCCACCAGCACCGGGTACTTGGTGATGCGCTGGGTCACCAGGAGGATGCACTCCTGGACACCGAGTCTCCTCACGATGGGACAGTTCCCAATTTTCTAGAAAAGAAGACACATCACACCCATTGTACATGTTGCTCTTCTAACTTCCTCTCCATTCACATGTTTTCTGTTTCAAATAATTTCTGTACATTAGGCATAGCACCACAAAATTAGCCGTACTCTTTTACTAAGGCAAAATTCCTGGCAACACTCAAAAAATGGATTTTATTGCTGGAAAATATTTTAGGTATTTTTTTCAACTACTGTTAACTAAATGTGGAGGCAAGCAGGGAAAGTTCCAAATCTGAAACTGTGTTAGCCTATTGCTAACTGATTGTCCTCTTTTTAAAGGATCGGTCCTTAAGTATTTTTTTAAAACCCGACACAACCATCTAACAGCCAAATAAGGCCAATAACAAAGAAATTAAGGTCCTCTATTTGCCACTGTATGTTCCCCAGCAGGCTGACCTGGAGAAAACATATTCCTGTTTAGGCAGGGAGGACTGCAAAGATAAGTTAGTGTGGCTGCAGACACAGCGCACATCTGGCAGGAGAACACAGTACCAAGATCTATCTTTAAAGGACTGAGGTTACATATTTTAAAACTCTGGTCACTTATTTAGTTCATTGAAAGTAAAGAGCTCTCACTTAAAGACATCTAGTTAAGATGAGCTATAAGTGTAGAGCTATGCTGGAAAGTTCACACAGTATCACTTACTGGTGACTGGAAAATGAGAATATTTACGCCTCTGCAGAGCCATAAGATTCAGGTTACAGCTTCCACTTTGACCATGTCTCTTCAGTCCTTCCTATTACTTGCACATTACAGTGTGCAGAGATATACAAACAACCCTGGAGCCAATCTTCTGGGTTTATAAGGATGATGTCGTGAGAAAACCGACTAAGGGTCCCTGCTTTTCTATACTAGCTCATCAACAGCATTTCTCATTGATTTAATTTATTATCAAGCCAATTTACCACGATGGCCACGCAGCAGGGCAGCAAGAGACAGAGCCATGAAAACAATCTAAAAATACAAGAAGCCAACAACCCCTCAGACAATGAGAATATGCCTCCCACCCTGCTCATTCTTATATAAGAGATCTTCAAGTACAAAACAAAGCCTAAAGCAGTGAAGTATATTTTGCATAGTCAGAACGGGAAACCTCTGGTTGTTGTTGTTTACCTTTATTAAGTTTTGGAATTTCTTATTGCTTTGGAGCAGGTCTTTATAGTGACTAACAGCTTCATTGTGTCCACAACAGAACACACCGTATTTTTCTTTCATTCTCTCCCCATTTTCACCTGAAAACTAATCGGAAATATAAAAATCAAAGACATGAGTCACTCAGACTAAACTTATCTCCACTACAAACTCCAGGTTGTAGTGGTTTTTTAACATGCTTTATGGTGACTGATTTCTGAGACATTTCTTCAATATTTCAATTTCTTCTGTACCAGAAATAAGATTTATGCAGTTCAACATGTGAGAGCTTGGAATACCAGAAGGTAACCAAAAATGAAATTATTGTAATTATGAGAATTTTTAAAAGGATTTCTGGGCCTCTGCACTTAAGAAGTCTGAGGACTGTAAAAGCTGAAAGGCAAAAAAGGGATCATGATATAATGATAGAAATTTTTGCATCCACTCCATGTAAGAATGGCGCTAAAGCTCTCATGAGTTCAATGGATCTTGACTGCATTTTCTAAAGGTTAGAACCAAGAAGTTTGGCTGCAGGAGAGCCATGTTTGGGATGGACACCAGGAATATGTTACTTTCCTTCTGGAACAGATGAAAAAGAGAAACAAAAAATCTGCAGTCACATATCCCACAACACGTATAAACACACGCCCAAAGAACATTCAGTGAACATTTAATGTTATTTGTGATGTTATATTCCTGGGAGTTATGCTCCCACATTGCACTAGGAAGATAATCTTAAACTCAGGATGAAATCAATCTTTACATAACATCACTTTACCCTTACAGTTAGCTTTTTAGAAGTTTCATAGTGTCAACATCACTGGTAGAATTTAATTCACACCTGTTTTACCAAGAGGTCTCCAATGTTCTGGATTATATAATTCCGGTCACTGCCTTCTTCCAAGGATTCCTTCCGTCGCTCCTTTAACTGGAGCAGGAATTGCCCGTGCATCTCCAGCAGCTCATCCACACAGGGGAAGAGCTTGTTGATCACTACATTTGGGAACTGCAGCTCCTCTCTCATGGCTTTGGAGTACACCTTCAGCATGATTTTCAGTGTTCTAACATGGTGCATTTCAGTCTGCATTAGTTCTGGGCAAGGGGAAACACAAAAATAAAATCAAAAAGTCATTTATATGCTGTGCAGTGACTGCTGAGATATAAGAGCAGGCTCTGAAACCCACCATCATCTTCTTCACCACAGTCTTTGCAACACTCACGTGAAGCTCTTAAATTTGCCTTGTTAATGTCCCAACCCAGCAGTGACTGTCCCCGCTTGTTTAAGGACATCTCCCAGTGGTTGTTGAGCTGCTCCCTAATTGTACAGCAGGGCTTTGCTGCCTACTGCACACTGAAACTGTGGGTTGTTTAAAAGCATTCACAGAAGAAATTCTGCACACTAAGACAGGTAACAGACCTGAAAATCTTCACGTGGTTTTAGTTTTCAGGCACAAGTCAAAACTGGAACCCATAAGAACGATTTCTGCTTTGTTTCAAAACAGTGGCACTATGAAATAGAAAAAGGTTTAAGGATAACAAATAACTCTTACCATAAATGACATCTTGCCTTTTTTTAACATTTTTGTGTCTATTTGCATAAGCTTGTTCCACTGCAACACTCCAAGACTCTGCCTCAAACTCATGAGCATCTGTTTCTATTTCACTCCGGAGGGATACAGAATATGCATCTAGACCAAAAGCACATTTAATTTCAATTATTATTGTTTCTCATCATATCCTTCATTGCCATCATTAACAACAACAAGAGTAAAAACATCTCAGTGCTGCTTTAGGACTGTGTAAGAAGTTGCATAACAACCCTGAAAAGCACAGAAATTCCATACCTTCCAGAAAAATGGAGTCTGCTGTTGAAGGTGCAAGCGAGACAATGTCATCTGAAGTCTGCTTAAATTTTATAAAGCCTGAATCCCCTTCATCCATGTCTCCTGAAATCAGTCTAAATGGCCAAAGAAATCTAGACCACAAGACCAATACAGAACATTACATTTTTTAAATTACTTGACACAAAAAACCCCAAAACAAAAACAATCAACTACTTTTAACAAGCATCTTTCCTAACTATAGTGCAATTATCTTACAGTGAACATAATAAAAGGCATCATTGCATCTTTAGACAGTTAGATCAATTTTAAGAAACTCCACACTGAACATATTACAGTTTAATTACAGCAGCATCAGCAGAGTTTGTAACTTCTGATTTGACAGTTTAAAGGACATCACCTCGTGACAGCCACAGTCCGAGTACAAGGGGCACTATCAACTGTGAAAGGAGCATTACTGGGACACAGCAAAAGTAAACGCTACTAAAAACAGTGATAGCTTTGAGTTAGTCTACTATTTCATCAAGGTATTCTGTAGTTTAAAACACTGTTGTCTCCTATACCAGTCACCACTAGAACAACCTAGAATAGCTGAACTCAGAGGAGATTCCTGAATTTCACAACAATTCCAGACAAATACATCCACGAAATAGATCATTTAGACAGATACTCAAATACTGAACTTATTTATAGGATATCTTTTGCACCACAGGACAGAGGAACTAAGACAAGGCGATTTTTAAACAAAAAAAAAAACATATTGTTCAGGGAAATAACTTTCAGCATTAAAAGCTCAATAAAACCCTTCTGAGCTTGAAACCCAATGTTCTGTAACTGCTTTTCTTTTCACACTGGGGAAGGGGGGCAGCAGCTGAAGCCAGAGAGTTAGAAAAGAAGCAGTTTACTCACCCAAATTTACTAACAGCTCCAGCAGCGTTCAGTGAAGCCTGAGGAGTTCCCTCTCTGGGCGATAGTCATGCCGAGGTTCTGGGCCAGTGCTGGGGTGCCATCCGCTCCCAGGAGGGACTTTCGAGGCTGCTCTTTCAGAGAAGTGGCTTCAAGAGGCAAAAATGGAACTTGGTGCTCAGAAAGTGAGGCGGCACTGCAGCTCGCCTGCCCTCAGCCCTCGCTCCGAGTGCGGCCGCAGCACGACAGGATCTTGGATGTCAAGCGCTCATTGTCCAAAAAAACATTTCATTCCATTTTCTTGAAAGGAACCACAAAAAGACCGTTCAGGATGAGCTGGACTCGCATTGCTCCTGCCGCTGCTTTTTGAATTTGTCTTCCCCATGCTCACCACTGGCTGCCCTCAGACTTGGCACAGTAAAGTGGCCCCAGAGATGCTCTGTTTTATACTACCTGTGATCCTTCTAGAAATGTAAAGCTGCCACTTAACTTACTGTATTGGCTAAATCAGCAGGTCTGAAGTGCAGGAAATTGGTCCCCTACTGTGCCCAATTTCGTGTGGAAATTGCAAAGTATCTTCTCCTTTAGTAAACACCAGAACCTACAACACAATTATCCCACCCCACCGTATAAGGGATAGAACATTTTCATGGCAAACACGAAAAATCAGAGATCACAGAAAAACCACAAGTTCTTTGCAATGCTTATTGCCTCCAGCAATTTATATCTGCATGCACACACACTGCCATAATAGATACAGAGCTAAATTTACTTTAATAATGCAGCTTTTAATGCTTTTTAAATCTAGGCAGTCTGTGAACTGGAAAGATATTTGAAACTTTAACTCACTATTACACAATACGTGGAAGCCTGTACTAGACTTATAAAAAATGGATACAAATTTTTAGTACTAATGTATGTACTGACTGATTAAGGACCAGGAGACAAAATACATCCTTTTAAAAAAGGAACCTTTGGTGAAGTCAAGACAAAGACCTCAGGCAGATGATCTTAGAACTGGTCCCTGACGAGGTCTGCGCTGGCCTTTTTTCAAAGTGCTTTTAAGGACCAGAGGAGTGGGGAGAGATCTCTTGAATCCTTGAACCCAGGGCTCTGCCACTGCAAGCACAGACCAAGCTCCTGTCACAGTCCGTGTCAGGGAGGCGCTCCAGGACCAGGAGGCTGCTGCTGCAGGACTTCAAGGGGGTCTCCAGTTCCAGACAAGGTTATGTGTCACCAATTTACATCTTTTCTAGTAAACACTGGCATCCACCCATCCCCGAAAGTTCCCCCTTCTTAGTCTGCACTCCTCAGTGTACCTTCACTGATAATTATCTCTTCCTCCACATCTGCCTTGCTCAGTGAAGCACAGTTAAACCAGGTGGTTCTTCTCATGAAACAGGTTTTCCCACATTTTTTCATATCCCATGCTCTACATCTGCTGTCTCTCATTTCATCTTCATCGACACACGAATTGTTTTAGGGCTGCAGGGGAGGTTTCATCAATGACATTTAACAGAAATTATATCACCACATCTTTTCCAGCTGGAAATACCCTTCCCAAAAGCTTGGCTTTGAAAGCTCCTGGCTAAACACACAGAACATTCTCAGTCTACAATAAACTGGGTAAATGAGTCCTTTCCATCAGCTCCAAGTGATGAGCTCCAAGTGATGAGCTCCAAGTGATGAGCTCCAAGGCCCCAAAAGGAGACTAATTAGATATTAGCATGATTTGTCAAGGCAGATTCTTAAACAAAGGCTTAATAACCACACCTCCCATTTCCATTTGGGGAAGTACTGAAATCATGGCCATCGAGTTCTCTTTCTGTGCTCCACAGCCAGAGAACATCAAGTTTGGTTTCACAATGATAGGCCAAACCTAAAAATCTCCAGAGGCAAAACGGGGAGAGGGATAGGAGACACACAGTTTTATCTTTCTTAAATTAATTTCTCTTTACATTGATCCAACATCTTTGGGGTTTTTTTGCTGGCACTGCAGCGTGCAGGGTTATGCTGTGGGTAAGAACATACAATGCCCAGGGCTATAGCTGTTCCTTTAATTTCAGCCTCTGCTTTTGACTATGGAAACTGAGCACTGGCTGCCTGGCAGAGTCTGCACCGAGGAAAAAGCCATTTCTGAGTTCAATTGCACTGTCTGCTCGCTGCTGAGAGCCCTCATCGATCACTGTTACCCTCACACAGACCAGGCTGTGGTACCACAGAGCTGTCACAACCAGCCCCACAGCCAACTTCTCCCATTCATTAGTCCTTTTTCCTATTTTAGCCTCTGCACTTTCTCCTAAATGCACAAACCCATTCTTGGTAATGCAAACAGCCACTTATCTCCTTATAACAATTGTTCCCCGTGTTACTTCTTGGTAAGAATTGTGTCATGAAGAAGCACCTTCTAATGTAAATGTACCTGAAAAACCTGAAATACCCAGAGCATTGCCCAGACAAACCATGTCAGCTGTGTTCTGACAGCTGTCAATCAAAAAAATCTGCTCTAGTTCCACTCAAACACCTTAGAGGAAAAAAGTCTGTTCTCTAATGCGGACCTTGTAACGTCTACAAATTAAAATGCCATTTAATACACCTGCGACAATGATGGTCTTCTCCAGGAGCAAAAGATATTTCAGAGCCTATGTTGCAAGAGAGCTGTTCTTTCTTCCTGGGGTTTTTTTTTCCTCTCAGATCCTTTTTTCCTACTTTGTTTCAACAAAGTCTTATGTTCAGACCATTAGTGCTAGCTTGTCTTAGAGACTCTAGCAACCACTAGCTGCAGGCAAGTTTTAAATAGACATTATGAAAATCTGATGTAAAACAAGTTCACAGTTCTAGTCTTTTCAGAGGCCAGAGAATAGACATCAATGAAAAACGAGCTTATTGATCCCTTTTCACCATGATATTTTGAGGTTACCAGTAGAAAGTATAAGAAAAATAAAAAGATAAAGAGATAAAAACACACAGGAGATTGCCAGGAGCCTCTAAGCCCATTCCCAATAGAAAAAAAATGAAGCCATCTTATTAAAAGAGACCTTCTCTATACTCAATAACACTGTGTATAGCCTTTAAAACATATTAAAGAAAAAAATACAATCGAACAGATAAGCCTTGAGCACAGAAATCACTCTTTAGTACAAACCTGGGGAAATGCACTGGGGCGAACTTTGTGGAGATCCAGAAGGTCTGTGCTGCAAATCTTTCTGCTATAGGAAAAAAGACAATATTCTTACACATACAGACCAAACTTTCAGTTCAAAATGAATCAGATTTTTCCTATCCTATAACCACTGACTGTAAGCGAAGCTGTACACTGAAATACAAAAGATTTAACACCAGCAACGCTTTGAGTTTTTTCATGTGTCAGAAGAGTGGCATATAGACATTACACTTTGAGGTAAAAATCCCATGAAGAATAAATCAGGCTGAAATACAACTAAAAACGAAGCTACAGCGATTTAAAGCTATGATAATTAATGTATTGAATGAAAGCAGACCTTTTATGTTGACAGTCTTCATCTACTCTTTGCTGTTGTTTAATTTACAGCAATACTGACTAAACTAACCCAGCCAGTTTCCATAAAAATTTCAAACTGCATCTTTGGTAATTCTTGCAACCTTCTTGCATATTAAAAACCATTGAGATACAATTAAATAAGTAACACAGTCTGTAACAAATGGCTTTTGGAGAGTTCCTCCTTGGGGTTCTCATTTCTGACTTCCTTCCTCACCCCCATTTTGTGCCACTCCTCCCTCACTGCTCTCTTCAAGGGTGGTTTATCAGGGCTCATTCAGATGTGAAACTTTGGGTGATGGTGAAGAGTCAAAATGAAAGCACCAGAGCAAGTGAATCTTTTGGTTTAAAAGGAAAATGCACAATGCCCTGAGATGTTTAAAATTATATATCAAAAACCTCACCAGAACATTTCTGCCCCCAAACGAGTTACATTCTATATCACCAAGTGCTGAAAGCACTTCCTCTTGCCTCTAATTGCTCAGGTCTGAGCTGCTCTGCTCTCTCTTTTCCCCCTCACAGTACTCCCTAATCTGCTATCAGTCTCTGAAATCATCAACACTTGCAGGTTAAAACAAACTAAAACTCCCTCAAGTATTATTAGTTATAAGGGGAAGGAAATGCTTTTCAAAACCAATATCAGAATAAAAGACCCTGGCAAACAGACATCTATCTGAAACCAACCTGTGACCTTACATGCAATCACAGGCACCACGGTGACACAGATTAAAAATGAACAACTTTGCAAGGTAAAGTTCATCACAGTTCACAAATGAAATCACTTATTCTACATTGCCCAGCTTAGAAACAACATGCAACTCTTATGCCCAAATTGCCCTCCGCTCCTCAGCTCTGAGACGGCACAACCTATCAAAACACAGTGGCACAAAACTCAAAGGTACCATATAATTTAATTATATTCCCCAAAAAAGTGATGGGTTTGAGCATTCTTATAAGGGTTAGTCACAGTTCTGAGGCACAAGGTAAGTAATTTTCAGTACAGCAATAAAATGTTTCACTTTATTTTCCCTACGTACATTATCATTAATTACTATAATGACAAATTAATAACTACTCGAGTCTTGAAGATGTAGGGCAAGATTCTGTATTGATGTAAACTAAACCACTCACATAAATTAAACTTACTATGTCAAGCCTTGTCATTATAAAAGAAGAACAAATGTTAAGCCCACCTTGGGTCTGATGCTGCTGCATTCAGCCAGCAAACTCCTGCAGTTCTTATGGACATTCACTGCACAATCTGAACACACACACCAAAAAAAGTCTTAATTATGCTCGTCATTCCCACTGAGGGAAAGGAAAGTGACATGTAATGGATCTTAATTTTGAAAGAGATGCAGAGTAAGCTCAGGTGTTTTGGCAAGCATCCTTGTTGTGTTGTTGTGGTCTTGATTTTACACCAAATACTCGAGTTTTTTCAGTAAGACTCAGGATCACTGATAGTGCAAGTCGCACAGAGCCACTCTGGAATGCAGGAGCAGTCTTCTGCTGGACCTGCACTCAGAGCACAGCCTTCTCATCTTGCAAAGGCTATTTTCCCCTGTCCCTCCAGTCAAAATTGACACCATTCAAGAGGGCAGCAATTTCTTTGGCTCCATAGGAATAGCTGCCTTTCTGCATGGAGTATTGCTGGGAGCTGAGCTCCAGTAAATTAAAGATCAAAACGCAGCCCAGAATCATCAGAGCACTGCCAGCACCACAGTATTACCCCTCTTCCAGCTTCACAAAGGAACCACTCCCAGATTCAGGAACCAAAGCAGCCCTCTCACTCAAAAGCCATAAACCCATTAATAGTACAGTAAAATCCGATCCCTTTTTTTCCTTGTGATAACTACTGCTTGACAAAACAGAATGACAATTGGTCATGTCAAATATTTTCCACAGTCTTTCAGCCCCATCTAATAATCAAGATCCCTCATAAAAATCAAAGCAGGACACAGCAACTCAGTAAAGGACATTAGGATTTGTGTCTTCCCATATATTTCAGGCATGCCTGTTAAAAGAGAAATTGAACAAAACTGGGAAGATGAACACCATATCTGCCAGAGAAAAGCCTGTTTATGTTTAAAGCACAGAGGAAAAACTATTAAAGGTCTCTTCAGAACCATCCTCCCTGCCTGGCGCCAGGACTGGGGATCTGCTTTAAGGCTTCTGGCTGGCCTAGAGAAATGTTCACTTTGTGTTTTCCATAATTTCACAAAGAGTCTGAGAACAGGCCCAAAACACTTACATGGAAATAAATTAATAAAGACATAAAAACAGGACTGAGAGAAAGACTGAGTGCACAGACCTGCAAGATGCTTACACATTATGCAACTTCCTCGAGTGTGGGAAACAAAGTGCACAGTTCTGCTCACCAAAAAATTCCACAAAAACAATCACCTCCCACAACTTTTCTCTTATTTGAGATATTCCTACCACTACCACACCCCACACCACAAGCCAAAAGGCACTTCATCTAATTTCAAATGTAAGTGCCTCTGCAAACGCATGAGAAAAATGTATCAAAATTATTCACTTGCTAAAACCATGTAGAGAATAACAAATATATTCATTATTTCAGCATTGATAAGGCCTCCCCCTCTCACCAAGAAATGAAGAGCTTGTTAAAAAGACATGCCTCAACAACAAACAAGCAGTTAACAATGGAAACCACTTTTCTCCTGAGACAAGGAACAAACTGGACAACAAAAATCACCACACAAAAGGAATAGAGAAAATTCTCCATGACATCAGAGTCCTGCTCAAAGACAGGTTCCTTTCAGGGCTGAACATGAGGACTGCTGGAGGAAGTGTTCCTACAGCCACTGCCTTCCCATACAGTCCTGGAATCCACTGCATTTATCTAGAATTCTGTAATATAGTCATCTTTATGCATTTTATCAAACTTCAACTAGACATTCCTATTCCCTGACATTTACCTATATTCAGTGATTACATTCAGTAATTCTTTTCCTATCAAAGATTAGTGGGACCAATTCCAGTTCAAAGCTTGAGAATCTTGTTAAGGTAACTGTAAAAGGGATCTCACTTAAAAATGGTTTTCAATTTTAAAATCTCTACTTGCTCAGCTAAAGATAACAACTTACAGCGCTCTTAGTAGATATTTTTCACTTAATCAGCTGACATATCTAATAGTGCTGTGCATGACTTTCCTGCACTGCAGAAAGATTCTTTACATAACAGGAGAGAACATACTGGAAAATAGGGAAATGCTACAGAAAAGCCTCAGAAACTGCTGAATCCAGGACTTGATTATCCACAAGGTTATTTGAAATGCATTTACTCCACAACTTCCAAGGGGCATTATTTTGCCCACAATTTTGAAACCTGACAGACGAATCAGACTGTTTTACAAGCACACTTCATTTTATAAGACATTGCTCCACCTTCCCTATTCAACACACTGTTGCAGTCACTGCTGAAGGAAGGACACCTCAATTCAAGATTAGAACACACTTTGAATACTAGCGAATGTGGTTTCCTTTTTCTGCATGTAAGATCTCTATATTCTTATTCCTATTACTGTGCATTCTTATTCAGCCTCTCCGAACAGGGTATCAGAGAACTGCACGGGTCAAGAAACAGTGAAAGGAAGAATGAGGGACAGGGGACAGTGAAGGAGTGACAGGAACCCGCACATATGGAGGCTGATGTTTAAGAATGTGAAGGCTTGTTACAAGTGTATAGAAATATCAGACCTCTAACAGGTGTATAGAAATAACAAAACTCTACCCTCTCCTGCGAAAAGCAGCATCAGTAAACTCAAAACTGACAAAGAAAATATTTTGCATGTACCATCAGTAACTGGTAGCATTTGGTCTTATTCAGATCAAGAATTTGCGAAGGCACAAAAAATTAAATGGACAGTTCTTTTGGCAAGCTCTTCCCAAACTGGAGGGGCACAAAAGGTATTCCTGAGAAAGGCAGAGAGAAAAACTCAGAGCACTGCAGCCGGGTTCTTCCCTGTCTTTTCCTTCCATTACTCCCTGGAATTACAGGAAGATTTATTTGGCAACAAAAAGCAGATTCTCTGAAGGATGACAGAAGAACCACAGCTCTGGCCAGTGCTGAGAACACCAGGTAAAGTGCCAACACACAGAGAGGATCCAAGGATTTGGGTCACCTCGATTGGATGGGAACAGCACCACTCCTAGAGCTAAAGGTACAAGAGCCACCGACACCTCACAGAGGGTGGGAGCCAAGCAAACCCACTATGGTTATGTCTGGGCTTTAATCAACAGCTTTGGAATTAAGGTTGAGAATTTTGGGAGCATCACATTAGCCCAGATCTGCTTACTGCAGGGATTGTCACTCCCTCAGAAGCATTTTGCAGGGGCCAGTGCCAGCGATGACCTAATGACAGAGAAACTGAAACAGGGGCCTCAACCAGCAACTAAATATTTAAGAGTAAAAGGCTCATAAACCCATAAAAGATCCTATTCATGATTGAGAGTAATGAATTTAATAGCTGGAATAACCAAAAACCTTCCCTTATTAATGAGATGTTTTCCCAAAGGCTCACAGTAACTAATTTACAGCTTAGGAGTATTTTATTAGACAACACATGATAACACCCAAAAGCATCACCCCGCTCACAGTATGTAAGAGGGCACCAAAACACAGTGGAAAGGAGCAGGCAAATGCATTTTCTTCCCCAGCTGGAATACCTTCCAGGGGATCAGACACTGACAATGTCCTATAAATATCTCCCAGAACTGGATTCCAGGACAAATCTATGACTCACCAGACATTATGAGCACTATGACCCTGACCTTTGGTCTGGAGTGGTACTGCCCAATAAAATAACTCTTAAAAGGCCATTTGCAAACAACTAACACACAAAACCACTGTGATTAATCTAAAATTGAACTGCTGATTTTTTTTTTCTCAAGGAATTTTTTTTGTGTGTTTTGTAAATTACAGATTAAAAAAACCACTTTAAAGCAGTGTAAGTTCAGGCAGGGACACCTTGTAACATTTCAATGATAAAAGCAGTTCAAGCACTATTTTAATGCTATTCACCACGTATTAAATCCAAGCATCAGAAGAGAGCCAAGGACAAAGAGCTGCCTTGTGAAATTAATAATTTTCCTGTTTTCAAGTGCCTCAGGGATCAAAGAGAACCTCTTTCCTCACCCTTACGCCACATAAGGAACTCCTCCCTCTTGAACTGACAAAGGAAACAACCTGCACATCAATGACTAATCCAGAATACAAAATCTGACTCTATACCCAGAGATACACAAGACAGCAGCTGAGAAACATTTTGAACCGCTACTGCATTCCAGAATAAGCAGAGACACTTTGTGATAGATCTCCTCAGGAAAGAGGAGGAGTCTCAGTGGACCATAGGAAGTTTCTGTGCTGGGTAAATCCAGGTCAGGTATCTTTAGGAACTTGGAGCAGATTTAACTTTGTCCTAGTGGCTCTGGTGGCCAGTGTTTACTTGTCTTCTCATCTGCTTAATTACGCAGAGGCAGAAACCAAAAGCTGGAAGGGTGCAGGGAGATGAGATACTTCACATTCTGAAAGAGACACTCCACGCCAGAGAGCAACAGCACTAAATTATCAAGTTTCAGCCTCCCTCTTAGAGCATTCCTCTTTGTCTCCAAAAAACCTATAATTACTTTCTCACTGTATCTGGTTTTATTGTCAAAATATCAGCAAAACAAATCAAGGAGAGGGGCTGTGTTATTCCTAACACTGTAAGTTCTGGTGGCCAAGGGGTTTTCTTTACAAAAACACATAAACAACTGATGTTTCTGTTTTTCAAACAACACCAAGTAAAATTTCCATATTATCCTAAAGAAAGACAAGTCCCAACTCAATTCTCTCATGCTGAAGCCTTCCCCCATTGTAAGAAACGCTACAGAACTGAAGCAGCAACTATGACAATCATAAAAGGTATTTAAAATATTTCATAGGTAAACGGGAGGTGGAACTACAACACACAATGTCTGATGGCTCCTGTTTGAGAACCATGTTTCTTTTTTTTTTTTTTACCATGTCAAAGAGAAACTACCAAACTACCCCTTGTAATTTCATAAATTTAAACAAAAAGTGCCAATTAAAAAAGGCACCTACAGAACTCTCTAAAGAGGGGAGTGAGAAGGAACTGAGAAGCAGCCATTTCTCCTCTTGGTTTTACATAGATGACACACAAAATCTTCAAACAATATTCAGAAATTATGCTTATTTATTAGAACAGCAACACCAGATATAGCACAAGAAACAGTCAGAAAGTTATTTGTTCAAATCACTCCCTGTTTCCCACCTCCTCCAAAATCCCTCACCGCCCTGACCTCCTGCCAGGGGTTCCTTTCCAGCACACTCGAGCTAAGCTGATACCATCTCCCACTTCTCTCTTTAAGGTGCCAGGGCTGGGGAATATTTAAAATGGGTCAGTCATCGCAACTCTGGATAAAGAGAAGATTACACTGTTTTTTTCCGAACACATTTAAGGTTTTTTCACGCACATCCCGGACTTCTGAAGGTACACCAGTACCTGCAATGTGTGTAAGCACCCAGAGGACGACGTGCAGGATTTAATGATCACAAGGATGCTCAGACTAAAACTGTGGCACAAAGGGACACTTCACACCAGGCTACGGCCACTCGCCTCCCTAACAACACACAGCAACATTTCACTCCTTCTTTAGCCCCTAAAAGAGCTTTCTAATGTAAACACTGGATCTTCCAAGCTGCGTCCCGCCCCCCAGCTGAAGCCATGAGCTGCAAAGGTCGGGACGGCTGTAAAACCTAAGGGATTGTCACAAAGGGACGATCAACCCGCCGCCGCGGCCAAACTCCGGATCCCCCTCGCGCCACCCCACACCCCCCCCCAGCCCCCGGGGGGCTACGCTGCCCGCACAGTGACCAGAGGCGGCGGTCCCCACAGCCCCGGGGAGGGGTCCCGGCGGCCGGCGACTTGCTGAGGCTGGGGGGCCGCGGGGAGTCGGGGGCTGGGGCCGGCGGGCGCACTGACACAGTCCAGTCTCTTACCGGACTCCCCGGGGAGCCGCCGGTTCCCTCTCGGTCCCGGGAGCCGCCGCCACAGCAACAGGAAACGCCCCCGTGTCCCGGAAGGAAAAGCGGGATGTGAGGGTGCGCCTGCGCGGGCGGCACGGCCGGGGTGGGTCTCACCCCTTCGGGGAAGGCGGGCGGACAGTGACAGCCTGTGTCCTGCCTTGCAGGAGAGCACACAGACCCTTTCCAGACCGTGTTTTCCCTCAGGGAGGGCACATGGCCACGGCCGACCAGTGCCTGTCCCTCAAGGAGGACACAGCCACCACAGCCCGCGCCTGCCCCCCAGGGTGGGCAGAGCAACCCATAGCTCTCGCTTTCTTTCAGGGAGGGCACACAGTCCTCTTAGCCCATACTTTCCTTCACGGAGGGCACATGGCTACTGCCGACCAGCAGGGAGTGCACGGCCACACATACCCTTCATGTTCCCCTAAGGAAGGGCACGACCACCCACAGCCCGTGTTTTCTTCTCGTGGAGGGCTCACAGGCACCTTTAGCCCACACCTTCCCTGAGGGAGGGCACACGGTCCCCCCTGACCCACGCTTTCTCCTCAAGGAAAGCACAAGCACCCCAATCCCACATCTCTTCCTCGGGGAGGGCTTATGGCCCCCTTAGCCCATGGCTTCCCTCACGGAGGGCACATGGACAACTCTGTCCTCTGAGAGGGCTCACAGCCACCCATAACCTGCTCCTTCCCCTCAGGGAGGGCACATGGACACACATAGCCTGCTCCTTCCCCTCATGGGAGGGTACGACCAGCCCACACTTTTCCCTCAGGGAGAGCACACGACCACCCATACCCTGCACTTTCTTTCAGGGAGGGCACACAGTGTGTGTCCCTCAGCCCGCATCTGCCCCTCAGGCATAGCCCATGCCTTTCCTGAGGGAGGGTACACAGGCCCCCTGAGCAAGGTCACAAGCATCCTTAGCCCACACATTCCTCTCTGGGACAGCACATGGCCACCCTTAGCCCATGCTTTCCCTTCAGGGAGGGCAAACAGCTCCTCTTGGCCCATGCGTTCCCCTCAGGGAGGGCATGACCACCCCCAGCCCACACTTCTTCCTCAGGGAGGGCACACGGTTCCCCTCAACATCCATGAAAACTAAAGAGGCCCATAACAGCTGGGATGTGGCATCCCCAGTGACAGCTTTAACATGGTACTTCATGTGTACACAGCACACAGCCTGGCACTTGAAATACATAATTCGATATTAAAAGCCTGATGGGATTTGCCATCCCAATGTACTGAAATGTTTATGGACACCCTTACCAAGGCAAGGCTGGGGGGCCCGGTGGGTTGGCAGATGCTGGCTTCCTTCCCTATCTGCCCTCAAGAGCAAGTGCCTGCCCAGGCCTTTGCCAGTGATCCTTGCACAGACAAATGGCGAGAGCAAAGGGGAATTATCTTCACTACCAGCAGATCCATGCACTGACTTGTAGAACCAAACTGCTTGCTGGAAAAACCACCTTTTCCCTGACACCAGTGTGTTTGATGTATTAGCACCAGGCTCCTGGAGTACTCGGTGCAGGGAAAAAAACTGGGAAGAGCTCCCTATCCAACCTTACCTCCCAATTTCACTCTGAGGATTTACAGTACTGATCAAAAGTTTGTCATATTTTAAATCACACATATCCAAGTTGCCTGTTGAGCTTGAAAACACAGCATACACGATTGCAAAACAAACTTCCCTCTCAAAATCCGCCCTGCGGCTTTCCCATGTTGCTCTGAAAGAACCTGCCACAGGTTGGACTTGAAATGTGCTGAAATCCTGCCATGGACCAATACGGTCTCTGGTTTCCACACCTGTTTAATTGATTTTATTTTTCTCTTCATCTCATAGTTACAAGCTTTTCCAAAATGTTCTCTTTTGTGCTGCTTCCCTACAGGACTGAGTACAATGAGGTCCCAGTTGTTTATTGGGGCCTGTCAGCACTACAGGGACATAATCATTAAATAAAGCAGTTTGGGGGTAAACAGCTGGCTGTCACTTGGTGACTGATTCATCCCTAGGCACTTCAAACTTTGTGCTTCACTGTAATGTAAAAGTAAAGCATTGCAGATTGCCCAACTGCAGCTGTCACAGAGAGGACGTGCTGTGCTTGTGCAGCTACCTCAGGGCATCACTACAAAATCAGTGCAAAATCTGGCACAGCAGCCAGCTCAAAAACTCCATAGCTTTGAGCTAAGGTTTGGATTACAAAGAGGAGAAGAGCACAAACTCTCTAATCCTGTGTAATTCTGTAATAACAAAGGGTTTCTTGCTGAATGTGTTAGAGGTAGATTACTGTCCTGCAGCCTTATGTATTTGTCAGCCCGAGTGGACAAGATCCTGAGGTTTATTAGGGAATGGAATGGGCAGCACTTGGACATGCTTCAAACGAAGGCAGTACTGCCAAGATACAAGAAGAAAGTGAAAAGTAGAAAAGGAGAAGCACTGAGAATTGGGTGTACTTTGGTTTCCTTTTCTAAAACCTCTTGAGTTGGGTGAACCAGCTCTGTGTCAGCACAGTCATAGCTCAGTCAGTGTTTCCTCTGCAACCAGCACTGCAGCCGCTTTCGCATTTGCTTCAGATCCTTCTCCATTGGCACATAACCACCTTAACTCACGGCTTGATGCAGCCACTCTGGTTTAGCCTCTGTTTGTTTGGAATTCTGTTAGTAATCATTTATTCCAAGTGGGACTTCCAGTCCATTTATCACTGTCATCATGTTACAGCAGCCAAATCTCCTTTTTTCCACCCAAATACAAGGGTTTTGGCACCTGTGTCTCTCTCCGGAAACACAAAGTTCCAGGTTGTCTGCTGCTTTTCAGATATCTCAGGACTCTGTGTGGGCTATGAGCAGAAATTTCAGGATAGAAAAATCAAGTAATTCCTGTTTATTATAAGCTAAAACTATCTTCTCATATTAGTTTATTGGTGCTGCACTGGGGATCCAGAAAACAAAACCGTGCAAGCACAAGTGCCAAGTGAGAGGTGAATTTCACACAAATTTCAAGTCCAAACCAAAAGCTATTCTGGCCTCTCCTTGGCCATGGATGGAGGATGTTGGCCTGACAAACTTCACAGACCCATGTCGTCTCACTTACCCATTGTGAGAAAGGAAATGGGTCTCCAAACCTCTTTCACAACACACCTTAAATAAGTCCTACTGACCAGTTGTTATGGCAATCTGTTAGAGATCAGCCAGTGCACTGAAGCAGCCAGCAAGGGTCAGCCTAGGACAGTCCAGCATAGCCTGTATGGTTCAGGAAGATTTATTAAATCTAGCACCTTCTCTTAAAGAAGAGGAGTTTGTCTGAAGCCCGACAAACTTTGGTTGCAGCTACAGGTTTCCTTTTGAGGAGGATGTTTGATCTGACCCCGCTATGGGGCCCAGGCTCTGTCTCTCCTATAATGTAATAAAGATGTGACTGTTAACTAAAGAGGATGTGGAAGACCCACCTCTACCCCAATGCTCTAGGAGGGAAGCAATCCTTCTCTTAATCTGTATTCCACAGCATATCCCTGGCTTGTCTCCATGGCACAGCCTGCTTGGAGAGCTCTCTCCTGTCAGGGCTTTCCTGGGACTCATCTAACTCTTGTTGCATAAACTCTGGAAGCATGTTTATAAGAGAAGATTAATTTAGGCACAGAACCTTCTCCACCCTTGACAGCAGAGGCTCAAAAGGAGCTTTCTCATTTCTAGGTGAACAATAAACCCAGAGGCTCTCAGCTCATAGTTTACGTAATGGCAAGTTTGGGCGGCCACTGTTGTCGAGATCCCAGTGACTGCAACCATTCCTCTCTGTTTTTCATCCCTGCCAGGCTCCTCATAGCACATCTGTGAGCTGCAGAGACTCTCCTGTGTCCATACTCTTGACACACAGCACGACCTCCTTCAGTCCATCCCTGGGATGCTCTGTATCATGTGATGTAAGGATAGATGGGAGGAATCAGATGAGACAGGGAAACAAGATACCACGTACCAGGCTACCTGGGCTGCCTACCTTCTTCACATCTCACATGCATGTTTCTAGCAGAACAATGGTTCTTTGTTCTGAATTAAAAGCCAAATTCCTCCTGCTATTACTGTCTCTAATAAGAAATGCTCTCACTTCTCTAATTCTTAACAGCCATGGAAGCCACCAGACTTTTTGTGTCTATGAGACAGTGGAACATCTCAGGCTTCCTAATCATTCCCTCATCCTTCCTCTCCCTGGCTTCATCTCATCCTTTTCTTTAACCGTCATCTTTTCTTGTATTTTCCATGAGCCCATTTTGCCTCGTACCACATGTTGGTGCTGCAGTTAAGAATACCACGGAGGCAACATCAACGGCAGCACCTGACCAGCGATGGACCAAGGGCTGGCCGGGGCTCAAGGCATAGAGATAGTGAAATGTGAGTTCATGACAAGAAAACAAGAGCAGCAGCCAAATCTCCTCAGATCCTGGCAGCAACTACAGCTCAGACCGAGCCCTGACAGAGCAGCTCACACTTCTGAAAAGTAGGCCTGCTGCTCCAGCTTCCTGGTGGCCCCGGAGCTCCATCAGGGACTACTCAGGAGACACACACTGCTCTGAGCTGCAATAATGGGAGCTGGTGATAGCAGCTACCAGCTCAGAGGCAGCTCACAAAGATTCCAGCCCAGCATCATCCAAATATAGGCACTGTCAGCCCAACAGCTGTCACACAGCAAGCCCTAGTTCACATCTCACCGCAGACAGGCCATTAATTTAATGAACATCTCCAAACCCTGCCCAATTCAGCCTCAGTTCAAGCAAAGGGAACACAATAAAACAAGCTATGCTGCCCTGCTGCCCATGTTATCCTGGGCAGCACATCCCTGAGCAGCTGAGAGCCAAAGGAGATGCCACAGAGTCCCAAACACAAACCAGTGCGTCAGCCACCTTGGAGTTTTTCTTCTGAATGTTAACAAGACAGAACACAGGTTCCTCATGGAAGGGCTGAGAAACAAGGTAAAAGTTACTATAACTCATGTCCAATCCCCGCACGTTTATGATGGATAAAAATACGCTGAGCCACACTCCTATTTTGACAACTACCCTCCAACACCAGACCACAGATCTCCATAGCAGTTGTCCAGAGGAGAATCACTCACACTAACAACAACCTCAGCATTCCCAAGGCCATGCTTGGAGCATGGCTCCAAGCTCTTGGTGCGCTGGGTCTATCTTGTATCCTCTCAGGTTAAGGTATTTTTGCAGGACTGCAAACAGAGGAGGTTCCTCAGACAGGAATGACAAGGCATAACTCTGCCTCCTCTCATAACATTTAGGTTCTCTCTAAATATTCCACAAAGCTTCCTACTTTTTGCTGTGTCACCTGAAAACCATTCACTAATAGCCAGGTCTGTACCCCTTTTCAATTTCCCTCCAGCTGCCCTGAAGGGAAAACACACTTCTCACTACCCATGTCCAAGGTCAGCCAGTCCTCTTATGCCCCAGGAAGGTTTTACCGACCTTAAGAGCCTCTGAGAGACCCTCACTAGAGAGCGAGCACTGCCAGAGGGTACAGGGTGGAGAAAGAGAGCAATTCTTTCAATTCCAGAAATTTTCTCTGCCCACAGACAATCCCTTTTAAAGTGTTCTTCAGTGCCCTGGGTACCTGCCCCAAAGAGGAGGGACAGGGTTTGTCAGCCAAAGCCATGTCACAGTGGATGCAGTGGGAGCACAGAGGCCCATGCAGATGGGCACTACTCAGTGGTAAAAAGCAACAGTCTCACCCATGCAGGTCCTAGGAGGCACCATTTGACTTTTGTGTTTGTTAATAAAGTTTTGGATGCTCTAGAAATCCCTGTGCCCATGCATAGGGCAGATGCTGAGCTGAAACATCACTGCAGCTGTGACAAACAGCCTAAAAGATCCAGCTGCACTCAGGCAGTTGGGATATTTGTTCAGGCAAAGCAGAACTTCATGGAAAAAGAAAATTAGTGAAGGGAAGTTGACCTAGAACCCTCCTTGGGAGAAAGGGGCAGGAAATGGTCAAATGACCAAAGAAAATGAGGATAAATCCAGGCAGGATTTAGAGATCATTTAGAATCTTTGGAGAAACAATCAGCCAGGCCAAGCAGGGTGGTGGGGTAGAGCCAAGCAGGCAGAGAAGTGAAGCAATCCAGGAGGCTGCTTGAGCAATCCAGGAGACTGGTTTAGGCAATCCAGGAGGCTGGTTTTAGGCTGGGCTGGAGAGGAGGTGGGAGCAGAGGCTGGGGCAGAGCCAGGCAGTGACAGCCATACTCACTCAGACACTGCAGACCACTTTTATTCACAAGAGGTTGGCACACAGTGAGCAGCTGGTGCAGCTGGAGAAAACCCCTGCACAAGCTGGTGCCCACTGATCTCTTTCCACCTCTCTTTTGGCTCCTTCGTGTCTTTCTCTTTCTCTCTCTCCTTTGGCTGCTCTTTGTTCTTACCCTGGAAGGAGAGAAGAACACAGCTTGTCACAGGCTTTGCACTGCCCACGTGTTCCTTTCCCCGCTGCTACAAAGGAGTGTGCAGGAAGCTTGTGGGTTCAGACACAGTGGGATGGCAGTGCTTTTCCCAAAGGTTTGAGCAAGTCCCTTTAGTCTAGATCCAGTCTAGGTGTGACAAGGGCAGGATACAGCACTTGACCTGTGTCTCTGCAGGCTCTTCCCTGCCACAGAGGGTGATCCAGGCAGTCACCTAGCCAAGGCACTCCTCTTGCTCTGCACAACTAAGGCAGCACAGGAGCATTTAGAACGTGCCCTAGAGAAGGGTGGGATGGAAGTTGGGGATCGCTCTGTCCCGTGCACTATGTTAGGAGGCATAGTGCATCTATTGACCAAGACAGAGGCCTTGGCCACCCAAAAGCAATCCAGCCGACTACTCTCTGGGGTCAGATCCCCTTTTCTACTTGAAGAATTTCACAATTCCTTCCACAAATTCAGCATTTCTCCCTCACCTTATCCTTCTGCCAGGATCCAGTGACTCGGCTCCGTAGGGAACTCAGGCGTCTCATCACCTTTGTGCCTTTCTCTGCTTTATCGCTTTTCCCACTGTCCTCATTTCTGAAATAAAACAAAAACATCTTAATGAAGGGGAAATCCACTGGCCAAGCCCAGCTCAGGGAGATCACTGATTAAAGTTCATTAATGCATTATTTTAGAACCCCAGGTCTGAGCTTTCCATCTCCTGGAGGATCTGGTTTGGCATCAGCCATGTCATTTATTAATGAGACACTTGCAAATAAGGAGCTGAACTTTCAAACTGTGTATGCAAGTTTCTGTCTGTGTCTGTGGTGTTACTCAGTGCCCCGATCCTGGCTGAACCCCTGCAATACCAGTGTCCTGCACTCAGGATTAGCAAGGCAGTAGAGCTTAGATGGAGGGGGCTTGAAATCAGTCTGCTCTGGGAACATGAAGTGTGTGGGTTACCCTCTGTGTCACTTACTCATTAGACAGAAACTCAAACCAAGTGATGTTCTGCTGGGACGAGTCACTGCCTTCTTGCACACAAGCTCTCTGCTTCACCCTGGTCAGGGAAAAGGCATCAGGACACACAGCAAAGAACACAAGAGCAGAACTTCTGGGTCAGCAGAAAGTCTTGTCTTTGGAGATGGGGCAGGAACACCTTTAGAGTTTACAGAAGAGGCACATAAAATGTCCCTTCTCCTTGCAATTCTACCAGAGTTTCACTGGAAGAAATCAGTGATTCTGGTACCCTGGGGATTTGCACCCTCAAGGAACCAAGTGTCCTTTGCCAGATGGGTCCTGTGACATCCCCATCCACGTTCCTCTCCCACAAACACTTACCCATGGTATGTTTCAGCTCCTGAAGAACCTTCTGGACATTTAAGCTACCAGAGATGAGGCAAAAGAAAAGGGAGGGATTAGAAAATGTCCTTGCACGGACATTCTGCATCCCACAAAGCCTCAAGTGCTGGTTTAAGACCAACTACTCAGCTGTGCCCCAGCATGGAGTGGGATCTCCGTTGCTGTTGCATCCCAGTAGCTCAGATACAACCAAGAATCTCTTTCCTCTCAAAACAGCCAGGACTGACAATACCTACACGTGGTCTGGGGACACGTGGTCCTTCTCCAGCACCTCCAGAGCAGGGGGTCAACACCTGGAACACACAATGCTCTCAGCAGGAAACCTGGTTTACCTTTGTAGAACACCACATTGCAAGATATGCAACTGGACCTGTTAATCTTGCTGGGCTCCCACTCTGCCTTTAATGAGGAGGAAGAAATGCTAGGAGCAGTTAGGAAGGAAGAGGCTGCTCTGCATTTCTGTGGGTGAGGTGAAGGCTACATCATTTTCTATGTTACCCCTCCCCTCTCCAGTCTGTATTAAAGTAAGATCCTGCTTTGCAGCCTAGGGGTAGGAGCTGATCCAATCCCAGAGACCCTCCCCATGACACCCAGCTTCCCCTCCACTTCCCAGGCTGTGCTATTAAGTCTCTACATTTAGCTCTGGGCCAGTCCTCACATGTGGGCCTTGTGTGAGTAGGGAGTGACCAACACACTGCCACAGAGAGGTTGTGTGGCATTGTGTCACTGGGGATGGGCACGACTGAGCTTAGACTGCACTGTTAGCCAGGGCCAGACTCAAAGTCAGCTTGGCTTTGTATTTCTGCAGCTATTGGGACCATGTGGAAGGGTAAGCAGAGGATGTCCTGGCTTGCAGAGGCTACAGCTCCAGTTTTTTATCTCCTTAATCACACCTTGAACTCATTTAATGCCATGGATATAGTCTATACCAACCTTCCACAACTGGAAGAGAAGTGTTGAAACTGAGAGGTATCTGAGGGGAGGCAACGGTCTCACAGGCTGCTGGGACAGACTTGGACCTCAGTCTCTTCCGATTGTTGACACATTTCTGGAGAAGTAAAAAGTCATGGACATCTTTGGTGCTTTGTGTACCAAGGGAGCCTCCATCACAGTTGATTCCTCACCCCTTGCCCCCTGTTTTGTCAGGGTTATGATGCAGGATACATAAGGCCCAACTGTTTGTCGGCCTCAGGTCTGGGCTCCGGGGAAGCTGGAGCAAGTGACATTTGGGACTGAAACCTTCTTAGGCACTTCTCACTTTTTAGACATATATCAATTGTCATTGAGTCCAAAGAAGGGAGTGACACTCCCGCCTTCAACTCACTGACAGAGGATTATAGAGTAGATGGAGCTAGACTCTTCTTACAGGTGCACAGTGACAGGAGGAGGCAACAGGCTCAGGCTGCATTAAGGGAAATTCCCGCTAGATATATGGCAAAAGAGGGCTGTGCTTCAGCATCTCCCAGGGCCTTTATCCTGCAAGACAGGGCAGTTACCCTGGAGCAGAGAAGGCTCATTCTTGCTGAGATTCCTGCAGACTCCTGGCATACCCGGTTCAGTGATGGCACTGAAGGAGCCCAGCATACGGCAGACCCTTCTGCCCCCCCAGCTCTCCCTCCTGCCCCGTGCACAGCCTTCCCACTCACCACCTCCTGCAGGCTGGGCCCACCGTGAGCTTCGGGAGCAGCGGCTCTATCTCCACTTTGATCACTGTGCCAGCCCTGCTACTGCTCCAGGCTCCCAGCACCCCTTTGGGCAGCTGAAGGGACATATGAGGCTGTGGGCAGGACTGGCTTCTCTTCTCCACATGCTCCTGCTCTGGGTCACTGCCCATCTCTGTGACATCCAGGCTGAACCTGATCAGGGGAGAGGAACAAGCAGTTTAGCAGACCTGTCCCAATGTGCCAGGCATGGCACAGCCCCTGCAATGTCCTTGGGTGGATGGTCCTAAAGAGCTCATGCATCTGGGACAAGGAGGGTCACAACAACAGGCACATAGAAAAGGAAATGCCAGGAAGTGTCAGCCTGGACACCAAGTCCCGAGCCTGTTAAAAACAGCTCCTCTGGCTGCCATCAGCGAGTCCCTCAGCTCCTTGGTCACCCGGGATGTTTAGTGCTGGATGGCTCACACTCATCTCTTAGCAACCTCTGAGACTGTGCAGCCACCTGGGCTGCAGCCTGGCCTGCCTGCCCAAGAGCTGCTGCCCTGTCAGCTGCCACACCAGGAAAGTCCCTCTGGGCATTTAGAAGTAGCAGATGATGATGTTTATCACATCACCACTGTGGCATCATGTCTAAACCTGCTCCCACAAGGGCCCAGCTTTGGGAAGGAAAAAGAAATTATTTCAAGGAAATGAGGGTGGACCAGCTCCCCCCCCCAAGTGCCCACAATGTCCTGCACACCAAGTGCTGTTGCAGTGCCAACAGCACAGGAGCAAAACGATGGATAGAGCTCAGTGGAAAATCTTAGTCCTGCATGGGTTCTGTTTGCAGATCACAGTCACCTCATTCCTGCTGCCACAGACAGGCTTCAGGAAGTGTTTGCTTAGGGAAGAGTGGGGCGTATTACCCTTCCCTGGCCTCATGCTCACATGTGCTTCATCACCCAGAGAGTGGACAGAATATGTCCCTGACACAGATGCTCCAGGCTGCTGTTCCTCCTGTGCCTCTTCCAGCATAAACTGTGAATGATCCACAGCGCATGGGGCAACAAGAGGTCTGAGAACCAAAGCCTGAGCTTGATAAAGAACTGCCAAGATTTCAGGCTAAGATAATTTTGAGGTACCATATAAGGAGGAGAGATAAAAATAGTCCTCTCTGGCTTGCACCTAAATCCCAGTCAGCTGAGAGATCAATACATTTGTCAGCAGGGAAAGCATTCATGTAGGAACCTGGAGGTCAAGGCATTCGTGTGGCAGGAGCAGAGGATGGCAAGAATTCCAGGCCTGACTCTGCTCCCAGAGCTCAGCATCATGCTGCAAAACACAACCTTCTCTGCAGTCATGTGGAGGGCAGAGGGCTGGAGCATACAGAATCACAGAATATGCTGAGCTGGAAGGGACCCACAAGAATCATCCAGTCCAACCCTCAGCCTTGCATAGGACACCCCAGGAGTCACATCCTGTGCCTGAGAGGATGATCCAAACACTCCTTGAGCTCTGACAGCCTTGGTGCTGTGACCACTGCCCTGGGGAACCTCTTAGGTTCCCCACCACCCTCAGGGGGAAGAATCTTTTTCTAATATCCAACTGAAACCTCCCCTGACACAACTTCAGGCCATTCCCTCATGGTGACTGCAGACACAGGCCTCACCAAGCCAACTCACAGACAAGAAGAAAAAGGATTTGACAGAGCTCTCTTAATCTCTCTGTGATGGGAAAAATTCCCTTTGAGCCAGAGGATGGACGTCATCGGGGCAGCTGATGCTGTTTAAGGTTACCTCCAGACAGAAATGAGTTCTCTCCAGATGAGAGATCCTCATCCTGGCCTCAAGGCCAGGAAAAGAGGACCTTCCTACTGCCAAAGAGACATTAAATCCTCTTGCTGCTCTAGCATCTGCTCCTTCACATCCCACTCAACATGAGCAGTGGGCGTCCAGCTGCTCTGGCAGATGCTGACAAGTGAGGGAGACCACCCAGCAGCAGCCCCAGCCTCACACACCATCACTGCACTGTATATATCAAATATCTCTCACAGTCTCTGCGCTCACAGTCTTGCGCAGTCTCACTGTACCTGCGCTTGCAGTCCACCGGTGACAAGGGGCTCTCCCAGCTGTGCCTCCGAGAGGTGGACATAGATCTCACCAGTGTGGGGAAGGAATCCTGAGCCTCCCCCAGGTCCAGCTCCTTGTCTGCCTCTGCAGGACACTCGGGAGTGCTGGTTCCATCTCCTGGCCCCGCTTCACAGGGGCACACATGGCCTTTGTTGAGAAAGCGGCATTCGGCCTCGCCGTAACGCATCAAGCAGGAAATGGGGTTGGAGAAAGCAACATCCACAGACAGTTTGCTCAGAGTTCCTGGTCTCTCTTCCAATAAGCAAACAGCAGGCACAGCCTGGGATCCTTCTTCTGGCTGTGCTGCTGTCTCTGGAGCTGTTTTGGCAATGGGCACGCTCAGGAGCCCCAGATCTTTGTAATACTCAGTGCCGTGGAGAGCAGAGTCTGAGAGGAGATCCTCCATGCTGCTGTGCGAGTCTGCTGCTGGCACATCCAGCTCTGTGGAAGATGAATCCTCCTGCAAAGGCAGAACAAATCCCACCTGAGAGCCTTGCACTGATCCTGCGGAGGGGATACCTCCCATGCAGAACTCAGGTGCAGAGCAGGACCAGACTTGCAGATGTGTTTCTCAAATCAGATTTTCTAATAGCACCCCTCTCTTAATGCCTCTCAAAGTCATATCTGCCCCAGCCCCATCATCTCAGGGTCCCTCTGTGCTTTATTTCCCCCAACACAATACAAAGCACTCAGGAATGATTTTTCCCAGCGACAGAAGTAATATAACCTTGTATTCCCTGACAATCTGGATCAGTACCTCTTTCCCCCATTCTTACTCTGCCACAAATCCCTCTGGATGTGGAGCTGACCAGCCAGCTTGCTGACCCTGGCTCTTGCCTCATGGAATAGCAGAAGGAAAGAAGGCACTTGCCTTCTCTTCAGCCATGTTGGTGCAGAAGGAGTCATCCTCAGCAATGAGGGATGGGAGGAAGCTTCTGTGGGTGGGATACTCCAAAGCAGGAGTGCGGTGATCAGTGAATTCCCGTAAACATGGCTTGCAGTCAGACCCTGCAAGACAGAGAAGGTCACAGTGGGTAACCAGACAGTTGGGAGAGATGGAAAATCAGCTGCAATCGGGCGTTCTGCTCCCTTGCCCCTTAAAGATAGGCAGTGCCAGGCAATCTCTAGACCACAGCAGCCTTGATCCTGGTGCAGGGATTCTGTAACAGCAGAAATCTCATCCTTTGAGCTGCAGCATGTGCAAGGACAGAGACCAGGCTTTCGCCATCCCAGCCAGACCCATGTCAGATGTCTTATGCTGCAGAGGCCATTTCCACAGTAAAAGAAGAAGACTCAAACACATTTTGATGGCTGTTATTGATATTATGGACCTTTGAAGCAGAAATCCAGGAATTAAAATTATTGTCAGAGATTTTCTTTTCATCCTTAAGGAATAAAGGATGCCACTGGGAGGCAAATTGGAGGCACATTATTGACTCCAGACAACACTGAATGTGCAGAGCAATAGTGCGAGCACAGCTCACTCCTGTGGATTTTCCCCGTGCAGGAATGTGAACCTGAGTGTGTGTACACCACATGATAACTCATTGAGAAACAAAGGCATGGTCTGAATGTGTTTCATGGTACAATAGATCTTCCAGCTGAGTGAAGCACATTCCTATGGAGCCAGACACACTGTAAACCTCAGCCGCAATCTCTAAACCATCGCGTGACTCACAGAGGTCTTTTTATTCTTTTGGGATACATACAGCTGAGGTGAAGGGAAAACAGCCAGGCTGTTGGCTGAAGAACCATGGTGGATCTCGGAAGATGCAGAGAACAACAGCAAGAGACTGTAAGTGGCCATATCTATCTAGTGGGAAAAACCAGCAGGAAACTGCTAGAAATCGCTCACACACCAGGAAAGCCAAGTATAAAAACATTAATGTGAGGAAGACGTTAAGAAACACACTCTTGGAAATCTTGCATCCTGCTGTGGGTTATAAAGCTCCACAATTCAGCCAGGAATTGTGTGGTGCCAACTAAAAAGAGGCAGCAAACATGAGGAATAGTTGGGATGTTTGTTCCTTGGATCCCACTACACACTGCAGATGCCAGATTTTCTGTTTTAAGGGATGTTTGGTGTGTTTAAATGTCTGTGGTGGTTTCAAGTGAGGGACTATAAATAATATAGAAAGAAAACACTCTGTGAAGGCACTATTTGAATTAAGGGCTTTCTAGCTATAAGAACAGGGAAAATCTGAAACAGGCTTTCTAGCAAGGTTGTAAAATTTACTTTACAAGACATTTTTAATGAATAGACAAATTCTTGTCCAGGATGTTCCTGAGCCACACCTGCAAACAGGACAGGTTTAGTAAGTTATTGAACATCACCTTTTGCTTTTCTTGAATTCATCTGGATTCAGCTTGTAATGAAAAATCAGCATTTTGAAGTCAGGAAACAGCACCTAAAAGTGTCAGTGAGCAGTAAAAGCCATTGAAGTCCTCAAAAAGGCTGGGATGAAGGCTAAGGAAGAATGGACCCAAGGGAAGCAACCAGGAGGTGGGGAAGGTCCCAGGGGGACCAGGACTCTCATACAAGTACAAGGAAGGAAAAAAAAGGAGACTCCCTGTTCTCGCCATCCCTTCAGCAGCAAACTACCCACAGTTAAAGCAGCAAAGGCCCGGGAGGCAGCAGGAATGTGGCTGCTGGAGCTGACAAGGATGGTGGCCTGACAGAGACCAGAGCCCTGGCCCACAGGTTTAGCTAAAACAAAGTTTTTTTCCTCCCGTTCAAGGTCCAGCCGTCCGCCAAGGCTACTCTGGGCCTGCACAAGGCTCTGTGCAGCTCTAAAGTGGATCCCTGGAACAGAGTCAGCTCCACGGAGGCCTGGAAAGTATTCCCTGTGCTCTGCCTGTGCCATGCAGGGCTCAGGATTTGGCCAAAGGCATAGGCTGCAGTCAACA